>NW_005358567.1:889845-918848 GCF_000412655.1 Myotis brandtii | reverse complement strand
ATATATATATTAGCTATTATCTATCTATTGAATACAGGTGTTGGAAAAAGTTAGTTTACAGTTGTGAGTATGCAAAACACAGTTTATTCTTGTATTATTATTAATTCATGTATTATTTTCCATACAAACAATTGTAAACTTATTTTTGCCTACCCCTTATAAAGAGCTCTCTTTATGTATATATTTATATATTATATCTATTTTTTCTACATTTATATACACTACATATATAATCTATATACATAAAAAGGCAGTAACTGTGATGATCGAAAGGACCATTCGACCTGTCACCATGTGGTGCTAGCATAGATGCATAGACACAGGTAAAGTCTATGAGTGAACTAAGAATGAACAAGACAAATGCTTGCCTTCACGGAGCTCGCATATAGGAAGGTTAGGTCAGGGATGAGAATCCAAAATTGCCACCAGCACAGACCTGAGGTGCCGCTTCTCAGAGAGACCAGAGATACACCCGGTAACAGACTGGGGGCATGACTGACGGGTTGGTGCAGACATGAAGGCAGGGCCATTCTGGATTTTCCAGAGAAGCCAATGGCTGCCTAGGAGGCAGAACTTTTGATGCTGACTGGCATAGAAACTGACCAATCAGAACCTAATCTGGGTGAACTATGAAGACAGAACCTAAGGTGGGAGCTGAGGAGGGATTTTAAGGGCAACAGCTGTTTGGTGTAAGGTGTAAGAAAGCGGTTCAAATTTTTTAATAACCAGTTTGGCAATACAGTGCATGTGGCTGGCTATCCATCCAGATATAAGAATTATGTATTTTTGTCTGCCAAGAGCATCTCCTCCTGCTGAAAACGGCTTTTACCTACCATTTAAGCAATCCTATCCTATGTAATCTATCTATACTAATAAAAGGGTAATATGCTAATTAGACCAGATCGAATGGCCATCTTCCGGATGTCCCACTTCCTTCCGGACAAAGCCATGGTGGTGGGGGCCAAGGCAGAGGCAGTTAAGGGAGATCAGGCCAGCAGGGGAGAGCAGTTAGGGGCAAGATCAGGCTGGCAGGGGGTTAGGGGTGATCAGGCTTGAAGGGGAGGGCAGTTGGGGGCAACAAGGCTGGCAGGGGAGGGTAGTTAGAGGTGACCAGGCTGGCAGGAGAGGGAAGTTGGGGGCGAGATCAGGCCAGCAGGGGAGGGCAGTTGAGGGCGACCAGGCCGGCCTAGGTGGGCAGTTGGGGGTGACCAGGCTGGTAGGGGAGGGAAGTTGGGGGCATTAGGCAGGCATGCAGGTGAGTG
This sequence comes from Myotis brandtii, assembly GCF_000412655.1. Classification (NCBI taxonomy): domain Eukaryota; kingdom Metazoa; phylum Chordata; class Mammalia; order Chiroptera; family Vespertilionidae; genus Myotis; species Myotis brandtii. The sequence continues at coordinate 917,586 of NW_005358567.1, read as the reverse complement.
GTTAGGAGCCAGTGGTCCTGAATTGTGAGAGGGATTGGGCCTAAACTGGCAGCTGGACATCCCCTGAGGGGTCCTGGATTGGAGAGGGTGCAGGCCGGGCTGAGAAACATGCCCCGTGCATGAATTTTGTGCACAGGTCCTCTAATAATAATAATAATGGGGAAGGGTGGAGAAAGAATCCTAAAGCCTCTATTATTTCACAAATAGTCAAGCCACCGGGAATACATGTGGGATCACTTGATGGTAATATTTTAGCTTTATTGAGTGAACATTTCTAAACCTCCATTATGTATATGGTTTAGCAGTCTCATCGAGTCCTGGTCAGTATTCCAAAGGAGAAGGAAATATACTGGAAATAGAGACTATAAAAAGTTTCAAAAGCTGTAAAATCTTCATGGGGTGAATAATCCAGCAATTGAAGTTGGAGATATAAGTAGTGTGTCATATTTACCTCAGGTTCATGACCAAATCTGGCCAATCTCCACTAAACACTATGAATTGGTGAGTTCCCAGCTAATTTAAATACATGAATCTCAAACTATATCAATGTTAAAATGGAAGACACGCTTTTCTGCTTGCTGTTCTGAAGATACGTACCTCTAACTACAGCTCTAATAGTGTGGTCCCTTTTACATGGATAACAATATTTTCCCCTTCCATCTTCAAGTTTAGGGAAAGTAACAGCTTTCTGCCCTTGCTAGACACTGAGTGCACCAACATTCCTCAACCTAGCTTATATTTCTGCAAGTAGCTCCTTGGTCAAATTCTCTTCATGAGCCTGTTTAAGTTCACCTGCTTTTTCATGACCAGAACCTGTATGATAAGCTTGCCTGGGTGACCTTTTATAAGATTGTTACCTATTGGCCTCTCCCCGAAGGTCTTCAATCCCCTTTACCCTGCTCAGCAATTTTCCCATAGCACTTATCATCTTTCCTATTTTAAAATAATTTATAATCTTGGTCCTTTACAACTGACCTACCTTTGGTAGAGACAAAACCATGAAAGCAGAGATCTTCATACAGTTTGTTCACTGAGACATCATACACAAGTACTGTGAAGAGTTTTTGGTGCATCACAGGTACTGAACAATTATTGAATAATGAACAAAGGCATTCATCTATTAGCCATATATGGTAAGTTTCCCAGAAAATGTTTCCGGTCTTAATGAATATTGGTAAACTTCCTATCAATTAACTACAATTATGCCTTTCTCCTCAGCCTTAACAAACTTTAGAAAAGAATATAAGGCTCAAAGTGGACCATCAAACAATACTTGTAGAATTCAGTGAAATTAAGTGAATATATTTTAAGGCAGCTGAACTAGTTCTGTTTGCATGTGTTGATCATTGGCCATTTTGTACTGCAGCAAAAAGCCAAAATTTCAGAGGCTTAAAGTGAAGAGTTTGAAAGTTCTCAGTCTCACTACATGTGAGGGACTCTGATCCTTGTCTTCCTTACAGATTAGCTAATGAAGCTTCTCTGTGTCATTGGTTGCTATGGAAAAGGCACATGGAGATTCACACTCTTGCTCAGCCATTTCTGTTCTGAGTGATACACATTAATTCTGTTCTCATATCACTGACTAAAGCAAAGCACATGACCATTTGAAGAGAGTAGAAACATCCAAGAAGGAGGAAAAACAGAAATATTAATAATGTGCATGAAACACTACCCATTGGATCTGATGGCTTCAGCTAATAACCTATGGCAGATGTTATCAAAAGTATCTTACAATACTTTGTAAAATGTACTTTTTGTATATATCTATGTATATGTACAAATATATATCAATCATCAACTATAATCATCAACTATACAAATCACAATCCATTATATATAATATATGCAGGATAACAAGGTAGAGGAATTCAGCAAAACACAAATTTTAATTGTCCACAAGGTCCTTGCAGTTTATTTTAAGGAGGATGTTTTTTTTAAAACAAACAAACAAAAAAAACAAACAACAACAAAAAACAAAATAAAAACAAACAAACAAACAAAAAACATTAAAATGATTGATTTCTGAGAGGGTAAAATATTTTTATACTCCTTGCTTCTGATTCTCAGAATCAGAATATTTCTTGAAAAAGTTTAAAATAAACTTGTTTTTAAATAGAATTGAACAAAACTTAGAAAAGAAAACCCCAAGCCCAAATGTACTGATATATTGTTTATAAATGGTGTCACTCAGCTATTATAGGAATACCCAGACCTTCCTTGAGCTATGCAAAATAATACTAAATTGTTACAGATTGTTTTGTTGTGATTTTTGAGAAGAACATGCCGACAACAAGGATAAAAGCACAGAGCCATCTTATATGATTTATGATGTTTTCTGCTCACCCAAGGCTCATTCTGTTCTCTCGTTACTCTTTAGTAATATAACTTGGTCATTTCCCAAGTATTTTAAGACACTATTCACTTTATGCCTGTCTCAATAAATTTACAAAAAAATTCATGTTTCTGTCCAAAGAATCTGTTCCAATCACAGATTTATTGCTCCCTATATGGCTAAATTCCAAGCAGAACTATGTCAGTAATGAGAATGACAATAAGTATCCCGTGGGATCAGAAACATGAAATCGGAAATAAAACAATTCCTCTTTTCTGCCTTTGAGGTTTTCTTAAAACACCTTTATGAATATAATTAAAGCAATCAAATTCATATTTAAACAGTAAAATGCTCCTGATAAACTTCAAAAGTTGAAAAGTCTACCCCTCCCCACTTTTGATGGTTTTAGCTTATCTAATCAAATGAGAAAATCAGATTTTCCCACACTACACCAATTCAGTATAAAAAACAAACATGAACCAAGATCAGGGGATATGCATTGCCTGGCCAACAGCCTCAAAAGTTATGGAATAACATGCTTTTATTTCAGAAATGTTAAAGTTTATGCTAATAAAACTATGTTGATTTGGTTAAATCAAAATTAATTCTTTTAATCTATAGTTTCTATTAATTTTGAATATATAATGTACACATTATCTGTGCTAAGTTTGTTTTATTTCCTCATGCTGAATAAATGCACTAGCCCTTGGAAAAACTGTTTTGAATTTACCTCCTATTTGTTGACACAAATGTTTCAATATCTTTACCTGTTTTTGTTGCTGCTGAATCATATTGCAAAAAACAGCAATTGACAGGGATAGGAACTAATCATTTTCTACTTGGCCTTTAATTGAGAATACATATCATTGTATTACATGATGTATGTTTTCTATAAAATTGTGAAATGCAAGTCTTTCAATTCTTCTGATAGCAAATGCAAGATCATAAACAAACAAATGATAAAGAGCTGCTACCTTTGTGACTGATACACTGTTTGGAGACCAAACTCCAGAGGTGGCTATACTAGAAGTATAGTCATCTAAACAAACACTGTAACATAAGAATATTAGAAATAATGTTATATTGTTGCAGAACATTGTTCATGTGTGTTGACTGGTCAGAACAGTAGACCTGCTTCTCTGATCTTTGACCTTGCTTGAAAGGATGTAAGATTCTGGTGAGCCGAGCAGCATGAGCAAAGCACTGCAGGGGAGTTCTCCTCTCAGGGTTCCATTTCCTCTCGAATCCTGGCTCTAAATGACCGTTTCCATTGCCTGGTCTATTGAAAAGTTTAGCCTCATTCCGCCACTAGAAGACTAAAGTATCCACCGCCCTGATCAAAAAACAAAAACAAACAGAAAACCTTGTCAAGTATTTAGGACATAGAGCTGGGATATCTCCCAGTCCATAGGAATGGACTGCAAGTGTAAAGTTAGTGTTTGCTCATTTTGTTTGTATGTCTTAATGATCAGCTGGACCATTCCACATGTCCTCACCTTTGGAAGACTTTCCTGATTCCTAAGCTTAGTCTCAGACACCTTGCTCTTTTGATCCCATTGTCTTTGTTAGTAATTCTAGCAGAGATAGAACTTAACCTTATTTTACTTAAGTCACAGTTTCAGTTAATATGCTTGCTTGGCACATTCCATTCAATTGTGCCATTAGATTTGTTTGTTGCATAAAAAATGAATATATTGGCTAAAATTCATTTTTTATATTGTCTGGAGTTTTGCTTAGAAATAATAAGTAACTATTCACACATCATAGTCTACTATATGAAGATAAGTAATACATAGCAAAATTCATATACTTTGAAACTCCTTTTTTTTCCTGTAGCCCTATGTCTTGTGCCTCATGCTGTCTTACTGGTTTTGTCTGCTGGAGCCTGTTCATCAAATCTTCCATCATATCAAGATATAAAAGAATCCTGGAAGCTTAAATGGTATTCTTCTCTCCAGGTATTTAGAGAGAATCAGAGCTTTAAAAAGTGGATTAACTTATTAAAGTTAGATCTTCAGACTTTACCTGAAGGGCATAATTTTGAAGAATACTGGAATCTTCTTGTCTTGAAATTCTAACTTCTCAGTATTTGCCTATATACCTCCTAATTCATGAGGGTAGACTCTTGAAGAGTATGGTCCTACTACAGACTTAGCACAATAAGTAACCACCATTTGCATTGTAAACAATGTATTTTTGAAATTATAGAAATAATGCAAAATCTTCAATTGGATACATGAACCATGGTCCTGGGATTTTATATTTTACATTACATCTAAGATTTCCTCCCTGTGCAGGTCAGACTTTAAGGTGACCTCATGATTCCACATCCTATTGTCTTTGTCTAATCCCCTCATCTTGAGTGTGGGAGGGATTGGCAACTTACTTTCAACCAATAGACAATGTCAAAGGCACCCATTATACTAGTCTCTGTCTTGCTCACTGGCTTTCTATAGTGTCTCTCTTTCCTTTCCTCATAGGCTTTGAAGAAACAAACTGCCACCAGGAAATGAATTCTGCAAAGACCCTGTAGGAAATTAGTAGTAAACCCTCATTTAAATCCAACCTCTGATGAGAACCCAGCTCTGGCTGCCATCTTGATTGCTGCCTTGTGACACCTAAATTAGTGTTTCTGACCAATCCCAGTGTGGGGTGTATGTGTGAGTGTGTATGGGGGTGAGGGGTGGGGCTTCCCACATGACATTAAGCAATTCTCAGAATATCAGGTCAGGTTCTGAGAATTCAACTCAGTTTTGACGCCTATCTGGAGATAGCATCAGGTCAGTCTTGCAAGACTGCAGCCCCCTTCGCCCCCAAATGCCAGCTTGTTCTCTGTACTTTGGACAAACCAGCTATAAATCAGAGGTTCCCATGACCCTTGATTGGGGTCAATTAATTTACTAGAGAGGTTCACAGAACTCAGAGAAACATTTTACTTAGTAGGTCACTGGTTTATTATAAGGCTGTAACTCAGAAACAGCCAGGTGAAGAAATGCACAGGACAAGGCTTGGGGAAAGGACGTGAACTTCCATGCCCTTTCCAGCTGCACCACTTGTGTCAAATCTCTACTTGTTCATCAACTCAGAATCTCTCCGAACCCCATCCTCTTGGGTTTGTGTGGAGGCTTCATCACCTAGGTAGGACTGATTAAGTCATTGATCATTGGAGAAGGACTTCAATCTCCAGCCCCTCTTCCCTCCTAGGGGTCAGGAGTGAGACTGAAAGTTCCAACCCTCCAATCAGTTGGTTGGCTTCACTGTCAAAGGGCCCCTATCCCTAGGTGTTTCCCAAAAGTTGCTTCATTAACATAACAAAAGACACCTGTATCATTCTCAACACGGGAAAATTCCAAAGATTCTGGGACATGTAAATCAGGAACTATGGACAAAGACAGAATACACACACACACACACACACACACACACAAACACACACACACATATATAGTATAAATCACAATATGGCACACCCTAAGAAGAGAACCCATTTAGCTTGTGCGTGGACTCCAGATCCTCTGAAACTGTGATGATACATGCATATGGTTTTAAACTTCTAAGTTTATGACAATTTGTTACGCAGCATGGACAACCAATAACCTTCTTACTCCCTGATTCCAGAACAGTGTCAATACATAAAACATTCTACCATTTGCTTGTAACTGGCAAACATTGAATAGTTAATGTTGCTTTTATATGAGATACTCAGACTAGCTGGTTTTATGAAGTATTGGTAACTACCAGGGGAAGACACTTTACTACTGTGCACACAAACCATATGGAGAGGTTACAAAAATGTTCCTTTCCTTGCTGAAGTTTACTACATCCATATCTGCCTAATAGCCAGGGACAGTAAATGGACCCATTTTGTAATATTACCTCAGGAAAAAAAACCCTAAAAGTACCACGTAAGTTATGCACAAACTCGCTTTATATGGGGCTGCACCACTCCCATTTATGTCTATGTATTTGTCATGGTTTAAATTAACACATGAACAGCCACACTTGCTGCGAAAGACTATGTCTAAGAAGCACAAGGAGGGTTTGTGAAAAATGCTGAAGGGGCACATAATGACATGCACAATTTTTCTCCATATATTTATTTTGAACTTTTTAAAAATGTTTTTTTTTTCGAGGCTGTTTTCACCCTCTTTGTCACACTTGGACAGATTAGTAGTTGAACAGCAGCTAAAGGCAGTTGTGATACGGTGTCCTCACCCTGAAATTCTTGTTTTCCATGTCTCCCTACAGTGCTTTGCACTCTAACTGAAATCTAGGTCTTTCTTCTTAGGATCCTCTTCCTCCATGCTGTGCTCCCTCCCCAGTGGATTATTCATATTCCACTGACTAAAGGGTTTTCCAGGGATGAGAGAATACTGGCAGTCTTATATTGAGAGTCAGTAATATTTTATTTTCTTCCTGGCAAATTCAGATCAGTTACATTGGGGACACACTTTACACCTCAACATCTTAACCAGATGTAATCTAATCACATGGTTAGCACTGTTTATCCTGCATTGTTTAAAGCTCAGTCTTGAAAAGGAAAACTTTTAAACATGCTTATATAGTAGGCTTAATAATGCCCCCTTCTCACGCCCTCCTCACCCCTGCCTCCCTGCCAAAAAAGTCCACTTTCTAAACCCTGCAACCTGTGAATATGCTACCTTCCATGGTAAAAGGGACTCGGCAGATGTGGTTAAATGAAAGATCTAGAGATGGGGAGATGATCCTGAATCATCTGGGGGACCCAATGTCCTAATCACAAGGGTCCTTATAACAAGGAAACAGACAAGAGAAGATGGGAGCCGAGGTCAGAAAGAAGGTGCTTTGTTGTTGGTTTGAATATAAAGAAGTGGGGAAGTCATAGGCCCAGCAATGTAGACATCTTCTAAGCTGGAAAAGAATTCTTCTTTAGAGCCTCTAAAAAAGACACAGCTTTGAGCCCATTTTTTTACTTTTGACCTCCAACACTATCCTATATAATAAAAGGCTAGTGACCATAAGCATAACAACCAGAATGACCAGTCGCCATGAGGTTGTATTGACCACCTCTCGGTACCTTCTCCTCCTCCTTGCGAGCCTGCAGACTGATAGCAGCATGGCAAACCGGAAACCATGGCGAACCAGGGGGTGGTGGCAGGGCGGGACTGGGCACTGGGGAGAGGGCAGAAGATGGATCTTATCACAGGCTTGGCCAAGGGACCCTACCCTCGCACGATTTCATGCACTGGGCCTCTAGTAAGATAATAAGTGTTTGTTGTGTTAAGCCACTAAATTTTGGTCAGTTTGTTAAAGTAGCAATAGGAAACTAACACAGGAATGCCAAAATCTGCTTAGGAGGTTTAGAAACAAAAGGATCTTATAAACTTGCACACTCTGCGAAACCCACTGTGACCAAATATTTCTCTTGTGAAGAGGTTTATACTGCTGTCTTTATATAGATAATGGCCTTTTTTTTCTTAGAATAAGAACATCTTATTTATGGCTTAGCACAGCCACATTAAGAAAGCACGTTATCCTGTCACCAAAATTTAAAGCCTGCCACTCTTTGCCAAAAACAAGTCTCTTTAACAGTTTGCATAGCTCTGACACCAAGAAATGATTTGGGTCTGGATAAGGTGGACATTGAAGATTTTGCCAGAAGTGAGGATCAAAACCTTGTGGGGACTGTCATTTTAGATTTGTGTGGAGACCTCCCAGTATGGATTATGTTTCATTTTGTGAAGAAATTGTAGAGCTAGGGTCACATCTAGTCAATACTCTCGTACCCGATTCAGCACAATGTAGAATATTTCTCCCGAACAAAATTCAAGTTTGAGTTCAAACAAAAGAAAACCAATTTGGAATAAGTTTGCAGATCTTATTTAGTAGGTAGCTAGGCTTCTTACCTGGGGAGGGCCACAAATTGCTCTGCTTAAGTACAGCAGACAATAGCTTCTTGATCTCATCTGTTTCTCATGAGGAAAAAATAATAGTAAATTGCTGGAAGAAGTCCAAGGGTCTCAGAATTTCCCCTTAACTTTTTGATTTCCCTTGACAATAATTCTGGCAAGTGTGTGATGTTTCCAGCCCTGCCTGAACATCTCCATGTATGGAGATGCATCCATAGATTGCTCTTCCTTGGATAGAAAGCTATAAAGTTCCCTGTCAGAGCTGAAACCTTCCTTGCTATAACCCACAACCTATACTTACTTATTACAGTTGCTCCCCTAGGCAACATGACCATGATAATACACAAATGTAAAAATATCTGTATTTGTAAGAATCAGGGCACAGCTCCTCATAAAAGTACTCACTCCAGAGTTGGATCCATTTTTCTATCAGAATCCAAGTTGAGGTCAAGTATTAAAAAAACAGTTATAGTTTGCCTTTCGGCTGTCAGTGGGGGGAGGGAACCTAAGAATAGAATAAACAAATTAAGTGACAGATTCCTATTTTAGGCATAAATACATCTTATAAAGACACGACTCCATGTCCACAATAATCCAAAATTGCTATGTTCCTCCAAATCACTGTAAAAAAATTGCTTGACAGGGAAAAATATTGATTTCCCATTAAAGTAGGTTTTGAAGAGTTTTCATAGGTTTGATGAAAAAGCATGTTTTCCTTTCACTAGAAAGCAAAAACAAATAATAACCTGCAAATATTAAGAAAGAATAAGTTTATTGGTAGATGCTACACACAGAGAGAACACAGCAAGGTGGTGTGTCATGGCCACAACTCCTGGAATATTTTAGTTGTTGACTTAGAAATGGAGGAGGCAGGCAGTACCCTTTTCTGATCCCGGCTCTGTCACTACTGTCATTGAGTAAACATCCACAATTACTCGAATGTATGCCACCCCCTCTTTTCATCTCTATAATAAAAGGGAACTGGACAGGATTGCCTCTGCAAGTACTCTGACATTAGGCTTCCTCCTCCTCCCCCTCCTCCTCCTCCTCCTCCTCCTAATTGATTTCAGAGAGAAAGGGAGAGGGAGAGAGAGATAGAAACATCAATGATGACTTCTCATCTGTGTAGTTTTAATTTTAACTGTTTCTAACTTTTATCAAAACTGGGAATTTAATAAAGTCAGAGGATGTCACACTTCTGCTTCCAATTAGATAATTGTATCACTTTTATATAGTTGAAAAGAATAAATATGTACTGATCTTTTGGGTGCCATTAAGCAGATACAATTCAATTATTACTCATCCCAAGGGTGTTACCAACTGACAACTGTCTCCTCCCGGGACAGTCATCAAGCAACCTGTTTAATGCAGGCAGATTGTGTGTCCTGGGTCTGCTCACCCAAGACTAGTGTGCATATGTTGTGCATTGCCTGAGTGCCCTGTAGGCAGACATTTTTTTTCTTTCTACTTTCTAGTCAATAATCTTGCCTGACAAAGCACAAGTTCTGTTTGATGGAAAACCAAAATGTCAACATAATTTTAATATTTTTATTTTAACTGATTATTAGTTTGTAAAATGTATTATTAAAAGGAAAACATACTAGGTATATCTCTATATAGTAATTACTCAGCTTACTAGCTGGTATAATTTCCCAGAAATAACTTAGATACAATAAAAAAACTAACTAGTGGACAGATATTAGGAAAGCAATTTGGTATAGCATTTGAGGCTGAGAGGATCTAACCTTTCACTGATGTTTATTTTGTTTCAAAGCTTGCAAAGTGCTCTTGATGTCAGTGGTTTTGTGTTTTGATGTTAAGCAGGGAGTGAAAATATAGTTGTTGGCTTATAGCAAACTCTCATAATAGGTTCAGATTGGCTTATATCCCCCTCTGTATTCCCATCCTAGCCTTCTGCTCTTCCTAACTTATGTACCTTTTTATTGCATTCATCATTCTCTTGTTTCTGTTTAGCATAGCTTTTTTTATGACTATATTACTAATACCTACACACTGTTATTTAATTTTTAATATTTTTCAAATTTATCACAAAATAACGTACTGTTGTCCTAGCTGGTTTGGCTCAGTGAATAGAGCATTGGCATGCGGACTGAAGGGGCCCAGGTTCAATTCCAGTCAAGGCATGTACCTGGGTTTCAGGCTTGATCCCCAGTCCTGGTCAAGGCTCCTGTGAGAGGCAACCAATTGATGAGTCTCCCTCACATTGATATTTCTCTATGTGTCTCTCTCCCTCCCTTCCACTCTCTAAAAATCAATAGAATTAACAAGAAAAACCTATAAGGATTAACAACAACAACAACAAAGCATGCTATAAATAATCCTTGGCTCCATAATTCTGTCATCTATATTATATTGTCATGCTTCATCCATATTGTGGCATGTAGTCATAGTTTATTAGAGTTCATTCTCCTTTTTCTGTATATTTCATAGTTTTAACACAAGTTTCCTCAACTTTGGCAGAACAATTGATATTTGGGACTGGATAATTCTTTGCCATGTGTGTGTTTCTGATCTGTCTAATATATTTAAAACTATGCTTAATTTCCTCCTGAGCTAGTATTTTCTAAGGGACTTCAGCTTCTATGTCTGATAAAGTAAATATAAGCTATATACCAGTCTAACTCACATGATCTCAATGAAAGAAAGGTGGCCCCAGGTTAGAGAGCTCCAGGATGCCAAATCATTCCATTTGGATATGTCATTAACTTTTTATCTTCTGCCCTAGTCGTTTTGGCTCAGTGGCTAGAGTATTGGTCTGTGGACTAAAGGGTCCCGGGTTTGATTCTGGCCAAGGGCAAATACCTAGGTTGTAGGCTGGATCCCTGCCTTAGTCAAGCACATGCAGGAGGCAACCAGTTCATGTGTCTCTCTCACATCCCTGTTTTCCTCTCTGTGTCTCCCCCCTTCCTCAGAGTCTCTCTAAACATCAATGGAAAAAATATCTCAGGTGAGGATTAACTACAACAAAAATGTATCTACTTACCTCTAAGAAATGCAATAATATGAGGTTCTCAGCATTGTAATGTACTAGCCTTATAGGTATATTAGTGGAGGATTGGTGATTTAATCCTAGAGGGGAGTCACACTCAGTTGTTTCTGCATTTCTTCAGAGATTTGGGCTTTTGGGTAGCCCCAAATTTTTCCTGTAAAAAAACAATGCGAGTCACACTCAGTTGTTTCTGCATTTCTTCAGAGATTCGGGCTTTTGTGTAGCCCCAAATTTTTCCTGTAAAAAAAACAATGCCAGCCCTAACCGGTTTGGCTCAGTGGATAGAGCGTTGGCCTGCGGACTGAAGGGTCCCAGGTTAGATTCCGGTCAAGGGCATGTACTTAGGTTGAGGGCACATCCCCAGTAGGGGGTGTGCAGGAGGCAGCTGATCGATGTTTCTCTCTCATTGATGTTTCTAACTCTCTATCGCTCTCCCTTCCTCTCTGTAAAATATCAATAAAATATATTTAAAACAAACAAAAAAACAACAACAAAACCAAAAATAAAACAATGCCAGTGGTCCTGGCATTGACCTTGGCTTTTTATTATTTTTTTTTCAGTAAGAAGACAGGTGCTTATTTTCCCAAAGCAAATAGAGCAGGTAAAGGCAAGGAGAAATCTCAAAGTGCTCAGTTATAGGCCCCATTCTACCCCATTCACAAAAACAACACACACCAGAAATAAAATGTCCAGAACAGTTTGTCTTACCTTGGATTTTATTTTATTTTATTTCCTTAATTTACTTGGTGTTGATCTTTTTGGAGAGAAACATCAATATGCATTACATTATCATACATATATAATTATCTGTGAAATAGGTATGAATTTTTACCTATTTTATTTATTACTGAATTAATAAAAATACTAAGATTTAGAGAAGTTAAAAAATTTACTTCATGTCACAGGGTTACTAATAGACTTAGCCTTAAAACAATCACATTTCCTGAACTTTAAGAGTCAAGAATTTTATAATTGATTTTCAGGAAGAAAGGAAAAAGAAAGAACAAATACCTGATTTGATTATTTCTAAAGTACACATTCTTTCATATATTAACATTTCTGAATGGGCCCCACAACCAACAGTATGCCAAAATTTAATCATCAGCCTTTTTTCATTCTTAGTGGTATATAATGAATGGAAAGTTGGATTTCATGAGATAAGATATAGCTATTATAATTGTACTCTTTTATTTTTAAGCTCTATGTAAATGTTATTATAATAAAATGTGAAAATGGAAGGTTTAAATCAGAGGAAATTTGGTGTGTGTTCTGCATCTAAATAGTATAATCTGAGTTTTAGAAAGCAATGTTGAATAATCTGATATTTATAAACATATTGGCATATGTATAAAGAAACAATCTGTAAAGTCATAACAATTCCAGTAATGTTTCATGATATGCCAATCACTATATTTCCTTGCCACACAACTAAATTATTTTTATATGAAATACATTCTTTTGAAGAAATCTAAAAACTGTCACATATGGGCAGGATATTTTCATGTTGCACCAAGACACTTGTTCATATATTAATAAGCAATTAGGAATACCAATTTCCACACTGATGTATGTTTCTAATTATACCTAGAAGTATTGTTATGTGAACCTATCAAGTATAGCACATACGTATCATAATTATATGGGATAGAAGTATTCCTTTGTCTCTTTCTCAGATTGTGCAGAGTTGATTTAACTTTTTTTTATCAGACTAGCATCTCCTTAGTATACTTGATTATATTTTAATTTAATTCATAGCCTTTAACCCTGGCATAGTTATTGGTACTTGCACAATAATTGTCTTGTGATAGAATGAATACATTCCAATCTTAAAATGCTTGCTAGTCCAAAAATATTTAAAGTATATTTAAAGAACTCAACTTCAAAGTCATATTCTGCTATTTAGAAGCACTTTTTTTTCTCATGATGATTCCTAGAGATAAATATTGTAGAAAGCATTTTAAAAAGCACTTAACTATTTGGGACAAAATGTTACTTTTAATCTTCATAGGCTAATTTAGAGTAAGTAGTAAACTTATATCTCTTAAAAGCTAAAAACCAAAATCTGTACCTTATTGAGCTACTTCTGATCCAGTATAAACTAGGGCAATAGTTTTGATTTTTAATCCATTGTATTTAACAGAAATTATAGTTAAGATTAACACATATTCGTAGAATCAAGAGTTTTATATGAGTTCTGGGGACTTCTGCTCTCCTAATTTCCTTTTAAGTTAATTGTTTCAGAGTAAGCGAAACTAGACTGCCAAGAATAACAATAAACTAAGTGGTTGGATTATACAAATAAAATGAGTTTACATCACCCTGGGATAGAGAATAAAATCAATACACCTACTGTATGTTGCTTTCATTTTCAGTTCATATTAGCAATAATAACTTTCATGCAGGGCCTACCATGGAAAATAATGACTGGTTGGAGTTAATGAACCAAAGAGCAACCCCTCCCAGGCAGTCATTAATTTCCAGGAATGCCTTCCCTGTCCTTGCAATCGCTTAAATAAAACCTTGCAAGAGAATTCGAAAAGAAATGCTAGACCTGTACTTGTCATTATAGAACAAATGGCAGTTTCAATCCCAAATAAATCTCCAGAGAAACAAATAATTTGTGTGCACTTGTTCCATTTCCTAAAACCTTGTGCAGCATTTACAATTTTTCAAGTGCCAATGCAGAGTGTATTTCTTCAGGATTCAATGCTGGTGGAATTGTCCAAAGGTGAAATTTCACCCAAAGTAAAATAAAGTAGACAGCACTTTAAGGAACTAATTTGCAATATTAGTTTTTGTGTGCATATGAATAACTTCAAAAGGCCCTTAGGCTCAAAGAGCTATAACATAAGAGATGAATGCACAAGTAAAGTGAGCCCACAATGTCTTTATTGATAAAACAATGGATTCCGCATTACTTATCTTGCTTACAACAGTTTTGTAAAGAATTTTGGCCTGTGTTCCTAAAGGCACTACCATCTATTGGTTTCATATTGCATGGATTTTCTCCTTCTTCTAATTGAAACTTCTTACTCCCTTTCCTGACTTTGTCCTTTCATTTACCTAAATGTTTATGTTATCTAGGGACATGCTTAATCTTCTTCTTTCCCTACTTGACAGCCCTAAGTCTTCTGCTACCTTCTATAGGATGAAGTCTTGCCCCAATCTTAACTGACTCTCTCCAAACCATTCCTCTTTCAGTGATTTCAATCTCAGTAAATGAGTATAATCAACTTTCATTCCAGAGAAGTCATTTTCAAAATTATCTTTTCTTTACTAAGCCTTGTCAATTCTACTCTCAGAATAACATCTCAACTTAATCCATTTTTGTCAGTCAAGTAACCACTCCCTAAGCTGATGTGACATTAGCTTTTACATGGACTGATGGGCAGCATAATTAACTTGTTTATTATCAGCCTTGCTCCCCTCTAATTGTCTTTTCCAGATAGTAATTAATAATCTTCCTAAAATGAAGGATCACGTTACCCTGCTACAGAAGACCTCCAAGGGCATGGCATTCTCTTTTTAATACAGTTCGTACTATTTCATAGGACTTTGTTGATCAATGAAAAAAAGAAATATAATAGATAATCTTTAACTGTTTAAAAGTCTTACCTTGATTCGTTTTGCTGAACAACCTCTAGCTTCCTGGTATTCTTGTATAATCCCTTAAGTGTGGGCAAGACCAGTGCCTTGCTTCTTACCAACAGAGTAAGATGACAAAGGTGACGGGATGCATGTGATTACGTGTGCTTATGTTGCAAAGACTGTAACATCTCTCTTGCTGAGAGATGCTCTCCTCCGTTTGGCTTTAAAGAAACTAGGTGCCATGTTGGGAGCTGCCCTATCCATAGGGACAGATGGCAAAGGGCTGAGGGTGGCCTCTGGCCTATAGCCAATAAGTAAAAGATATCGCAGGAAACTAAATTCTATCAACAACCAAATGAACTTGGAATCAGATCGTTCCCACATGATATAGGAAAGCCTCAGATGAGAATCCAGTGTTGGAAGACATCTCGATAGCAGCCTTACAACGAGCCATGTCATGCTATGCCTAGGTTCCTCGCAGAGACCAGAATGTAATAAATGTGTTGTTTTATGCTACTAAATTGTTGGTAATTTGCTATGCATAAATAGAAACTAATACATTCATTATAACTTGTAAAGAATATACCACTGCTTAAAGAGTTCAAAGGAATATTTTCAGTAAATTTGTATAATAAGATATCAAAAATACAAGGCAAAAGATCATTTCTTATAGTCAAACACACATCTATGCAAGCACACTTACAGAAAGCAAGAATATGATTTTTCATTTTAAAACTTCTTTAGCTAAGGACAGAGAAGTGTGTTAACTAAAAAGATTAAGAATGAATGTGGATATAAAATAGTACTCTGAGGGGGAAAAAAAAGTAATTAGAATAAAAAAGAAAATAAAAGATTTGTCAAGTAGACAGAGTAGGAAGAAAATAAATGGGGAGCCCCAAGGGACATTTGAAGAAAAAGGAGCATTCACCCCAAGAGAGGGTAAAATAACAGAGATGGATAGTTCAGAGCCCTGGCTATTAATTCATATGTCAAACCATTCACAGTTGAGGGCAGAGAAAACCTGCCCTGTGGCTGCCCAGAAACATAGAGCTAAAATTTAAGAATTAAGTGTGTTACATTTTTACATGTAAGGAAACCAAGGCCCCAAAAGTTTAATTTGATTTTCCCAAAACCATACAGCTTACAGTTGGTGGGGCTAGAAGGCTAAATCAGTTTGGACTTACTTCTTATGCTATCTGTTTACTACCCTTATTTATATTAAATTTTAGAGTAATTGATTACATGGTTTGATTGATATATCAAAACAACTACTTATTGTAAACAAAATGCTTCTATGTTAATACAACAGTTTCTGCTTTAAAACTAAAATGCAAATATGTGTCTTTGAAATGACTTTTGTTCAGTGTTTTGAATCCTTCTGCCCTTTCAAAGTAAATTTTTAAAGATTTACAAAGTGTTAAAACTCAACCTGATAAAAAACATTAATTTCCAGGCCCCTATACATCCTACATCAAGGCTTCTGTGGGGAAATTGGCAGCTTTAAACCTCAGACACCAGGTTAACACGCAATTATCCCCTCATTGTGAAAAACGGGAGGGCTATCTTGACAATTGATGAAAGAAGTCAACTAAAAGAACACATCCTGGTAAATGCAACAATTAGAGGAGTCATTCAACACTTTTCAGGGACTGAGACAGTCCAGAGGCTAATTTAGAACATCATCTAAACTATTTCAGTCGTGAGTGTCAGCATTTAACTAGCTTACTTCAGTGGCAATGAAAGACCCAAGATATGAATAGTGAAAATGGAAAAATAAAAAAAAATAAATAAAAATAATACATTGGATTTTTATAGCAGTCACTAGTTATTAACAACTCCTAAAGTTGTTGATTTTTGTTTGTTTGTTTTTTTAGTTATTTTATAACTAACATCATGCTCCATGTTCTTGAAAGTATTTGTGGATTTGGTTAATATTTACAATTAGTTACAGATTAAGAATAAGAGATTATCCTCTTTAATATGGGTGGATCTCACCCAGTCAATTGAATCTCTTAAGGGTAAAAATCGAGGTTCTCACAGGAAGAAGCAATTCTGTTTCAAGATTGCAGCATATGAACCCTGCTTGAGTTTCTAGGCTATTGGCTTTCCCTACAGATTTTGGACACAACTGTACAGTGTCAACTCTTACCTGAATTTCCAGGCTTCTGGTCTGCCCTACAAATTAACCATGGCAATCATGAGAACAAGATCCTTAAGATAAATCTCTATATATACATCAACTATACCTCTATATTATATCTATACTAGGGGCCCAGTGCACAAATTCGTGCAACTTGAAGGGAACTGTGGGCCGCGAGGCTGCAGTAGGCACAGGGATGGGTCTCGGCCCATCCTCTGTGCCCCCGCCCGGCCCCACCCCCCAAGGCCCATGATCCCCTGTCTGCCTGAAGCCCCCACTCTGCCTCTGCCACTCCCACACGCTAATGCTGATGGCGCCAGCCCACACCCACTGATGTCACTGAGCAATTGGGGCTGGCACCAGCAGCTGGTGTGAGTGGAGCTGGTACTGTGAGTGGGTGTGAGAGGCTGCTTCTGCCCTGATCGCCCCTCAGGAGCAGGGGAAGGTGGAGAAGCCCTTTGGGGCGATCAGGTTGGTAGTCACCACTCTCACCTGCTGATGGTGCCAAGTGATCAGGACCGGCACTGGGCACCAGCAGTGGGTGTGAGCGGTGGCTCCAGCGCCAACCGCAGGTGCAAACGGGGCCGACGCTGGCAGCAAGTGTGAGCACCAGGCAGGACCACAGTGCACAGGAGCAAAGAATTTTCAATAACCACCAGAGGCTTGCCCTAATAACAGTGACTGGAACCCCTCCTTGGTCTGGTGACCCTGCTCACCTGCTCCACCATCCCACTGTGGCCAACACCCGCCATGTTCCACACACGCCTCTGGTGGTCAGTGCACGTCATAGCGACCGGTTGTTCAGTTGTTCGGTTGTTCGGGTTGTTCCGCCATTCGGTCTATTTGCATATTAGGATATTTTATTGGTTCTGTTCCCTCAGGGAAAAGAACCTTAATACACAATGTAATATACATAACAAGTAGATCAATTTTCAATATCTAGAACTTGAAAAAAGGCTGGACTTGACAGGCATCTTTTAGAATCCTAATACCTTAAGGAGCTATATTAAGTAAGAGAAAGTACTGATACAAGGAATCAAAATTCAGCACTCCTATATCATCTGTGTCACTAACTAGCTGTGTGACTTTCACCCATCTCCACCTAAATATATTCATCGGTAAAATGACAAAATTAGGTTAGCGCATCTCCACAGATTCTTTCTGCTCTAATACTATTTTCTATGCCTAACACTGGAATTATTGATACCATCTTTGATGTTAGACAATGTGTATAACACGACCCAATGACCCTGGGATTTAGGAATTTAGAAAAAAATGCATGAAAACTAACACTAAGCTTACTTTCTAGAACTTAATCAAAATGATGTCATTTTAGTTTTTCTTTTGTTGATGTAGATAGAATATTAGTAACAATTATAATAAAAGCAAAGTGAGACAATACAGTATATAGATGCCACCATTGACATTTATTGAGATGATAGGAATTGTACATTCTAATTCATTGGACTGATTCATAGGAAAATTACAAAATCGGATGTCCTGCTGATGGAAGCTGTAAACATATGCATTCATATGGAATCATATTCTTAAAGCAAATCCAATGAGACTGCAAGTCCTGACTAAATGGGCCACGTCTTTCTGTATTAGACTACTCACTGTGACTGTCTTCGTGCTAATAGCTCTGTGGTTTGAAGTGTGGTCCCTGGACTAGCAGCATCAGCATCAACTGGGAACTTGTTGGAAATATAAATTCTTGGGTCTCTCCCCAGACCTCCTGAATCAGAAACTGTGGGGATGGAGCCCAGAAATCCATGTTTTCTGATTATGCTAGTGTTTGAGAACCACGCTGTAGATTAACACAGTGATTTGCACCCAAATCCACTTCACCTACAAAAAGTCTTCTATTAAACATTGACAGTAACATACTTTACTATTCTTCCTATGCATCTGAAGGTAAAACCTCATATAACAGAACAAGCTAATAATCAAACAAACAAAATAATTAAGTGAAGAAATTCCAAAATGTGCAATCAGAAAGCAATGTTTTCTTCTTTCTTTCTTTTCCTTCCTTCCTTCCTTCCTTCCTTCCTTCTTTCCTTCCTTCCTTTCTTCCTTCCTTTTTCCTTCCTTCCTTCCTTCCTTCCTTCCTTCCTTCCTTCCTTCCTTCCTTTCTTTCTTTCTTTCTTTCTTTCTTTCTTTCTTTCTTTCTTTCTTTCTTTCTTTCTTTCTTTCTTTCTTCTTTCCTTCCCTTGGTTGCAAACTGTGTTTGCAGTAAGAGATGTGTGGTGAAATGGAGATTCCTTCCCCTGTGATCTTTTTTTTTTTAAAATATATTTTATTGATTTTTTACAGAGAGGAAGGGAGAGAGATAGAGAGTTAGAAACATCGATGAGAGAGAAACATCGATCAGCTGCCTCCTGCACATCTCCTACTGGGGATGTGCCCGCAACCCAGGTACATGCCCTTGACCGGAATCTAACCTGGGACCTTTCAGTCCGCAGGCCGACGCTCTATCCACTGAGCCAAACCGGTTTCGGCTCCCCTGTGATCTTAGATGATGATTTAAGTTGTTTGATATTTATTCATCTTAGACTTCCAGAGGCAGCTAGAATGTGATCAAAGCATTACAGACATCTTAAGACACTGCAGACCTAATGCATATAATTCTAATTTTCCGTTTTGCTCTTTATCTATATACTAGAGGCCCAAAGCACGAAGATTCACACAAGAATGGGCCTTCCTTCCCCTGGCTGCCGGCACCACCTTCGCTCTGGCCCAGAGCCGACTTTCCGCCTTCCCACGCTGCCCAGAGGCCCAGAGTGGCTGGGGTGGTGCAGAACGCTTGTGTCATCGCCATGGCGAAGATGCAAATGTCCTGCCCTGACCCCGGCTGCTGGGCACCTGTGTATACAAATTAACCTGCCATCTTTGTTGGGTTAATTTGCATACTCCTGATTGGCTGGTGGGCATCACAAAGGTATGGTCAATTTGCATCTTTCTCTTTTATTAGTGTAGATATCTTCATTAGCAACCCACTAGTTCAAATGCTTAGCTGTAGGGGTTGAGAAGAAAGCATTTATTAAATCCAAATTCAAGCAAATGTTTGGTAGTTGGAATCAGTGCTGGGGAAAAAAATAGAGATGAAAGGCCATTTGGTATTTTCTTTAAAATTAACCAGAAATACTGGTATGTCTAGAGAAAAAAAATAGTATAAACACATATCACTAATCTTCTATCTCACAATTATATAACCATTTGACTCTACTTCTCATTGATTTCCTATTTTAGGTACAGGAGACAATTTTGGAGAGATCAGAACTATTACCACATACCAAAGATAATGCATCAAGCCCTTGATTCACAATCTTTAATGTTTTCAAACAATCCATAATTAAAAGTTCACCTACCTCTGATTCTAGAAATCATTTCATAATGCAAACTTAATTGGCTGTTATTAGCAGGACCAGAGTAAGGAGCTTGTTGTGGCCATATGAGTTTATCTATCATGCTCATAATTGGGACTCCCACAGCCAACCAACCCAGAAGGGCTCAAAGCTCAAAGCAAACCCCTGTTGCCAAGAGCCACTTACACATTCTTCAATCATCAAGTTGCTATTCCTGCTTTTCTCTTTATATTTTCCTCTTTATATTTTTAATCTACCATGTGGATTAATTTGCTTTTTGGAAACCTCAAAGGGCTAAAGGCTTTATGCATGGGTATGTTTGCTTTTCCCAGAAGAATGGCAATTGCTATGATAATTTAAAGCTAAGGAATTGGGGGCTGGGAACTGGAATTACTATGCTCTTTACCTCAGACATTGAGAAACCAGGTGGTCTTCTGAAATGTTGGTCTTTGAGGATATGTTCTTCCACTGTATCATTATTGTTGTTTTTATCATGATTGTTGTTGGGATTTAAAGCAACTTTATTTCTACATCCATATAATTCACAACTTCCTTCTTTCTTCTTTTAAGCTTTCTCTGGAAATAGATAAAACCTACTCTAGTTCTGTATTCCAGTGAGAAGTTGGGATACATATCTGGTCAAAGTCATATATTTTAGGAAATAGTTCATATAGAATAGCTAGAAAAACTGAGAATCTATTTGAAAGTTATTCTGACACCTTCAAAGACTGCTTTGAACAGCTGCATTAAGGTTTATCACTTGCTTAATTAAATGATACACATAGTGATAATGGGCATTTATTTGCCCCCAAATTAGAGATCTTAAAAATATCATCATGCATACATTAGACACAGGTCAATTAAATTACTATCTCCATCAGGGGAATTAGGCGTCAGTATTTTTATTTATTTTCTGTCCATTGCTTTGCAGAGAAAGTGGAAAGGAGGGAGGGAGAGGGAGAGAGACAGGAGAAACATCAATGTGAGTGAGACATATGGATCGTTTGCCTCCCATATGTGCCCTGACCAACAGGGGCTAGAGATGGAACCTACAACCTGCAATCCAGGTACATTTCTTGACCTGGAATAAAACCCGTGACCCTTCAGTACATGAGCAGACACTCTAACTACCGAGCCACACTGGCCAGAATTAGACATCAGTGTTTGTCAAAGCTTTGCAGGGCAGACCCACTACAGAGGGATTCCACTTTAATTCCTTAAAGACAAATAGAACAAAGGACCTGGTTAGGATGTACTTAGCTTCTGTAATCTATTTTATTTCTAAGGACAATTTCTTGGATAGTTCTAAAAATTAATTATTTTTGTGTACTTATTGGGATTTGGACCAATCTATCAAAAGATGGGAAAGGGGCTTGGAAGCCTAATTCAGGGTCCTTCTGCAGATTGTGTCACTCTTATCCCATTTTATAGGGGTCCGTTTTCCTCACCTAGGAAAAGCTCTTGGAGAAGTTATGTCACTTATTATCTATATGGCTTTAGACAAGTATCTTAATCAATCAAATGGGGATAATAGTACTACCTGCTTCATAGTGTTGGTGGGTTTAAAATGATAACTCTTATAAGACAATTAGCACAGAGAAAGCATAAAATAAAAACTCTACAAAGTTTAGCTATTATTATCAACACTAGAGGCCCGGTGCCTGAAATTCACACATGGCAGCGGGAGGGGGGGCCCCTCAGCCAGGTGCTGGGGTCCAGCCCCAGCGGGTCCAGGGGTTCCCAAAGGTGTGGACGGAGTCGGCGAAGAATGAATGACATGGAGGCAGTGTTCAGGTAATCATCATAGCCAGGTTCTTCTCTTTATTGTCATCTAACATCTGTATTTATACTATTTGGTCCCAATCCTATCCATTCTATACAAAAGGCCAGGGGGCTTCCCATCTCCATTCAAAGGTTACTCTATTGTTCCACCAAGCTA
Source organism: Myotis brandtii (assembly GCF_000412655.1). Taxonomy (NCBI): domain Eukaryota; kingdom Metazoa; phylum Chordata; class Mammalia; order Chiroptera; family Vespertilionidae; genus Myotis; species Myotis brandtii. The sequence continues at coordinate 895,324 of NW_005358567.1, read as the reverse complement.
CAAGGAAGTAACTGAAGGAGGTCACTCCAAGCAAAAATCAAAGTGACCAGGTCCCTTGAAACATCCCTGCAGGGACTGCCTCAAGCAGCCAGGGTGGATCGGCTTCCAGCAGCCAGGCCTGTGCCCTCCGGGGATGTTTAGGCTTGCGGATATTGGGCCTAAACCGGCAGTTGGACATCCCCCTCGCAATCCGGGACACTGTATGCAGCAGTGACCATACTTTTCACACAGGTCAAAGGCATCTTGCTGTTGTATGGGAAGCTACATTTTACATTTGTTTGCCCTGATTATATAAAGTAGTACATAACATGATCTTTCTGAGGCAGTAGTACCATTTCCCCATCTTATGGGTGGAAAAACTGAAACAGAGAGAAGTTAAATAATTGGCTTGTCACACAGTTATAAGTGTCAGAATCAGGGCTGACCACAAAATGGGCAAGCCAGAGTCCATGCATGTCATCGCTGCATCATCCTGTTTTTCCAGTGTTAGAGTAGCCTTGCCAGGTTTTAATTTTTAATTAAATCTAAGAGACTGTTCCCAATATATAGGGTAGGATCCCTAGGCCTGGCAGGTGATCAGGGCTGATCTTTGGGGCTGATATCTGGGGCAATCGGGGGGGCCCCATTGACACCCACCTTAGCAGGTACTGCTTTGGAATGACTGGGGCCGCTCCTGCATTGAGCGTCTGCCCCCTGGTGGTCAGTGAACATCATAGCGACTGGTCATTCTGCCAGTGGTTCCACCATTTGGTCAATTTACATATTATTATATAGGATGAACCCAATCCAGGCATTTCAGATGTGGTAACAAACACAGAATGTGTTTTTATGCTTTGATTTCAGCTATGAATTACTATTATTGTCAGAAAAATGTATTAGGACATTTCATCATGAGATATAAAAAGTATAAAGTAAGTTTCTCTCTTTCTCACAGGACAGTGGCTCTGGAAACATGATCATTTGCTTTGTATTTCAGATATTGATATTTCATAAGGTGTTTGTTTGGAGTATTCCCTTCCACAAAAGTAAATTATCTTAAACTAAATTATCTTAGGAAGAATAGATTTGGGGTTTTCTAAACAGAATTTGCCAGGAGGGACAAGATGGAGACTTCTGACTTGCCTAGTGTTCATTTTAACTTAATAGGATTTCAGTAAGGAAGTTTGATGTCTCCACATTCACCCTTTGAGCAGTAAAAAACAAACAAAGCGGTACAACAGTACCTCATCTTAAGGTAGTTCTAAAAATTACACATTCTAGATTTAAATATTCATCAAACTACTTCCTCTTCATAAACATGAAATAAAAATGCCCTAGTGCCATCACATTAAATCTGATAATCTAGGAGGAAAAAAAAGAGTAAGATTATTAAAAAACAAAAACATGAAAAAGGAGCTCTCAGCTAATTTGAGCAGCTAATTAAATTCCAGCTTGAAAAAGGGTGGTCCACCCTGTAGTAGTTTTAATTTCATTAAAGGCTAATTTTATCACTTAAGAGGACTCACATTTAACCTATCTATCTTCAAAAGCTTTATAAGTTATTTGATTTATTTGGGTATTTATAATGACTACCAAATAAAATATATAGAGTGTTTAGTTAAATTTATATTTTAGATAAATAAGAAATAAATTTTTGGTATAAGTATGTTCCAAGTATTGCATAGTATACATTGATACTAAAAAGTGTTATTGTTTATCTAAAATTCAAATTTACCCATGTGTCCTGTTTTTTTATTCTTAATTGGCCACTCCAACCTAAATCCAATTTTTGTGTTTCCCATGAAAACACTGTAAGAGTTTTCTAGCAATTAAAGGTTAATGCTTTTCATTTGGCCTAAACAGAGTGAGCACCCATTTGAGATAATAGTAGATTAATTCCCTATGCTGAAAAAATATTTCTCGTCATGAAGATTCAAGGACAAAATTCAAAATTGAAGAATTCCAAGTAATGTTTTATTTTCTTTGATTACTAGATAAAGGAATGATGAATGCATATCTGAACTCTTTTTTTTTAATGTACTAGGTACAATCTGTTTGCTTATTTTTATTTTTTATTTACTGTAAACAATCCAATTTATCTTTAAGAATAAAATCTGCAGTTGTGAGATGGTAACGCATTGTTGTTTTGATTTGCATCTCTCGGATTAGTAGTGACTTTGAGCATGTTTTCATATGACTCTTGGCCTTTCTTATGTCCTCTTTCGAAAAGTGTCTATTTAGGTCCGTTGCCCATTTTTTAATTGACTTGTTTATCTTCCATTTGTTAAGTTGTATGAGTTCTCTGTAAATGTTGGAGATTAAACCCTTATTGGTGATAACATTGGCAAATATGTTCTCCCATGCAGTGGGCTTTCTTGTTTTATTGATGGTTTCTTTTGCTGTGCAAAAGCTTTTTATGTTAATGTTTGCTGTCAGAATGGCTATCATCAACAAATCAACAAACAAAAGTGCTGGCTAGGATGCGGTGGAAAAGGAACCCTCCTGCACTGCTGGTGGGAATGCAGACTGGTGCAGCCACTGTGGAGAACAGTATGGAGTTTCCTCAAAAAATTAAAAATGGAACTCCCATTTGACCCAGTGATCCCACTTCTAGAAATATATCCCACGAAACTAAAAACACCAATCAGAGAGGATATATGCACCCTTATGTTCATAGCGGTACAATTTACCATAGCTAAGATTTGGAAACAGCCTAAGTGCCCATCAGCAGACGATTGGATTAAAAAACTGTGGTACATCTACACAATGGAATACTATGCTGCAGTAAAAAAAAGAAGGAATTCTTACCATTTGCAACAGCATGGGTGGAACTGGAGAGCATTATGCTAAGTGAAATAAGCCAGTCAGAGAAAGATAAATATCACATGATGTCACTCATTTATGGAATATAATGAACAACATAAACTGATGAACAAAAAGACATCCAGAGACAGAGAAGCATCGATCAAACCCTCAAACCACAGAGGGAAGGTAGGGAAGGGTGGGAGTAAGGGGAAGAGATCAACCAAGGGACTTGTATGCATGCATGTAAGCCTAACCAATGGACACAGACACCAGGGGGGTGAGGGCATTAGTGGGGGAGGGGGTGGGGGTAATGGGGCAATAAGGAAACATATGTAATACCTTAATCAATAAAGAAAAAAATTTAAAAAGAACAAATCTGCAGTGATACCTAGCATATATGTTCTAAAGTTAATTTTATATTATGAATAAGTGTCCATTTTGTGAAAGTTATTGCATGACATTTTAAAAATTAGAAAAGCAACTACATTTTGATATATCTTGAAGCAATGGATGCCAAGTGAGTCTTAGAGACTTAGATATCTCTATGGCAGCATCTATATTTGCCTCAGGTTATTCATCAATAAGAAAGGGATAATAAAAATACCTAAATCTTAGGATATTTTCTAAAAGTAAATACTGATAATTCATATGAAGCATAAGGTTTAGAACAAAGTACATTTCAGAAAATATTAGATTCTATTTTGACTATTAACATAAATTAACAAGGAATACCCAGAGCTATTGGTTAGAGTAAATTTTCCAGCAATAGCAAGCCCAATTATTGATATCATGACTATTTAAATGCAGCAGCTTTAAAGGTCTTCATATTAAAGCACAAACTAATTGTTATCAACAGGTGAAAGTCTCCAGGAGGAATATAATATGTAGTAAAGAAAGAAAGAAAAAAAAAGAAAAATAAACACTCAGAAATAGGCCTAAAACAGTTTTTTCCCCACCAGTAGAGTCTATCTTCTCTAGTCAGTTCACTGTTGTCTATAATTATCAGACAAGATCTACCCTATCCTATATAATAAAAGAGAAACATGCAAATTAACCATCCCTCCGCTATGCTCAAGCCACGCCAACAAGCCATGCCCACCAGCCAATCAGGAGCAAGTATGCAAATTAACCCAACTAAGATGGTAGCTGCCATGGAGCTGGAGCATGCAGGAGGCTTGAGTTGCCCCCAGCAATGGAGGAAGCCAAGCTTCCCGCCTGCTCCGCTCAAGGCTACAAAGATTCAATTATAGAAGATAAATAAATCCCAGATACCTGCTTCCAGCTGGCCATGGCCCCTGCTCAAGGAGGGACTGGGAGCCTGGGTTGCCAGGGGGAAAACCAGGCATCCAGCTGGACCTGGGCTCCACTCAAGGCTACAAAGTTTCAGTTATAGAAGATAAATAAATCCCAGAAAAAAAAAGAAGAAAAAAAGGAGAGGCTGGGAGCTTGGGTCGCTGGGGGACGTGGCCAGCCTGAAAACGACCATCAGCCCCTCACCCAGGCTGGCCAGGCACCCCCAGCGGGACTCCCACCCTGATCCAGGACACCCTTTAGGGCAAACCAGCTGGCCCCCACCTGTGCACCAGGCCTCTATCCTATATAATAAAAGAGTAATATGCAAATTGACCCTAACAGCAGAACGACTGGGAATGACTGGTCACTATGATACACACTGAAAACTGCCTGTCACTATTTAGGCCTGAATTTTTCTTTTTCTTCCTCCCTCCCTCCCTTTCACTTCTGACTGCTCAGTCCAGAAACTCTATCTTTTATAGGCTCCTGTTTTCAGTGTAGAAATCAATTAACTGATCTTTGTGATATGTATTTTCTCTTTAATCTGAATCCTCTATATTCTATGATCATGACTTCTATTTTCTGACTCTTATTCTTATTTTTAGTGTGAAAGAGAAATTTTGATTATTGTGAGAAAATTGATTACTGCTCAAAGTCACAACATTTAGCATTGCTGAAGTTTTAACTCCTGATATATTTGGTACTCACTGTCCTGTGGACAACTGGGTCTTCCCAAGGTCTCTCCTTCCCTTAAATTTTCCCCCTTATCTCTAGTCAACGTTGAAATATTGGGTAAAATATTCAAAAAAGTGTGTCATTCTTAAATTACTAGAGTAACATAAACCCTTTAATCATGACAATATTAATAAAAACAATGGATTAATCATCAATTGAATTCTTAGAAAGCATTAATTCAAATGATATTTATTTATTAACTTATTTAGCCTCCAAAACAACTACATTGGATGAGGACAAATTTTTGTTCCCCTTTTAGAGTGAACAATTATAATATGTTATCTTCCCATTTAGAACATTTAAGTGTTTATACAACTTTACTTGTACTCAAGGTTCCCTTTGTCCTAAACAATCAACCGGGAAAATAAGAGTAATCTCTCTTAAATAATTGGGACAAAGTCTCACTATTCTGTATTGATTTTTGTATTTGACAAAGCTCAATTGCATATGTTGTTATTCATTCATTCATTCATTATTTATTTATTCATACCTATCCAATATAAAAAAGGTAATATTCAAATTGACCCTAACAGCAGAACGACTGGGAATGACTGGTCACTATGACACACACTGACCACCAGGGGGAAGATGCTCTATGCAGGAGCTGTCCCCAGGTGGTCAGTGCGCTACCACAGGGGAAGCTCTGCTCAGCCACAAGCCAGGCTGA
>NW_005358567.1:866990-888132 GCF_000412655.1 Myotis brandtii | reverse complement strand
TGTCCAACCATATAACCAGTTGCTATGATGTGCACTGACCACCAGGGGGAAAGAAGCCCAATGCAGGAGCTGCCAAGCTGCGGTTACTTGGCAGTGGCAGTTCTCAGGTGACACACCCAAAAACCAGAGAGGAGGGAGCCCAATTTCTCGCAGGGCCATGCTATTCCACCTTCGGTTATGTTGTAGCTGGGGCACTGTTGGACCTGAATCTGGTTTTCTGCCCAGTTGTATTTGTGTTCCACACCCTGTATAACAGCAACTTTGCAGAGTGCCCTCTCGCACTCTGGGACCCCTCACGGGATGTTGGAGAGCCTGTTTCGGCCTGATCCCTGCATGCCAGGCAGAAGAACCCCACCTGCCAGAAGGACCCTAATCACTCCAGAGACGCCCTTCAATCCATGGCACTACCCCGGGTGTGGCCATACAGGGAGGGACCATAGGAGATTGGCTCCAGGGCATGTTTGGCCAGTCTCGCCCAGTCCTGCCCCACTGGCCACTTTCTAATTAATTTCCTTTCAACGTGCACGAATCCATGCACTGGGTCACTAGTATTTAATAAAAATGTATTGTGAGCTTCACATAGAAGTAATGTTTTGTTATTCCTGCCCTCTTAAAAGTTCAGATGTTATAATTTCTCTTTCTACTAAAATTAAACTGTGTAATTGCTGATTATGTAAATGGTCTAACATGCAAAAAGGTGTTTACTGTCATCACTATAGGCCCTCTACTTGGTTTCAACTGTGCCAAATATATTTGCTGGTCACCAGATACTCTTTCCTGAACAGTCCCCATCCTTTGCCTTATAGAGGGCATCATTTTTCATTTTGCTGCTGGTGTGTTTTTCTGGTTGATTCCTTTCTCTCTCTCCATTGCTTAATTAATATGGCCACAGGTAGAGTAAAGCTTATATTACAAATGCCAATGGAAAATCTTGTTTGGATCATGAGTTTTCCTTGTGTAATAGGAGAGTGAGTATTGTGATAACAGTAGGGATCTTTTCCTTTCAGGGGTGTGTGCAGGGGTTGGAGTATTGGAATTACTATATAGTCTGTGGCACCATCTTGGGTGTCATAAAGAAAAATGGACTTTCATGCATTTGGGGTCCAAAAAACTTCAGCAAGTTCATGGCAGAAGCACCAGCCTCCAGAGTGCCATGTGGGGAAGTGTGCACTGTGAGCATGTGAGCAGGTACTGTGCAGCAAGATTTTATTAGCAGGGTTTTCCACTTGTCTTGGTTCTTCTAGAGTCAGAGTGAAGACTCTGGTGACACCACTGCTGCTACAAAAATAAGAGAAAGAGTTCCATAAAATGGACAACCGCCACCATCCACCTTTGTTTGGTTTTGCCCAAAACATATTTCACTGCAACAAGAAATGCATCATAAGCTTTGTCCAGTGGTTGCTTCTATACACAGAGAGAAAGTCCATCTCCCAGTAGAAGTGTCTGTTGTTCCCCTGTAGCCTATACAGTGTGTTTAACTTATTCCTGACTGTCACCAGTGTCTTAGAGCAGTGCTTCTCTCAAGTTGAGTAATCATAAGAAATACTTGGAGTGCTTGTTAGAACAGGTTCCCCCACCCCCACCTCCAGAGAATCTGAGTCAGGAAGTCTGAGACAGAACCTGAGAATTTGCATTTCTCACCAGCTCCCAGCTGATGTTGATGCTGCTGGTTTTCAAACCACCTATCAATAGCATTGTCTTAGAGTCATTGAAAATTTAAAATCGGAAGGTATCTGCTAGATTATAGACCATAGATAAGAAGTGATTTGTCAAATTTACACAGCTACTCCATTTAAGATACATCTATTATACAACTCGGACTTTTAAAATAGATTTAAATTCATTACTCCAGAATCAGCAGAAGTTTATGTTCTCTAAGTGGCTTCCTTGGCACATATGAATGATTACCAAGATGGACAGGTCCTAATGAAGTAGGCTGTTATCCAGTTTACACTACTACGTGCTATTGTGGCCTTCTGAAGTTTAAATCCGCCTTTACAATCAGCAGTAAGAAATACATTGGGAGGTATGTGCTTTGTTCTTCCTCTTCACATTAACTCTTCAATGTACGTGTGAGTTGCAGCATCACTTTTTAAAAATAGATTTAAAAAGCCTATTACTCTTAACTATCTTGTATCTTTCCTTCATCTTGTATCAAATGGTTAAAACTGATCCCAACCACCTAATTATGTTTCTCCTTAATGGAACAAGAGAGGTTTTCACTAGAAAAGTTTTTCTGAACCCTAGACCAGTTGAAAAGTTGCTACATTTCTTCCAAGTTTGCACAAAGTCAGAGAGAGAGAGAGAGAGAGAGAGAGAGAGAGAGAGAGAGAAAGTATACTTCTTGTTTAATACATGATTTTGCACAGAACAAAGAAAACGGTTACTCCTTAACTGAAGAGGGTCCCTGTGCCACATTTTAACATGTCTTTCCTGGCAATGTCTGCAACCTGTGGCAGGTACACAGTCTCTGCATCTTTCTCTTAAATCTGACAATTTTCTTGCCTAAATGTTGTAAATTAAGTTCTCATGACAATTTATACTCCCTCCTCCCGGGTGAAAAATAGAAGTGTTACATTATTAAATACTGTTTTTTGGTTTTTTTTTTTTAGGAAATCTTTATAGTGAGAAATACCAGAGTATGACCATGCCTTCTACAGTTCCACGTACACTAACGGTACTGATGATAAACATCATAACCCAAAATCTACCACTCAGCATTAGGGAAGCTAATAGGGAGTGATGGGAGGAGAAAGAGAGGAGTAATTTGAATGTCTCTATAAAAAATAAGCTAAAATTTTGTTCAAATTTGAGAAAAATCTAATTAAAGGAACAATATGGCTATGACGACAGAAATTTTAGAGCAGGGAACACTGAAATCCCGCAATACAAATTACTATCAAGAAAGGATAATCCAGTCTGGCAGGTAATACTAAAACAGAGCAAATCACTGTGAGATGATATTATCTAAGGGAAAGCATGTGGACACAAACGTGATAAGTGACAAAACTCTGGAGGAGAAACAACCTGCCTGCCTCCCGGGGTACATAGTTTCCTGGTGATCAGTATCACTGGATGGAGACCTTCTGACACACACATTTCCTGGTTAAGAGCATGTGAGTGTGTCCATACATTTCTTGCCACCTTAAGAAACTGTAGCCCGGCTGGCGTGGCTCAGTGGTTGAGTGTCAACCTATGAACCAGGAGGTCACGGTTCAATTCCTGGTCAGGGCACATGCCAGGGTTCCGGGCTTGATTCCCCAGTGTGGGGCATGCAGGAGGCAGCAGATTGATCAATGATTTTCTCTCATCAGTGATGTTTGTATCTCTCCCTTTCCCTTCCTCTCTGAAATCAATAGAAATATTTTTTTAAATAATTGTACAGGAAAGGAGGAGATCAATCACAACTCTTAGATCTGCCACAAAACAGATCACAAATATAAAAATCTGTGATAAATGACACAAAACACATATATTTATAACTCTAAAAGGGATATGATTGGGCAGTTAAGTTAAAGTTATAGGATGTTAGTTCGGTGAAGATACATTAAGAGACAGCCAGAAATTTGGTCATAAATTCAAATGTCTTCATATTAAAATATAACATCTCATTTTTGGACACACAAGGCAAATCATATACACTTGGGTGTATCAATGAAATAAACACATTAGTAGTAATAAAAGAAGCTGAGAAAATAATAAAAATGGTACAAACGAATTATTTCTGACTTTTGAGGAATGGATTCTTCTTTTTCCAGTATATAGTGAAAAAATTGCTATCATATTATTAAACCTTAAAAATATAACTCAGAAAGAAAATTAAAATAGAATTATATAAAATTAACATTCTTAAGTACACAATGATGTAAATTATTAAATAATTTTTAAAACGGGAGAAAAATAAACTATCCTTACAAAAGAAATCTGAATAATATGTGAGTGATCTCTTAAAAAATGTGGACTTTCACTCTTGAGTTTAGGCTGACATTGATTTATTTCCATCCTATTAAAAATTTCTTTTTCTACCATATTTTGCTGCACTTGTATTATGCACTATACAGGACAGTTCTATTCCTTTACTTCATGTGTTGCCTTCTTACAAAGATGGTAAGGTCTTGGTGACGGGAAACAGTTTTATACTTCCTTACAGATCCCATCATAGCTGACATATAGCTCTTCATAGATGTTTTTTTCAAATTGTGTGTCAGTTGTCTGTGGAAACAGATGCCTCTATAATTGCTGAGGTCCTCTAAGACTCCTGAGTTAGGATAATAAAAAAACAAAACAAAACAGTTTCTATCCAATTAACATTTTCCCAAACACTCAATGAATAACAGCCTGGAGAAGCTTGTATTTTAACACAGGTTTCCAGTCGCTGACAGGACAATAAACCATATTTACCTCCCACTAAGATATGAAACTTTAGAAATCTCCGAGGCAAATAAGTACCCAAATCCAAGAGCAAATTTCTCCAGTACAAACAGTTCAAGCTTCTATTGATTTAAATACAAGTTTATGTAACCACTCAAGGGTGGCCTGTTGGGGGAACAGGACTTGACTGAATTGAGCTAATTCATCATAACACTGACTAACACTCTCAGTCACGTTGTACAGAAGCAGACAAGGAGTTTCAGGAAGATTTTAGGCAAAGGTGTCTTCGTATTTTATATGAAATTACTGTGTTTCATTTCTCCCAGAGAGATCATAATTCTGTAGCATTTATTTTAGTGCTGTTGACGATTTTATTAAAAATCAAAGAATGGCTTTAGAGCTTTTCAGCTGTTGATTGCTAAGATTTATTGGGATGTGATGTTCAACTGTTCCCAAATCCATTGTCAGGCCTTGGAAATTGTCCTAGGTGGAATTATCTACATGCTGCATAGTTTCTTTTCATCTCTGTGGCCCACTGGGTTCACTTTGAAATTAATGGAGTTTTGGAACTTGCATCCACTCTGTGGCTGTGGAAACTGACTCAGACACCAGACCCAGAGAGAAAGGTCATCATTGTGTTTCTTGGATACTGGGTTTTTGGTTACCAGAGGCTTCGGGGAAAAGAATAAAGTGATCTTTTGCTTTGAATTTGTTTCAAATTTAGTAAGTGAATTTAGTTTCATAATACAATTATTAAATCTAAAATTGAAATTGGTCTTATTTTTATTTCCAGGGAAACCAAATACTTTTATTACCATTTATTATTTAGCAGAATTACAAACCTCTTTGGCGGAGTCTTTCAACACAGAGCCTTAGGGGATAGAGGGATAGATAAACACGAAAGAAAAAGAAAACCAAACGTGTCAAATAACCAAGGGAAGATGTATTAGGACAACACTTGCTAAAATACATGTCTTTTTATCTTATGTGGGTGGCAGCTATGCTTTCAAAACATTTTTTTTTCAATATTAGGATCATACAATCCATTATTACGAGAGCACAAGTTCATTGGACCTGAGGCTATGCACCAATTAGAATATGACTTGGACCATGAACGTAGTGTTACCTGCGTTTACTTTCTGTCTCCTAATCTAAATCAAGTTGTGAAGAAATTAGGGTGTGGGAATGATAGAGATATGGCTTTGTGGGTGATCTTCTTTTCCTCCACTACAGCTAAAATGCAGAGAATCAAAAATAATGTTAAGGAAGTAGAAAAAGAAAAGCTATGTTCAAAGAGTTTGAGGTGGTAGCAAATTTCTACTCCACTGACCTAATCTTTCTAATACTTCAAGTTACTCACAACAGCTCACTAATAACTCTCAGGGAAAGCGGGTTCTTCATCCAATGAAGAACACTTGACTATACTCAGAAGGCTGTCCCCTCCCTTACTGTCTATGCTACAAAGTCATTTATTATTTGCATGACTTTGCATAATTATTTGGTATATGAATTTCACTTTCACCATCTGAAATGGGACAATGATGTTACTTTGACCCACCTCACAATGTGTCTTGATGTCATTGCATATCTCTATCATTATTCTTAGCATATTATAGAAGGCCAAAAATAGCATGCCTCTGTACCTCTCTCATACACTTTGAGTTCTATGAGGCAAATACCAGAATTTACTCTTAAGAGAAAATCTATAGTTTCAAGCCAGACACAATACCTGAGACATAGCTATCATTCAATATAATTGCATTCAATCCAAGCAATTATAAATATTGATTAAACTGAATTAAACTTGATAGAATAGAAAATGCATGTGAAAATGTTCTTTGCCCGGCAAGGGTAGATTTTCTCCCTTCTTATCTCTCATTCAGTCTTTATTAGAAATAGGATATTTGTGGGAACACTCACTCAGTCCAGTATATTTGAGTGAACAAAAATATGTTAAGGATATTCATATAAATGTAGAAATAAAACCAGTGTTTAATTAAACTATGTAGCATTTAAAAAGATATCTTAGAGATTTCTGGGCTCCAGGGTCTGATCGACACAGAAACTTCCCATGGTAATGGCTCAATTAATATGCACTGAAATGAATAAATGAATTAAGAAAATAAAGAATACCTCTGCTCATTCCAAGTTAGAATTTCCATTATTAATTTCCTAAATGCTTTACCACAATAGTTATCTTTTTCTTGTAATTTGTATCTTGCTTTGTCCCACAATTCAGACTTTTTTTTCTTTATTTGCTTTCTGAGTCTGGAGGCTGCTTTTTCCTGTTTTACTTGTTATTGTCTTAGCTGTGAGTAAACTCCCACCAATTTACAAATCTAACTACAGATTTCATACTTCTGAAGATGATGCCTGACTTACTGAATTATCTACTCATAAACCCAGTTTCTTCCACCTTTTCTTTAATTTGGGTTATGAACTTACCCACACTCCCCATCTAAGAATCTCCTACCCATTTTCAGGATACCTCAAGCATCCTCTTCACTGTCTAGCATCTCTCACTTCATTTTAGAAATTATGAGACACTGAACAATATAGATTCTCAGTAGCCCCTTAAAGGACTCAAACAGCTTTTGATAACTTACAATTAACAAAAAATAATATTAATGTGAATTGCTTTAACTTTTGTAGATTGCTTCCAAAGGATTAGAACCTCATAATAGTCCAGTCTAAGGGAGCCTTCTGAACAAGAAGTTTCTCCAGTTTGCATATAGGAAGAACTTTAGACAAGAAGGTCTCTTATTGTCCACTGCCATTGGCCTCCTAACCCTACTCTACTTATCATAAATCCTTCAAATATCCCAAATTGTCTTTGAATGCTTTAGATACCCACAGTAAGAATTCTCCATCACCCCCCTCCCAGCATTTTCCCCATTATCTCTTTACTGGTGCCTGCTCCCAGTTTATCCATCTTTTATTTTTCCAGTTTGCTCAGCTCTTATAAGTGACAATTCCTTTAGTAGAAATATCTCATCTTGCCCAGATGCAAGATCATTTTAACACAAGAAATACTTCTTTTTATTTCCTTCTGTTCAGGATTTTGTTCATAGATACAAACTTAAATAACTGATAAGACAACTAAAAATAAAAGGCTTGAAAGACTGAAATTCTTTTGTATATTGTGTGTGTGTGTGTGTGTGTGTGTGTGTGTGTGTGGTTTCCATGGAAACCACACCTCTTTCTCTGACAATGGAAATGTTTGTGATTGAAAATCCACAGACATTTGAATTTGGAAGCTGAAAACCTTAGCTGCATGATTATTGCTTTACCGCAGCTGAGGTTGTTGAGATTTCTTCCCACGTCTCTAAGTCCACCTCTAGGTTCGCTGGCACGTGGAGTGGGGAGTTTGTAGAAATATAAGAGCTTTAATTTTTTAAACTACCTGTTCCTTTTTGTTTTCCTGCCTGAACACTTTCTCTGATACCTTGGAAGCTTGATAAACACTTGGGAAAGGCAACCCTATAGAAGCAGGAATATAATGCTCCTGGGTTCAACTCTGACATAATGAGTTATGGGAAATTATTTTAAGGTCAACACGTCAGCTTCCCTGTCCCTGTTCCTCAGGGGGACAACGTGAGGTGCATGCTATTGAATCTGCAGAGGGTCTCCAGGGGGGGGGGGTCTGAGCCCATAGCAACAGACCAGGCATTAATAAACACTTTATTGGTATATTCTGGCTTTGCTGATTCATGCTCCCCTCATTCACGCTTCCTGAGATGACTCCCAAATAAACTACCAAAACCCAACTCCATATTTTAGGGTCTTTTTTTGAAGGGAGGATGCTGATCTAGGCAATGTCCTTGGATAAATTTTTTGCACATTGTAATCTTGAATTTGCATACACAAAATATTTACGTTACAGGATATTATAAAGAATTTTTTTTCTTACTTTACATACCCAAGATGGGGAACAATGGTGGTAACAAAACAGAATTGCACACCCATTTTTAAATGAATCTGACATTTGGGGGCACATTTTTATTTCTGCAACTTAATATCAAGGACCCACCATCACCACTTCTCCCACCTCCACCACCAATTGTCACACTCCTACCTGAGTCCATAGGATTGGTACCTCAGCCAGAAGAGAAGTAGAGAATTTTCCAGTACTTGGCTCTATAGGAAGTACTAGTAAAATGTGTTTAGAATTATTTTCTCTGCTCTGCACAGGGAAGGGGAAACATGCACTTGCATCTAAAAACCAAATGTAGGAGATGTTGATCAAAGGCTGCAAAGTTTCCGTTGTGTACAATGAATAAGTTCTAGAGACCTAATGGGCATTATGGTGACTTTAGTTAATAATTTTGTTTTGTATACTTCACATTTTCTAAGAGTAAATTTTAAGGGTTCTCACCACAAACTCGCAACCTAGTCTTGAAGTCCCTCACCATAATTTTTTCTAATTTCTATTGTTATAGGACTAGTCTAGATTGAAGTGGAGGATACTAACTACACAAGAGTGTAGATACTGAAAAATATAGTGCATTGGAGGACCATGTTTGGAGATCAGCGACTCTATCTTATAGTCTGAATTATGTGAGTGATCTACTTTGCTGGGTGTTCATGTGTGTACCTGTTTTCCCTCACTATGCTGGGAACTATGAAGACATAATCTAGAAGCCCATGATCTCCATTGTAGGAAATGTTCACACATGATCGATTTTCAATATTTTCTTTCATTTTATTTTCTTTATTACCTTTATAAAAATTCATATTAATTAGATATTGGCACTGCAGGATTATTCTGTAATTGTGTTTTTTATTTTCTCCCACCCTTTTGTTTTGCCCTTTACCTGCCAAAAGACTTTCAAAATTATATTTCAACACTTTTATTTTTTTTAATTTTTTAATGTTATCTTTATTGTTGAAAGTATTACAGGCATCCCCTATTTTTCTCTCATTGACTCCTTCCACCCCACTCTTGCCCCCTCCTCATGCCTTCATCACACTAATTTCTGTGTTCATGGATTATGCATATATGCATAGAAATCCTTTTCCTACCCCCCCCAACCCTTTTCCTCTGAAATATGTCAGTCGGTTGTATGCTTCAATGTCTCTGGATCTATTCTGTTCATCAGTTTATTTTGTTCATATACAACCACTATGGAAAACAGCATGGCATTTTCTCAAAAAATTAAAAATGGAACTTCCATTTGATCCAGAGATTCATTTCTAAGAATATACACTAAGAAGCATGAAACATCAATCAGAAAAAATATATATACGCATCCCTATGTTCATAGAAGCATTATTTGCAATAGCTAAGATCTAGAAACAGCCAAGTTGTCCATCAGTAGAATGGATAAAAAAATGGTGGTACATTTACACAATGGAATACTATGCTGCTATAAAAAAGAAGGATCTTACCCTTTGAGACAGCATGGAGGGACCTGGAGAGTATTATGCTAAATTAAATAAGCCAGTGAGAGAAATACAAGTATCACATGGTCTCACTTACATGAGGATTTATTGATTTTAGAGAGAGAGGAAAGGAAAGGAAGAAACTTGGATTGGCTGCCTCCTACATGGGTATCAAGCCTGAAACCTGGGCATGTTTCCTAACTTGGAATAGAACCTGTGATTTTCTGGTATCTGGGATGACACTCAACCAACTAAGCTCAACACTTTTATTGAATTTTTATTTATTTTTGCTATCACAAAGTTCTATGTCCGGTTTCTTTTTCTTTGGTACTTTTACATAAAATTCTCTAAATTTTATAAACATGGGTACAATATATTTTTGTTAGTCTCTGAAAACATCTATCTATATAAAAGCCTAAGCAACCATTGCAACCAAACGGATGACCGAACAGGCTGCATGGGGCAACCCGGCCGGCAGGGGGGTTAGTGAGGGGTGACAAAACCACCGAGCAGCAGGCTACACGGGGTGACCAAGCCGGCAGGGGGCTTAGTGAGGGGCGACCAAACGACCAAGCAGCAGGTTACATGGGGTGACCAGGCCAGCAGGGGGGTTAGTGAGGGACAACCAAGCGACTTAACAAGCAGGCTGCGTGGGGAGACCAGTCCAGCAGGGGAGTTAGTGAGGGGCGACCAAACAACCAAGTAGCAGGCTACGTGGGGCAACCAGGCCTGGCAGGGGGGGCAGTTAGGGGAAATCAGGCAGGCAGGCAGGTGAGCGGTTAGGAGCCAGCAGTCCAGGATTGTGAGAGGGATGTCTGACTGCCGGTTTAGGCCCAATCCACAGGGGTTCTGGATTGGAGACGGTGCAGGCTGGGCTCAGTGAACTCTCCCCCCCATGCACGAATTTTGTGCACTGGGCCTCTAGTCTATATAATAAATACCTAGTGGTTGTAATGCCATAACAACCAAAGACTGGTCACCAGGAGGCTGCCTGCACAGCAAGGCATGTGCCTGTGAGCGGGGACTTGACTCTGGGTCCCACGGCACTGGCGGGACTTGGGTTTCCCGAGTCTTGTGCGATTTCACACGGGTCTGAGTCTCACGTGATTTCACACACTGGGTCATTAGTTAATTATGTGTTTAATTTTTACATATTTCCTTCTGTAGTTTCTTCCAAATTCCATTTCTCTGTTAATTTTATCTTTACCTGATTAAGAAATTCCTCAAATGTAGTGATGTCTAATTCTCATTTAAAATTAGGAATGAAGCAGTAAAAATTGACTGAAAACTCAGGGGGCATAGGCAAAGTTGTCCACTGGATCCAAGTGGAGTGTTAGACAATGAATACTGCTTTTCACTGGCAGCCACACAAAATGACAATACCTATAGATGGGACTTTTCTCTTGTTTATTTTTATTTTTTTTTTAAATATTCTTACATAAATAATCTTCAGTCATCTAAGCTGCTCATTCCTGATGCAAATGGGGCAAGAGCTGTGGTTCCACCTTTCAGACTGATTTGCACTAAGTCCAAAATATTTAACCCCACCCTTAGCCAGGGTTCTGAGCATTAAATATTTTCAATCTGTGACTCTAATTGTCAATCTGTCCATCCACCTGTGAATAGAAAGAAGTCTTTGATTCCTCATGCCAAACCATTAGTAATCATTCTCCTTAGAAAACACTAGGAAAGAATGAAGATTCCCACTTTTATTTTTTATACTTAAATATGTTTCTCACAACATTAAACATTTTCTTAAATATTTGGCATCAATCATAAATCTGCTTTATATAAAAGCAATTTGGAATTAGAAAAACAACCTGGTTCTCTAGGAGGTAGAAAGAGAAGCCCTTGGGATTGAATTTTTATCTATACTGCACACCTGTAATTTCATTACTGCGTGGTTTGTGCCTTGGAATTCCTTGGACTGTGGTTAATGGCTGGCTGCATATAATCTTGCAGTTGGCTTATTTCAGAGGGAGTTAATAGACAGAACTATATTCTCATAGGCCTGGCAATAAGAGGACACATTAGACCTTAAAGCTTTTAGATAAAGAAAAAAAATATTCATGGTGAATAAGAAGGGTCTCCTCTTTGAGGCAAGATCTTTTACATTTGCTTCTCAATAAGGCTGACAATATAAATGGCTGCTTACCACTGTTAAGGGTCCGGACACCATTGGTGAGAGTTTTGCTAAGAATAAGAGCACAAGGATATGGTGTGTTGAATTTTGATCCACATTCTCAAATTCCATGGAAAACATGAGGGTTTGCAAAGAAAAACCAAGGAAGGAAGAAGAGAATTTGTCTTATGTGTTTTAAACTTCACTCATCACAAATTTTGTTCTTTGAATGAAGTAAAATTAAAACAAAGAACAGGCATTTTTCTTTGTGTGTATGTCTGCGTATTTGTGTGTGCATGCGTGTGTGTGTGAAAGCTAAGGGAACAATCTAAAAAATCCTTTTGTCCAAAGTAGAAAAATATTTTTGAATTTTACATTCTTTTTACTGGTATATTTTTCTACTTTCTATCTATTCTCTCTAGCACTTTTATTGTTGTATTTCTTTGCTTTCCTTTCTGGTTCATAGATCTTTTCATCTTCTTTCTTTATAATTCCCCAGTTAAATTGGGATTTTGAAAATTTATATGGTACCCATGTATTATCTACATATTGTATTATTTATTTTTTAAATCCTCACCTGAGGATATGCTCTTATTGATTTGAGAGAGTGAAAGGGAGAAAGAGAGAGAAAAGAACATAGATCTTTTGTGAGAGAGAAACATGGATCAGTTGCCTCCAGTACACACCCT
Source organism: Myotis brandtii (assembly GCF_000412655.1). Taxonomy (NCBI): domain Eukaryota; kingdom Metazoa; phylum Chordata; class Mammalia; order Chiroptera; family Vespertilionidae; genus Myotis; species Myotis brandtii. The sequence goes on along the minus strand of NW_005358567.1, from coordinate 875,568 downwards.
AACTAGGGATCGAACTTGAAACTTATGTATGTGCCCTGAATGAGAATCTAACTCACAACCTTTTGCTTTAAGGGACAACCACTCCAAACAACTGAGCCACCCAGACAGGGCTAGGCATGGTTTTTAAGAATCCCATTTTCTAATTGTCAAAAAAATGTCACCCTCATCTGAATGTTATTTAATTATGTTTTCCCATGTCCCACTATGTTTTCTTCTTAAAATGACCTGACAGTGTTTTTTATAATTCTATATTGCATTTCTTCTATTTTATGGTTTTAGTTAACTCTTATAGTATGTTTTACAAGCATTACCAATAAGAATTTAGAATTGTCTTTTTTTCTAATTTTTTTCATCACTTTTATCTTTTATAGTTACAGATGTTCCTGAATCAATTTTCTTTTAGATTTCTTGAAATATCTAAAGATATCTAAAGAACGTTTTGGTTAGTAATTTTTTGGATTGTCTGTTTTTTTTTTAACATTTGTCCCAATTGCATGTTTAAAATATGGGCGTCAAACCCTTTCCTAAGTCCATTATATATTATCCCAATAGACTTACTCTATCTCCATATGTCAATACTAATGCCCTGTCTCACATACCTTATCAAAGACAGTTATTTTTTGTTTATGACCCTGTTACTCTATTTAATGTGAAAAGTAATCCTGAAAATTTTCTGTTTATCTGAACAATAGAAATACTCAAAGCAGAGGCAAATTTTTCAAAGTGACACTTTATTATTTAATGAATACAAACATAATACTTGCCCCAAATTCTACTCTATTTTGAGAACAATCATATATACACACATATATCCTATATAATAAAAGCTTAATATGCAAATTGTCCCCTCAACCGGGAGTTCGACCGGGAGTTTGACTGTTCACTATGATGACAAGAGCGGGACTGCGGTGGGATGGTGGAGCAAGTGAGCAGGTGGCGTCAGGCCAAGGCAGGTGCAAATGGGGCCCAATCGCCCCCATGATCACCCTGCAGACGGTGACCAGTGGAGGCGGTGGAAGGCAGGGTCGCACCAGGCTCTCAGGAACTCAGGGAGCCAGGTGGGGCCCGATCACCCTGTTGATCTCTCCACAGAGGGTGACCAGCAGTGGCTCTGACACTTCCATTACAGAGAAAAGGCAAATGAAAATATTAAAATATTTCTTCTAATTATTTTCCTTTCAATGTGTAGGAATCCACGCACCATGTCACTAGTATATATATGAAAGCATGGTATGTATATGAAACTCAAAGCAACCCTCATGCACTTTACACATAGTATTGTTAGATATGTTGATAACAATATGATTACATACCCATTTTGTACCAGGGTGTGTATAGGGTGAGACAACCCATGAGTAACAGTTATAACAGTTGTAATCCTTATTTAAGGATGACACTGAGAGACAGTACTAATTAGTCTGTGATGTGGAACTTTACGGTGCTTGCCTACCTAGCAGAACCATTTACAAGTATCATCTAAACCATTTCCAAGAGGTCTGAGTGTTCCATGTGAGAGGTGCCAAGAGAACTGCTTTACTTTCCACTCAGATGCATCTCCCCGTGATAAGCTAACATAGTTCTTGAATTTTACTTCACTCTGTTACTTGGGATTTTTTATTAATTTAGTTTTGTCAGGTTTGTTAACAGGTAGAATGCAGAGTTTATAGTTTCTTTTTCCTGTATATCATGCAGGGGAAAGCATTTTGAATTATCAGTTTCATAGCTTCTTTTCAAGTCTATCAGTCTATGATGGAGACTGGATAGGATCAAACAATTCAGCCCACGGGCAGACTCAAATCTCAGAATGTAGCTCAGTCCTTCACCATTTCAAAGCAGTTCAAAGCATAAACTTATTTTTTACATCAAGAAATACAAGACAAGGATAGTCATATTTTTGTCAATTTTTAGGCACCTTGTTTAAACATCTACTTTAAGAATTGCTTAAAGATGCTCACAATTTGGAGCTCCCATAATAAAGTATAGATTACAATTCTGATTTTATTCATTTGAATAGAGAAATTAAATTTTATAATTTATGTCTTAAACTTACAAATTCTGTGTAATCTGATTTAAGTTTTGAGTTTTCTTACAACAGGAAAATCAGTCTCAAGTATTTATGCAGAGTTATTTAATTTGCTAATAAATAACACATTTGGCTTTGAAGTTTTCCACCGGGAATCAGAAAATCATTTTTTTTTTCTGTTTCAGATAATTGCCTTGTACTGTGCTGGGGGGTGGGGGTGGGGGTGGAATGAACAACTATTCTCATTAGCAACTTGTAAGAAAATTTTTAAAACACACACAAAATAAAACTTTCGGAACAAAAGTATTCACATATTTATGATTTATTACGTTTTTTTTTTGGTGTAAACACTCTCTTTTAATGAGGAAAGAGTCTTTATGAAGAAAAAAATAAATAATTATGTAGTGGAGATATGTGAACACAGATGGATTGAAATGATGGCTGATTGGAGTGGCTGTAAGCACATAGTGAACGGATGCAGCGAGTGTGTGTACATGTGTATCTGTTTCCGTACACAAAAGCTCATGTCCTTGCTAGTGTGTATAGCAGCAGTTCATGTTGAAAATTGCTGCAAGCTTTTCAAGGGTTTGGTTCTAAAGTGAAAGGGGCAATTACTTCCTTCTAATGCACGGCACCTTCCCCTTTGATTCTATAGCTCAGACTCTCTCCAGCCCACCCTCTCACTCACTTCCTCTCCTTCTCCACTGCAGGCTATAATGAGACACAGCTAGAGATTCCTTTCAAAGAGGAAAAAGGTATGTCTGAGTGGAGCAATTGGGCTGAACATGTGTTCCTTCTACTCAGGAATGCCTCTGACTGATGGATACAGAGAAAGATCTTGTTTTTTTCTTCCTCTGAATTTGTGATACACACACACAGTCTTCATCTTCTGGTTTGTAAGCATTGAAGCCATAAAGGGTGAATGCTATGTCCCTTGGAGAGCATTTTAGACTGCAACAGAGAAAGTTTCCCATTTTATTGAATGGAATTTCTGCCTTAACAGAGCACACTCAGTTCGGGTGAGTAAAAGGTAGTAAGTGAATGGATTGTATATGAAAGAAAGAAGCAAGCCAGAAATGAGAAGGGAAACCATTTCTCTTTTGAATATAAATTTTATCTGAAACTATGTTCATTTTCCTGTATACATTTTCTTTGAAAAAAAAAACAACAACATAAAAACAACTCAGGTAAAAATAAAAGTAATAGGAGTTGTGCTTCCTTAAATATGTTACGTTTTCACTGATTGTAGGGGAAATCTTTCATGAAACTAGGGAGTAAAAGTTAAAAGGCAGGGGAAACCAAACAAATACACTTATATATTTGGCAAAACAATATGTAGTCCTTTATCCCCAAGACTTCATCACACTGTATCAGTAATAGGTATCACATTTAATAACCTCTCAAAAGCCAAGAATGCATATGTGCCATTAATGGTAACATCAAATTAAATAACTTAACAAAGGTTTTTTGTTTTGTTTTGTTTTTAAATCTGATAATGAAACAAAATCAAGTTTACAAATTATGCTCTCTCTTCCAAATTTCGGGAAGTGAATCTGTGATAATGATGAGTGAATATTGTCCGGGCTTAAAAAAAAAATGGAATTCCTGACATAGCAGCTTATCCTTGCCAAGTATTAATACCTCCACCTCCCCACTGTACTTTTCCATCTCATTTCTAAAGATAACACAGTCTGGATGTCTTTCTTTTCATACTTTGGAAAGATTAGACACAGCATATCCTCCTGGACTCTCAATTGGGTAATTCCTTTAGTCATGCCTTAGCTATGGCCTTTTAGCACTGCCTGATACCTGGAAATCACAGGTCCTTCATCAGATATTATCAGTTCTAAATTTGATATCAGAATAACAAAAAAATAATGGTTAAAGCTAGAAAATAAGAGTGTAGTATTAGATCTGTCTATGTTGAAAGACTATTGCTAAAAGCTTAAGAAGGAGGAATAAAAATATCTAAACCAACCAACATAAAATTCTAATATATATCTAAAGCTGTACACCTCCAAGCCTGGCAAAAACATATTTCTAAATTCTCTTTTATTTTACTGGTAAATGAGGGAGGAAACTTCTAGAACATATTTGATCCTGCTAAATTTGATTATAATGGATCACAGGCAATATGAACTAAGCTGAAAATGCTTATCTCAGGTAATGAATCAGATTTCTCTAAAAAAATAAATTTATAATAATTTTGAGAAACAAAAAAATGTAACATAAGAAAAAAGATGATAAAGGAATGTGCAAGTCATCTTTATGAAATAATATCTGCACAGAGATCTTCCCAGAGGATCATAGTTATGTGCATATAGATACTGTGAACAAATTATAAGACTTAGCAGTCAGACCAGAAATGTAGCTAAGACAGTAAGTTCCCAGTTATCTTTCTAAATTTGATGTCTAGCAAAGGACTGACACATAATAAATGCTCAAAAGTTTTTACCTAAGGGATTCCTAATTCAAGAAAATATGCCTAAATTCATTTAATCAATAAATGTATGCCCTTATTTTTTAAAATGCTAAGTAATTAAAATTAGCCTATGCATATCTTAAGTGCATTATCATAGTCAAGTTCAAGCTAAATTACTAGGCAATTACTACAAGTTACTTCCAGACACAACATCAATGAAAAGTGTTTACTACTTAGAACTTTCCAAAAATTGAACATAGTTCTTATATGTCATGCTGGAATTGAGTTTTCTATCACTTGAGATGTTCAAGCTGAAGAGAGACATCACCTTTAAGAATGAAATAGAATGTACAAGCTTTGGATGGGAACAATTGGTCAGTTGGCTTCTAAACTTATTTCACTAGATGCATTATATCATTTCTTAATTTCTCTTATATATCTTCCTATAACTAAAAATCAGAGAGACAATTTATGTTGGGGCTGATTACATCACTTCCTCTTCTTCTTTTTTTTTTTTAACTTTCCAACCATATGGTTTAAAAATATCTATACTAATAAAGAGCTGATATGCTAATGGTTGATACGCTGTAATGGTAATGACCAGGTCATTAGTACATTAACTGGGGCATTGATCTGGAGACGGGGTGGAAGTGGGGAGGTGCCCGAAGGATGTGGGACCATCCTGTGCTGAGGAGGGTAGGGGTGAGAGCGCATAGCGCCCCCCTCACCAGTCCTTCACCACCCACCGCTCACACTCTGAGTGCCCCGTGGCCCACCTGCCCGGGGAAGGAGCACAGTGCAGCAGGAGGGAGGCTTCCACGCTCTCCTCCAGCACCATGACCTGACAGAGTCACAGTGTTGTTCTGGAGATGGGGCGGAAGCGGAGAAACGCCCAGATAAGGCGGGACCAACCCTAGGCGACTGAGGGCGGGGCTTGAAGCAGCCAGAGAAGGCCAGAGGGTTTGGGGGCTTGGCCAAGTGCACTGGAGCTCTGCGTGGAGAGGTTTGGGTGTCAAGGCACAGTGAATAGAGTGTAGGCCTATGGACTGAAGGTTCCCAGCTTCAATTCTGGCCAAGGGCACATACGTGGGTTGCAGGCTAGATCCCCAGTGTGGGGCATGCAGGAAGCAGCCAATCAAGAATCTCTCTCATCATTGATGCTTCTATCTCTTTTTCCCTCTCCCTTCCTCTCTGAAATCAATAAAAATGTATAAAAATATTAGTTGTAGTTAGAACAGGATTAACCCACTACCTGTTTTTTTAAATAAAGTTTAATTGGAACACAGTTGCTCATATTTATGGGGGTAATATCTGCACTGTTTTCCTATAGTGGCAGAATTGCACAGTTGCAATTGAGATTAAGTGGCCTTGCAAAGCCAAATATATTTTTTATCTCTTAAAAAAATATTTGATGATCTCTGGTCTAAAAACCTATTTGAAATATCAGTATGATTTCAACACAATATCCAAGCATCATTCCCAAAACATTGTGATTATTTCATAAAATAAAAATACGAGATTAGCGATTATAAAGACAAATATGGCTGACTGGTGTTATCTACACTAATAAAAGAGAAAGATGCAAATAGATCGTACCTTCGCAACGTCCACAAGCCAACCAGAAGTGAGTATGCAAATTAACCCAACAAAGATGGCTGGTTAATTTGCATATGCAGGTACTGAGTGGCTGGGGGCAAGGTGGGACACAGGCATTCTGCATTGTCCCAGCCGCTCTGGTCCTCTGGGCAGCGTGGGAAGGTGGAAAGGTGGCTAGGGCCAGAGCGAAGGCAGAAAGGAGGCTTCAGCCAGAGCGAAGGCAGTGCTGGCAGCCAGGGGAAGGCCCATTCTTGCATGAATCTTCGTGCATCAGGCCTCTAGTATATGTGTGTGTGTGTATATATATATATATATGGCTAATATGCTAAGTGTACCCTCAGGAGTTAGATTGGGAGACAGGGAGTTCGCTTGCTTGCTATGACATGCGCTGACCACCAGGGGATGGCATGGAATGAAGGAAGGCCCCAGCCGGCTGCCAGAAGGCCCCAATCAGCCCTGATCACTGGCCAGGCCTAGGGACCATACTGTGCACTAGTTTGCTTATAAATAACAGAGCTTTGCATTAGCATTCCCGTGTTGAAATGGTTTTTAATGTATACCAGCATATAAACTCTTATAATTGACTAACATGTTTATTCAAATATGAATATTTTCATTACATTAAACAAATATTTCCACAGGGGTTGCCTTTGGGTTCACAAAGCCAAACTGTTGCTCTGATGTGTCTGAGGACAATGCTGCTTCTGTTACAGTCAGAATGACTTTAAGAATGCATAATATGATGCACTTTTCTCTAAAAGCATTTTTTAATTTGGAATTTTCTAGTAAAAGAATAAATCTTAAAAGTTAATCTGACATTCCATTTTAAAAATAATGATACAGTGAACCATTTTCATTTTAGATGTTTTTATTTTATGTCTTTTTTGTAAGAGAGATAGTAACAACTACATTTTAACCTGTGTTTCAAATTAAATAAAGTTTTTACAATAGGGTCATTCAGCTGAATGAAAGTTTTCTAAATTATATGTGCCCTCTTTTCTACTTGGATGCATGGTTTAGATATTCATAAATATTTAATAAGTCAGGTTTTCCAATACAATATGACTGCAATCCATTTTAATGGCGATAAATGAATTGTTTTTGCCCCTGTAGGTGAATAAGACAGACAAGCTAATTGCCTTTTTAACTTACAGATTTTCAGCACAAGGTCTCATTATCATTTGCTTTCAGTAATGAATTTCTCTCAAGTTCTGATGGGGAGTATAGCTTCTTTTATTATAAAATCATGAACCCTTTATCTCCCCCATCTTTCTCTAAATTCCCACACAGAGTACTTGATAGAAGACTGATTTTGTTCATCACTGCTTCAAGGGCTTCTTAGAGAAAGTTGAGAGAACAAGGAACATTTCACATTAGCATAACAGAATACTTGAAAAATCAATGACTATGTCTAGGTAGAAATGATTGTACCCATAACCAATATTCCAGACATTTAGAAAGGTCATATAGAACTTATTTAATACTCAGTTCACAAGAAAAATTATAAATGGCAAGTTTCTATTTGTCATATATAGAGCTATTTTATCATTTTAGATACCTCACAATTGGTATAATAAAAATTATTCCTCTGGTAAAGTAGCCTGGTTGAAAATCTTAACTGTGAATCTGGAGTTAATGAAACACATATTCACACACACACACACACACACAAGCTCATATACAGCAGTTTTAATCTTTATTGGAGTGAGTTGTCTGGTTGATTCCAGGCTGAGGTAGATTTTGAGAGGGAAAATATCCAAGGCATAATGTGCATAAAGGAAAAACATTATGAGTATATGTGCAAGGGATGTCAAGTTACAGAAAGTTTATGTAGGAATTATTTGATTTATACTTTTGATTTGGATAATTTCTTTCTGAGTGCATTCCAGTTTTCAGTTGGGAAAAAGTGATTTGATTTTTATACATTATAATGTGCATTTTCTTTATATTTCTGAAGAAGTTCTTAATAATTTGTATATACTGTGTGTATATATATATATATATATATATATACACACACACACACATATTATATATATATCTTACATAAGTGTTTTATTTCAACTACATTTACTATATGATGGCATGGACATTACTCTTAGAATCTCTTTAGTTTCAAAATCTCTTTCTAGTTTCTTTAATAAGAGGAAAATAAAATGTTTAGCATATTGAGGTTAATAATGGGGCTTAAATTAGTAATTTGCACAAATAATCAATGTAAATCTGTTCTGTTACTGATTTAATTTTTTATAGTGGATTTTATAGTTATAGTGGCTTTATTTTTAGAAACAAACATTGAGTTTTATAGTCCTAAGAGTATGTATTTGAGGGAAACATAAATAGTGGAATGCAGATTATTGTTATAGGCCAGGCTTTATCTTCGCAAATATATTCCAAAATATAAAGTCAGATAGCCATAAGTTGCAATGGGAAAGTCAGTCTAGGTTAAATATAATGGTTCAGTGATGAAGACAATTGGATGGATAGGAGAGTCATTAGGAGGTGAACAAAAAAGATATTGAAGAAACAGAAACTTT
>NW_005358567.1:866016-866877 GCF_000412655.1 Myotis brandtii | reverse complement strand
TTTGTTTTGTTTTGTTTTTAATATAATTGATTTAATTTTGATTTATTTGTTGTTGTTTTTTATTGTTGTTTTTGTCTTTAGTAACCTGGCAGGTGCCATTTATTCTCATTAGGGAGAATGTGAGAGGCCCAGATAATTGCTTTTATAGTTGTTCTCGTTTCGTGTGTGTGTGTGCGTAAGAGAGAGAAATATATGTTAAAATTATGAATTTTGACATGATTATCTTGAGATATCTATGTGCCAGAAAGGTATAGATATCAAATAGCTTAACAGATATGAATGTAAATCTCAGATGTAACATCTGGCCTGCGGATACTTTGGGACTTGTGCCATGCAAAGTAAAGTCATGAGAATTTGTGAGATTATCTAGAAGAAAGTGCAGGGAGGACTGGGTGAGCGGATTTAGATCTGAGCCCAGAGGCACTCCCAAATACAACAGCTGGGTACAGAAAGAAGAGCTAACAAAAGAAAAAAGGGAGTGAAGCCAACTAATTCCAGGCATATTTGGTGTCATAATACCCCAAAGAGAGACACTATTTCACAAACTCTTCAAGGGAGGATGGATAAGGGAGGATAGTCATTATTGCCAAATGTTTCTAAGAGGAAGAAAATATGAAGTCAGAAATTTTCCATTGAATTTAGCAAGAATAAAATTCATGGTGACCACATGTAGAGAAATGTCAGTCAAGTGGGTGTCAAATGCATGTTAAAGAGATATTAAGTAGAAGTAGAGCTAGTGAATATAGCCATTTCATTGAAGAAATATATGTGTATATACATATACATAATTATATAAATATATTGGATATTAGACTATATATATATATATCAGTAAATGTGTATATATGCATAGATCCATAC
>NW_005358567.1:839684-865942 GCF_000412655.1 Myotis brandtii | reverse complement strand
CCAAAGTGACCAAACGACCAAACGACCAGTCGAACTGTTGCTATGATGCACACTGACCACCAGAGGGAAGATGCTCAATGCAGGAGCTACCTCCTGGTGATCAGTGCACTCCCACGGGGGAACAACGTTCAGTGAGCTTACCAAGTGGCAGAGGTAGCAGGTGCAGAGGGGCCAGGATGAGCTGAACGGCGCAGGCTCCTCCCAGGCCACCTGCCTCTTTGTGCTCTACTACATCCCCTGAGAGGTCCCGGATTGCGTGAGGGCCCAGGCCAGGCTGAGGGACCGCACTGGTGCATGAATCCATGCACCAGGCCTCTAGTATATATATATAAATACATAGATAGATAGATAGATAGATAGATAGATAGATAGATAGAGAGATAGATATATGTATGTGGTGATTCACTTACATGTAAATGCATGCATATATGTTTATGTATATAAGTGTGTGGATATGTACATATGTTACACAGATATTCATCATATATAAACCCAAGATACCTGAAAATACATAAACGAAGAAGGAAAAATAAGCACCTAGAATTGAAGAGTGATAACCAAATAAAATGAAAACCCAAATACAATATCAGTGGCACTGGGTTTTCATAAGAACAGAGACATGTCCTACATTTTAAAAGGAAAGTAGATGTCTGCAAAGGCCCCAGGATTATCAACTTTGTAGTAGAAAGTGGTGATAGTTTATCTCTGTTAATTTCCTTTTTTTCTCATTGGATTCTGAGGTGACACTGAAGTGTAGTTGAGGATAGAGTGTACAGGTATGAGGACAGAAAAGAAAACTCAAATATTTATTTTATTTTATTAATTTTTGTTTGTTTGTTTGTTAATCATCACCCAAGGATATTTTTTCCATTGATTTTTAGGGAGAGTGGAAGAGAGAGGGAAAGGCAGAGAGAAATATCAGTGTGAGAGAAACACATCGATTGGTTGCCTCCTTCATGTGTCAGACGAGGCCCTGGACTGGAGAGGAGCCTGCAGTGGAGGTACGTGCCCTTGACCAGAATCAAACCCAGGACCCTTAGGTCTGCAGGCCTACACTCTATCCACTGAGCCAAACTGACTAGGGCAGAACTCAAATATTTTAGTTAATACACTTGTTATGGAAGCAGGGACAGCTGTATTAGTTTTTCTGCTGTGTGACACATTACACAAATGCCTACTTAAAACAACATACATTTACTTTTTCCCCTGTTGGATCTTAAGTTTATGATTTCCTGAGATTATGATCTAGTTTAGAAAAGTTACCACATATTTACTTTTCAAGATTTGCATTGTTTTTCCTTTTTTATTAATTGAATTTATTGGGGGGGGGGCATAGCTTCACAAAACCATACAAGTTTTCAACTACAACTCGGCAAAACATCATCTGTACACTACATCATGTGCCCATCATCCCAAGCAAAGTGTCTTTCCATCCTGATCCCCCTGTCTCACCCTCCCACCTTTTGCGAACACACACACACACACACATACACACATTCTTTATTCCAGTCTGACAGCTACCAGTCTGTTCTATGTATCCTGCCTTTGTTCCTCAGTTTATTTTGTTCATTAGATTCCACATATAAGTGAGATAATATAATTCAAAAGAATATATGCACCCCCATGTTCATTGCATTATGTATAATAGCTAAGAACTGAAAATAATACACATTTACCATCCCATAGTTCCAAAAAAACAAGTAATCCAATTTAAAAATGGGTTAAGAACCTGAATAGACACTTTTCCAAAGCGGACATACAGATGGCCAATAGACATACGAAAAGATGCTCAAATTCACTAATCATTAGAGGAATGCAAATTAAAACCACAATGAGATATCAATTCACTCTTGACAGAATGGCTACCATTAATAAATCAAAAATAACAACAACTGCTGGAGAGGATGTGGAGAAAAGGGAGCCCTGTGGACTGTTGGTTGGAATGAAGATTGGTGTGGCCACTGTGAAAAGTAGTATGGAGTTACCTCAAAAATTAAAAATTTTTCTGGAATATATCCAAAGAAACTTGAAACACTAATGTGAAAGAAAATACGCACCCCTATGTTCATTGCAGCATGATTTACTGTAGCCAAGATTTGGAAGCAGCCCAAGTGTCCATCAGCAGATGCATGAATAAAAAGGGTGTAGTGCATTTACACTATGGATTACTATTCAGCCATAAAAAAGAAAGAAATCTTACCCTTTGCAGCAGCATGGGTGGACCTTGAGAGCATACTTTATGTGAAGTCAACTAGTCCAAGAAAGACAAATACCATATGATTTCACAAATATGTGGAATCTAATGAACGAAAATGAACTAACAAGCAAAATAGAGACAGACTCAAAAATAGACAGCAGGCTGAAAACTATCAGGGGAGTGGCTGTATGGGGTGTGTAGAGGGATTGAGCAAAAAATTAATAAAAAGAAAAAAACTTATGGATGAGTACAACAATGTGGTAATTGCAAGGGAGGGGATATGTGGGGGTGATGGAGTAGGGTAAAGGGGATAAATGGTGATGGACAAAGACTTGACTTGGAGTAGTGAGCACACAATACAGTTTGATGTGTTGTAGAGTTGTGCACCTGAAACCTGTATAATTGTGTTCATCTGTGTCACCCCAATAAATTCAATATAAAGGGAAAATAATAGATGGATAACAATTCATAAAGTGAATACAAGGCATTAATAATCTCTTCCTATTTAAAATCTCCTTCCCTGATACCTACGCTGTATGATACTTTTCCACATTGAGAATATTTCTCTCCAATCTCAAAATTATAACTTACCATTAACATGTCAGATAATTAGCAGGGATATGCTGATTTAATATACTTTCATTTGATTTATGATAAACTGATTTTGGTGTTGATTACACTCATAACTTACCTGTTTAATGTTTATGGGCCAGATGTCAGTGCCTCTCTTTCTTAAATGAACTTAATTATTGCCACAAAGGACATTAAATCTGACTGCTTTATAGACAGATCAATATGACTGACAGTGAAATAAGCATTGCTCATTACTCTAAATTGTTGTGCAACATACAGGCCATCAAATTAATGTGAACCAACCATGTTTATCAGCCAGTACTAGTAAGTCAGGCTCTGATGTTGCTCTCCCCATTGCCTGCATCTGCTTCTTGTGAGATGACTTTTCTTAGGATTGAAAGATAACAAAGCACATAGGTATTCAGGACCATGAACAGAAATCCACCAGAGCTGTTTATTGTAGGCAGAGAGATATGAGGTTTTTGTGTGTGTGTAGTGTGTGTGTGTGTGTGTGTGTGTGTGTGTGTGTGAGAGAGAGAGAGAGAGAGAGAGAGAGAGAGAGAGAGCAGGTATTCTTTAGGAACATGAAAAACATTACTTTATTTACAAGGGTGAATGAGAATTGCATTAACCAGCCAGGGTATTCTCTGGGTCAATTTCATGTCACTTTCAATTCATAAGTTCAGAGATTCAAACCAAAACACAAAGATTTTAGTGTTTTTCATTCCTATTCCTATTGTTCAAAAGTGCTTAAATCAGACATAAAAAGTTTCATAAGACTCTCTGGACATCACATGGTTCTTTCAAAGACACTATTTTGGATGATTTAAGATAGTCTGTTAGGAAATAATGCAGAAAAATACTGGTAATAATGCATTTTCTACAGTGAAAATATTGTATGTGAAAGGAAAAGTGCTTTGTGAATAGCATGCTTGAGTTTTTTATCATTTAAGAAGCATCTGAAAAGAGTTCAGCATTTTCTAAGGTACTGATATAAGGATACTATATTTTAATCCTAACATCACACATCCTACTGGGCCAGGTACACTCAATCTTAATGATGACTACTTAACTTACTAAAATTTTTATATCAGTACAGAAGAAATTCCATTTTGTAGCTTTATAATAAACATTCAAAAAAACAACATGTTCCTAAACACGTTGTAATTATTCCCATATTTAAAGAAAATGTCAGCAACTGAGACTCATTTCATCTTTTGGCTTTGATATCCTGGAGAGTCTTGAAATTATCTGTAAGAATATAGTAGAAAAGAAAAGAGTCCACGGAGAAGATTTATTTCTTAAAAGGCTTTGTCTGGAGATGGCACACCTCATTTTGTCCAATATTCTACTGACCGGAACTTCTCAGACTATATAACCTAACTACAAAGGAGATAAGGCAACACTGCTGATCCTTGACCTACATGGTGATTTGTTTTGTTATCTGGTAATATTTTATTCTCTATTATTATTTAATCATATTACAAGTATTTTTTGAGATACTGAAAATATATCTGCATCTAGAGATTACACAAAAGTGTATGTATCCTATCTAATAAAGAGGGAATATGCTAATTGACCCTCACGTGATTGCAAAGATGGTGGCGCCCACAGCCAATATGGAGGGAATATGCTAATTGACTACCACGCCCTCAAATATGGCAGCGCCCAAAGCCACAAGATGGAGGCGCCCAGTCCCCTCAGCCCCGCTGGGGCAGAAGGCGTGTGGCAAGGCCGGGCCTGCACCTAGGTGGGCCCGGCCTTGCCACACACCTGCCTCCAGAGTCCCCCAGTCCCCTCAGACCCCCAACTACCAAGCCAACCAGGGCTGGCCCGAGGAGCAGGCAAGCCTCAGATGGTGGCTGCCCAGTTGCCCAGGGCTGCCTGAGGCTCAGGTAACCAGGGCCGGCCATGGCTTCTGCTGTCAGCAGTGGCAGCAGAAGAGGTGTGATGGGGCATCACCTTCCCCTGATTGCCAAGTCTCCTCCCACCCTTGAGGGCTCCCAGACTGTGAGAGGGGGCAGGCTGGGCTGAGGGACCCCCCCTCTCCAGTGCATGAATTTTCATGTATACACACACACACACATTTATTAAACTGTAAATATAAGATTTGTACATGTTAGTTTATGTGCACCAGTTTCCTATAGCTGTTATGAATAATTACCATGATTCAGGGGCTTAAAACAACACAAATTTGTTATTTTAAGTTCTAAGGATATGACTTTTGAAATGCTTCCTATGGGGTTAAAATCAAAGACTGTACTTCTTCTAAAGACTCTAAGGAAGCATCTGTTCCTTGGCTTTTGCTCACATTCCTTGGCTCATGGCTGCATCACTCTGACCTCTACTTTCATTTCAGAATCTCTCTCTCTGTCTCAGACCCTTCTGACTCTCTCTTAAAGGATCTTTGTAGTTATATTATCTCTACCCAGTTAGTCCCAGAAAATTTCCCATTTCAAAATCTTTAATTTAACCACTATTATAAAGGCCCTTTTGCCAGGTTAAGGTAACATATCCATAGATTGTGGAGGTCAGAATGTGGACATCTTTGTGGGAACATTATTCTGTCTACATACTATGTAAGTTATACCTCAATATGAATACATAAATAAACACATTATGTTTTTGTAAAAAGAAAAATAACAAAACCATAGAATCAGTGCTTAAGATAGTTTCAAGAATCAAACTGTATCCCTTGGCATGAAATTATAAGATCTAAGTTTCCTCACTCTATGTAGTGCAAGTAAAAGAAAGGAGAAAATTTCTTTAATAAATTACCACATTTAATATTTTTCTTTAAATAAAACTCTACCCCTACCATAGAACCCAGTCATTCTTGATATCATGTAAACATATTGCCTTCCCTCCCCCCCTCTTTGTTCCTAATAACAAAGCTATTCCTAAAAATTATGACTCACGGAAAAAAAGAAAATAAACTGATACATCCTAAGAACTTCAGGGTCTCAAGTTCACTAATTCTATCAGATATGAACTCATTGAGTCATTGAATTCTTATCTCATCCTGGAAAATTCTAAAAGATGAGAAGTTATTGTAATTCTTTTGTCTATTTTTAGTTGTGCCAGAACTTCTTCAAAGAGATTTGATGAAAATTTCCCTAGTTGGATTTGGCAAAGTAGGATAAATTTAGAATCGTTGAATGACTAGTTAAAATAGAATAAATAGTCTACAGCCATTTTTTTCTTAGTCTCTGGGGCAGGAGGGATATAGAAGAAAAGACTTGGTCAGCCAATCAGTCTCATTCTCAAGTCTTTCCCTCTAATTATACTCTTAAAATGTTTTATGAGGAAAAAACCTATTTTCCTTTATGTTATCAGTTAAAATATATTTTCATGAATTCCAAAGGACAACTTCCAGGTTGAATGCTTATAAACTTTGGAACTGCAGTTTTGTTTTGTCTGCACTGGGAATGTCAGCACCTTATTTTATCCCTAGTGTTAGGAAAATTATATGATGCATCTATTTTGTTTATCTTTCATTAGATCAAGGCAGATATACTCTAACTGTCACCAACACAAAACTTGCTATTCTAACAAGTTTAGTTCTGTGTGTTTGTGTATTAGTGATACAGAGACCTGGCAAGTCAAGTTTTATGTTATGTTTTCAAATTTTTACAGCTTTGCAGCTAGAACTGTATGAATTTTCCATAAATTTTGAAGAAAGAAAGCAGTAACTATAATATTTGAGAGTACTAGTACATAAAACAAAAAGTAAACAGACACATATTCAGATTTTTCCTACTTTTTAATTTTTGTAAATATATAAAACTTTGGACTGCATTGTATGGCAATTCTAATATTCTTGACACTGAATCTCATCTTTTTCTTTGATAACATACATTATTCAAGCTCTTTTACTCTGCAGCTTGAATAACAGAACCATTACCAAGGGAATTGTCCTTTCAATCTTTCTGTTTTCATTGCAATTGAGTGAGCGTGTGTTTTTTGTGGGGGGTGATGCACACAGGTGGAAATGTGTTAATTACATCAAGTCATGGTCATCTTAGGGGACAGTTTTTCACTTTTCGAAGGATCTTTTTTTCTCCTGTATAGAGTAGGAAGGCAATCAGCTTATAATGAGTATATTGTTTTATATGACAGTATAAATCTAGGTTATGTTGCAGAAATAGACAACCTTAAAGTATCAGTGGTCATTTAGAGTAAAATGTTCAAGGTGTGTTTTCCTTCCTCTTGTCCATTGCAGGCTGGCTCCTGCTCTTCTCCATGTGAGCATCACTCTTCAGTACAGGCTGACGGGGGAGCCCCATCCACAATTTTAGTAGTTACTGAGAGAGAGAGAGAGAGAGAGAGAGAGAGAGGAAGAGAGAGAAATGGCAAATTATAACATTTCTTTAAAGCTACATGAAAAGTTCTTAAAGAAACATGACTTCCCACTTTTGCTTAATTTTATTAGTCAATCAAGTCATAGTTGTGTCTACCTTAAGGGTGTTGAAAGTCCAATGTTACTACATGCCTAGAGGAGATAATTCAGAACAGGACTGAATAATTTTATGTCTGCTAGTAATTTTTGAAATCTCACATTACTAATCAACATAATTCAAAGTGTTTCACTTTTTAAATAATTATGGTCTCTCTCTATATGAGGCCTCCTCACCTTTCCCAAGCTTTCCAAGACTGGTTAGACACCAAACGTCTTTATTATCCATTTCCTATCCTCATTATAGATATTACTCAGACACAGTAACTGATTCTTGCAATTCGGCTGTTCATTTGGTTGGTTTTATCTGAAGAAGAATAGATGTCACTTCATAAGGCATTAGATCATTTTTTCCTACCTCTGATATGGACATTTTATTGTTGATTCCTTTATGGAGTTCTTCTATTTCCTAATGTCTCTATTAACCCTGGCCCATATGAAAGAACTGTGTCAAAGAGAGAGATAAATATTGGAGAGATTGAGAGGTTCAAAGGTATTGAAGTTCTTCAGATGCACCTTTCATTTTCCCTGCTGTCAAATCAACGCCTTCTGCTTTCAATTCTATCAAGACACCTAGTGATCTCAGGAAACACATTCATTTTACGTAATGTCCACATTGACCATGCTCTGAAAAATTTGAGGGTAAATTTATATGTTTCCTCTCAATTTTACCATCAATATCCTGTGAAACATGAGCAGAAATAGCACATAGGTTAATACTTCATGCCAGGTGCAGGAAGAATATACTCAGTGAGCAATTTTTTAGGACCTGAATAAAGAAGTTTCTCTAGTCTATATTGTAGAATTTCAACATTTCTGACTTGATCGGTGTCATTTCTTTTTTAAATATGTTTTTATTGATTTCAGAGAGAGGAAGGGAGAGGGAGAGACAAACATATATCAATGTTTTCAGAGAGAGGAAGGAAGAAGGAGAGACAGACACATATCAATGTTGGGAAAGAATCATCAATCGGCTGTCTCCTGCACACCCCCTACTGGGGATCGAGCCTGCAACCTGGGCATGTGCCCTGACTGGGAATGGAACCTTGATTTCCTGGTTCATGGGTCGATGCTCAATCACTGAGGCACATCTGTCAGGCCCCATGACATTTGTTAACATGCCTAAATGTTTGCCCTTCCTTTGAGGAACTAAAGTCAGCCTTGAAATAATGACTTGATAACTAACTCGAACTTTCTTAGAGTGACTTGCCCATGGCAGTGGATTCTCCATAACACTTCCAAGCTGGATTGAATTCTTGATCTCACTCCTTGTTTACTATGTCCAGCTCCCTTGTTTTCACCCCCAGAGTCTGATTGACAATGATCTCAATCTATTGGATCAATCTCATATGGACCTCTAATACCTCCATTGTTTAACAATTTTGCCTAAGGTGTGGACTTTATTTGAATGTCTGAATGTGGATCATTGTCATGCGATCAGGCATCCTGTTCCTTTCTAAACTCAGCTCTTTCAATTCTTCCTTTCCCTCCTCCCCTGCAGGCTCTCAGGCTCCTCTCTAATCCCTGAGCATGGCAGGCCACATTCACCTGAAATCCATGGCATTTGCTGCACATTCTCTCTGAAATCATCTTTCCCAGATATCCTCCTGGTCAAATTTACTTCCTTTGTTTTTCCATAAATCATATTTTCTGTGCCACTGGCCTGACCACTCTGAAACTGCACATCACTTCTGTTACAGAGAACAAGGTAAGAATAGGTATTAAACACAGTCCATTCAGGCTGCTATAACAAAAATACCATACACGGGGTGGCTTAAACAACAGAAACTTATTTCTCACCACTCTGGAGGCTGGGAAGTCAAATATCAAGTTGCCATCAGATAAGGTGTCCAGATGAGAGCCTCTTTCCTGGTTTAGAAATAGCTTGTCTTTTGACTGTGTTCCCCAACCTGGCAAAAGAGACAAGAGAACTCTTTGGAGAATCTTGCGTAAGAGCACTAATTCCATTCACAGACGTTCCACCTTCATGACCTAATCACTCGCCAAAAGGCCACTTACTAATACAATCATATTTGGGGTTGGGACTTCAACATATGAATTTTGGGAAGACCCACCAGTCCACAATACACATAGAAAAGGGAAGTTAATCAAATACTAAATTTAAACATCTAAATTCCATGATTCATTGTTTCTCTGAACTTGATTAGGATAATGACTCACTGTGTGTCGGTCAGGAAAGTACCGGTTGTTTATAACAGGAAATTTTAATTAAGGAAAGAAAAGAAAGTGTAGGTATTGTTCCATGCAAATGAACATTCCAGAGGAATCCCTTGCTGGAGGGGAGCCTTAGTCTAGGGCTCAAATTGTATGAACTGGACCTCGCTGCTTTCTTTGCTCTTTGACTTGGCTCCACAGGGCTGGCGACCTGCTCAAGCATGCTCCCCCACTTATTGCCCCTACAAAACCCAGGACTGTATGGTAATAACTTGAAATTACCATATTAATTTCTTTATATTATCAACTTAACATCTTTTTTAAAAATATGTTTTTATTGATTTCAGAGAAGAAGGAAGATGAAGAGAAAAATAGAAACATCAATGATGAGAGAGATTCATTGATCAGCTGCCTCCAGCATGCCCCACACTGGGGATCGAGCCCCACAACCCAGACATGTCCTGACCTGAATCTAACCATGACCTCCTGATTCATAGGTTGATGCTCAACCACTGAACCATACTAGCCGGGCCCAATTTAATCTCTTACAAACTACATTAGAACTCATGCATTTATCACCAGCTGTGCAAATGTGTGTGTTTTTTCTTCCTAATTTTTGCTGATAAAGGCTGTTTGATAACACATTTTCATGAACTACTTTGTTTTCAAGTTGATGTATTTCGGGTTTAGTTTTAACATCCTCTTAATGTAACAAATAGCGAGTTTCTCATCATTGTCTTGAATTTGCATGTGTTTAATTAGACTGTTTATAATTTTTTCAATTACTACATTGTTTTTAGCAGCTACAAACAAATGTACTCTGACTTTTTGAAAAAAGAAAAAAAAAGATTATAATATGTGTCTCATCTCTGAGTAAGTGGAGAAAGGCAAATAATATTTCAGGTGTTTTAAATTTCTATTTCCTTCAGTAATTTTTATATTTTTTTAAATCCAGGAGAGAATTCATAGGTATTTACAGCATATAATTGTAAAACATATATCATGAATATTACCCTGTTGATGCTTAAACTTAGCTTTCTATTTATTGATAGAGGTAATAAGAGATATTCATTAAATACAATTCCTAGTAATGATCATCTATTTAACTTTTTGCCTTCAACTAAAACATTTGAGCCAATTATCTTTATGTAAGGTATAGAAAGAATAAAAATTAATTCTAGTTTATTGATTCAAGAATACAAACCAATTATTTTTATTGAATTTATAAGTCAAAATTCAATCTATTAGATTAATATAGTGTTTTATACACTTCTTATGTCATTATTAGCTTTTTGGATTGGCAGTATCTACACTCTAAGGATTATACAGGCATAGTTTGGGGTAGAATAAATCACATATCTGAATGTGATTTATTTGGGATGTTTGATATTTCTGCTTTTTGTGTATCAGCCTTGATAACTTTCCAACCATGTTACTCAAAATGTGGTCTGAGGTTGGCTAGATGACCTTAAGCCTAAAAAAATTAAAAACACTTTTTTTCAGATCTCATGAGTAAATGATAAAAAGAATAAGGATACTCATTTTATATGTATTTAAAAGTCTTTTAATAGTAGTCTTCTGAATTATGGAATTAAAACTTGTAAGCTACCCAAGTCTAATGAAATCTCTATTATACAGTTCATTTATGTAATTTAGCTACCTCAAAATGCTTATTTATATACAGATAGTTAGAATCCTCACACTTTTTGTGAAGGACCCTTTGGTATCAATAAATAATTTTTATTGTTTTGGATAGGTTCCGATGGTCAATTACTCATATTCACTTTATGTTTATAAAGTATGCCCTTTAAGAAGTTATGATTAGCACACACACCTGCTCTCTCCCACCCTCACCATCACCATAGGAACATTAAGAACAAATGAGATAGGCATTTCTAGGTCTTTCACTAAAACCAAGTACCTGTAAGGCAAAAATGGTTGACAGGCATATTGCCAGAGAAGTGAAAATTGATTTTAAGTTTGCTTAATAAGTTAATTAATTTATTACCTATTTTAATGCAATTATCAATCCATTTATTGTTTTTGATGTGTAAATTTTAAGAATTACTATTAGCTCCAATTTGAAACCTACTGGCAAAGAAATATTGGCATTAGAGGAATCATATTAGGGTTTATATATATGTAAGCTAATTTAAATTTATCCCTTGTTAATATATCAGCACAATGAACCCTTAAATATTCTTTTTTTAAAATTATATTTTGTTAATCTTTTGGGTTTGGTGTTATTGTTAGTGTGTGGGTGGGTATGTGGTCTGGAGCCAGAAATCTTAGATATAATTTTGCTTCTGGAGCTTTTGAGCTGGTGACTTTGGACACATTATTCACCTCTCACATGTTCATCAGTTCTAAACTCTTTTTTTTTCATGATTAATAGATTTATTAAACAACAATACATATACTGGTAGTCATCATGGTCAGCCTTAATATGAGATGTTGTATCTTCTGTCCAATTTTCCTTCCTTGATAAGTTTTTCTTTTCTATCTCTGTCAGTTTTAAAAACGTAATACCAGAAGATGAGGGGCCCAATTCCAATCACAGCTCCTAGGAGTGAGTTCTTGGGAGTGGGTCTGAAATTGGGATAGACATTTGCTGTTCTTGCGAAGGTCCAACGAGCCAAGGCAGGATCTTCGATGAGGCCGTGGCGGCTGGGGTTGTTGTACTGGAGCAGGTACTCCCTTTTAAGCCGGGATCTTATGGCCAGCCGCTCGGCTTGCGCCTTCCCGGCTTCCGGAGATATGTCATATTCGGCTGGGTCAAGGGTAGGGGGCAAAGTGGCCAGGCGCGCCGGCTTGTACTTTGGGTTCGACATCTTGGGACCCTGGCGCACAACTCCATCAGTTCTAAACTCTTATATCAAGAACATTG
Organism: Myotis brandtii; assembly: GCF_000412655.1. Taxonomy (NCBI): domain Eukaryota; kingdom Metazoa; phylum Chordata; class Mammalia; order Chiroptera; family Vespertilionidae; genus Myotis; species Myotis brandtii. Next base: position 853,654 of record NW_005358567.1, on the reverse strand, counting down.
TCCAATCACCATCATAGATCTATATTGGAAAACCTGCCTTCAACCACTGGAACACAGGCCTTAAAAGCCTAGAAAGATCTGCTCCTCATTGCCTCCCTTCTGAAACACTACTATCGCTCACTCAAGATGGTTCTTTGGTTCCTGTTAGTAATAAATTCAGTTCAGTTTGACTCAGACCTGCTTGATCAATAGGTTATGCAGGGGGCCTTTACAGGGAGTTGAGAGTGAAGGTAGACCAATCAGTTTAACTTTGGTGTATATATGAAAAAAATTCTGCTTGTGACCTGGATTCCATCTCTGAAGTGGATTAGCCTTTTTTTCTGCTACTTTTGCACGATCTTCTAATGGGTGCTATTGTTTTGGGTATTGAGTTGATAGATGGAGATAATTTCACTCTTTATAGCTGTTAAGTGCTTGTAATATAAGATGCTTTCTAATGGATCTTAATTCCCATAGAAAATAATGGAAAAGTTCAAAGCTAAGATGAGAATTGTAAAAAGAGACTGAGAACACTTTTGCCATTTCTTGCATTCTGTTCTATTTTAGAGAGCAATGTGGAAACCCCTTATCCCCCAGGAAAACTGCAGTTCAGAAACTATTTTTTTTTTTACCTTTTATGCTTCTAAGCAAAGTGTTTCTTTTGAAGATTACTTAAAAAAAAACAGATTCTATGTCTCACTATTTTGAAACTTTTAAAATACATTCACATACAGGAGGAGGTAATTTCTCACTATATGTTTTACCAGGGATCTGGCAGAAAACAATGTGATGATCATAATCCTTAGGTATTTGTGGGTTTTTTATTTTTATCTTTATTGTTGAAAGTATTGAAGTTGTCAACTTCTTTTCCCATTGACCCCTTATTTTTAAAGCAATTTGAGATATTTTGTTCAATGATATTGTCCTATATAAAGTGATAGTGTTAGGTATTTTTAACATGGAGTACACTCAATAATTCTCTATGGAATTCAGTAAAACATCCCCAAGTTAAAGTCCACTTATCACTTTTCTTCAACAGCTAGTTTGGACTTTAAACAGGCTCAGTGTCAATGAAGACAGTATTTTTCAAAATTAGTGTTTTATTTTCTTTCTTTCAACTTTCTTTATGTTGTTTAATGTTGAATCCATGTGCTCTCAGATATTGTAAAGCAAGTACATTTGTAATTCAATTATTAGAAAGGAATATGATTGATATTTAAGGTCAAAACTTCTGGCACCAAACCAATGTGCATTTGAATTATCATTCTACCTTCCTCTTGCCTGTAAACTTTGGATATTTCCCCAAACTCTCTAAGTTTTCTCTTCTAGAAAATGAGAAGGGTAAGGTTTCATTCATAGGGCTGTTGAATGGATTCAAATTAAAGATAGATTGCTATAGCCCACTTACTCTAGTGGCAGGCACAGGCAAGTGAACAATAAATGTCACCTATTACTATCATTATCTCTTCTCTATACTTATACAACCTTTTCTAAATCTATAAAACCCATTGGCTGTTCCAAGACAAATATTAAACCACAGATGAGGATAAACTAGTCTTTTCCACATTGCTAGATAAGAGAGATAAGTATAAAGAGCCAGGATCAAGATATATGTCCCTGTTGACTCTCCTGACACATATGAGAGAATATGATCAAGAGAGCAAAGCATTATTGGGAAGAGCGTGGCTGGGGTCACGTTTTACAGTGAGGGGAGTGGGAAGTCCAGGGCTTGGGTCGGAGCCTTCACTCATGAGCAGAGATTGTGTTTACTCACCTAGTGTGGAAGCCTGATCTCAGCTGGTGGAAAAATGCCAAAGGTGGGAGTTGGCCTAAATATTTTCCCAATTGGTTTGTAGTTGCAAATCTCCTAATTATAAATTGTTCTTCTCTAGAGAGAGAAAAAAAGATGATATGCTGCTGCTTTGTCTTCAATGAGAGATATAAACCTGAAAGTTCTGGAACTTCACCAGGTTGGGAGGGACAAAAGCCAAACCTCAGTGAAGTCTGAGTTTTCAGGAAATGGAATAAAATGTGTCTGGCTTTGCTGTATTAAGGCTCAGACAATGTCCTGCTCTAGGTGATGTGGAACAGAAGTGAGGAGGGCCTGCAGGTTGAAACACCTTTGATGATGGTTTTGTGAAAGTTTAATGTTTTTAGGATGCTCTCTGAAAGAAAGTTTGTGAGAGCAAATAATGAATTATCCTTGTTTATGTGTTGTGGTGTGAGAATAAAATCCAAGCTATGTTTTTTTCATAGAGCTGGCTAAATTTCATTTACTTCTTTCAGACTCTTAATCCTCTTCCAGAAAAACCAGAGAATGAGTGGGTACTTTGGAATTTCCTTGAATGGTTTTTAAAATGAGACTTAATTTGGAAAAAAAATTAAATTTCTAACTACAGTTCCAGAGAAATTATATGCGTTTTGGATCTTTGAACACTGTTTAATCTCTTTACATAAAATATACTAGAGGTCCAGTGCACAGATTCATGCACTGATGGGGTCCCTCAGCCTCGCCTGTGCCCTCTCTCAATCCGGGACCTCTCACAGGACGTCAGACTGCTGGTTTCAGCCTGTCCCCAGTGGCCTGTGGGGATCAGGCCAGAACTGGCAGTCTGACATCCTCCAAGGGATGTAGTAGTGCACGAAGTGGCAGGTGGCTGGGGAGGAGCCTGAGCCCAGGCCGAGTGCCACACCACTCTCACTCAACCCGGCCCTGCTGCGCTTGCCACCAATGCCACTTGGTAGTGCTGCTGCAGAGGTGGGAGAGGCTCACACCATTGACCGTGGTGTCTGGAGCCCATTGGTCAGCTGAGCAGCACTCCCAATGTGGAAACGTATTGACCATCGAGGGGTAGCTCCTGCATTGAGCATCTGCCCCCTGTTGGTCAGTGCATGTCATAGAGATTGGTCAAATGTTCGTTTGGTCATTCAGTCACTTACTTTTTTATATATACTAGAGGCCTGAGGCATGAAATGCATGCACTTATATATACTAGAGGCCTGATGCATGAAATTCGTGCACTGTCCGGGGGAGGGGGGTGTCCCTCAGCCCAGCCTGCACTCTCTCCAATCTGGGACCCCTTGGGTGATGTCCAACTGCAGATTATATATACTAGAGGCCTGATGCATGAAATTCGTGCACTGTCCGGGGGAGGGGGGTGTCCCTCAGCCCAGCCTGCACTCTCTCCAATCTGGGACCCCTTGGGTGATGTCCGACTGCCGATCCCCTGTGGGATCGGGCCTAAACCAGCAGTCGGATATCCTTCTCACAGTACAAGACTGCGGCTCCCAACCACTCGCCTGCCTGAAAACCAGCAGTCGGACATCCCTCTCACAATACAGGACTTCTGGCTCCCAACTGCTCGCCGGCCTGCCTGCCTGATTGTCCCTAACCACTTCTGCCTGCCAGACTGATCACCCCCTAACCATTCCCCTGCCAGCCTGATTGACACCTAACTGTTCCCCTGCCAGCCTGATCACCCCCAACTGCCCTCCCTTGCTGGCCTGGTCACTCATAACTGCCTTCCCAGCTGGTCTGATCACCCACAAATGCCCTCCCCTTCCAGCCATCTTGTGTTGGCCATCTTGTGACCACATGGGGGCGCCCATCTTTGACCACATAGGGGTGGCCATATATTGTGAAAGGGAATGACGGTCAATTTGCATATTACCTCTTTATTATATAGGATAGATTCCAATCCCACTACAATACATTGCCATCTACTCTATTACAAAAGTAGCATGAAGGATCAGTTTATTGAATTCAAGAAACTCAGTAATAATACAAATGGAAACATTAACAATTATACAATGTGCATAATATGCTTTAATAAAAGAGTCAGAAGACTAGGCATAAGTTCATTACTTTATGCTTAAATTTATTTTAATTTAGAGACTTTGTGCTTATGTTGCCTTCATCAAAATGTACATGCACACACCCACACACTCAAGAGAGAAAAAAAAGGGCAAAAGAAAGAGATGGAGAAAGAAAGAAAGAAAAATGCGAGGCAGAAAAAGAAAGAAAAGAAAATATAAAAAGAAAATTTTGAACTAGATTCATACAAAACCATACATTCTTTTGAAAACATAAAGTACATAATCTGTTGACATTTTTAGACAAAAATAATACAAATATTCATGATCATTATCACTTCTCAATCACATGTTATTGAAACTCTCCATTATAATTTTGTCCTATTGACTAGAAAATAAAAATTGTCAGTTCATTACAGGGAAATAGATAATACTAAAGATTTGTCTTTTTGGGGGATGGGGGTTAGAGGGCTAACTATGGAGGTCAGGATTTGGAGAATAGGTCAATGACTAGACAAGTATGGGAATAAGGAGGCTAAAGAACAAAATTTTTCTTGGAGGTTAGTGTTGCAGTAAAGGTTTCTTAGTAGAAAGCAACTTTATTGTGTTTAATTCTTATTTCTACTAGAAAAAAAAAGATTAAAATGTCAGCCAATTTTTCTGTAAACATTGTACGTGATCATGGACTAGATCAGAAGATTATCTTTGAGGATGTATAGCAAGGTACTCATCCCAAGTGCAAAAGAAAAATCCCAGAATGGTGTGGAATTCTGAACTAATGTTTTTACCAGTAGTAAACCATAGTAGATCACATTAATTGCCAAGTGTTTTATTACATAATTAGAAATAAATGGCACGATAGAATAAACCCAATCATTACAGCTACATAAGATACATATAGTGAGATTCTTCCAATTTAAGAAGAAAATGTATTTTTTTTTCTTATGACTACAGAATCCTGGAAAGCGATCTTTCTGAAGTATTTGCAGACAAGTGCAGTAACCACTATGAAATTTGACTAAAAGAAGATACCTTTGAGGTATTTAGGTTAAGTTTTAATTCATGTGGATTAATGATCTACACAGAAAACCAACATATGTAAAATATTAAATAGCTAAAATATAGAAGTTTTTACATGTATTAAAGTTAGATGAAAAATAGAAAAGCCGTGGGAAAGTTAAAGAGTAACCACATAAGTGATTATAGCCATGAGAAGAAGAATCAGAAATAAATTAACATGTGGATGTACAAATATAAAGAAAAAGTCTTCAATTTTTGTCACTGATATTATCCTTTATGAACTAAGAAATAAGCAAATTTTAAGCCTCATGGCTAGTTGTTTTCAAATTAGTATATTTTATTTAATTCATAAACTCCTAACACAAAATACTATCATTCCCATTTTGCCTTGGTGAAAACAGCAGCACAGCATGCTCCATTGACCCGTCCATGGTTATGCATTCACATAGAACCATAAAATAAATGAATATGGCTAACATATAATTAACATTCTGGAAAGCATATGGACTTTCTCTTCTGTTAGAGAAAAAATCAAATGGGACAAATTTGCTAATAAAAATGTTAATATGGGAATGAAGGTAAGAAGTATCATTGTATTTCCAATCCACTGATAAGAAAACTGAGGCCTAAAAAATTTATATGACCCATCCAAGACCTCACTAGATGTTAACAGAACAAACATAACAGGAAATTATTTTTTTCTAAATCTGTTCCTTTTTAAGCAGTAATAAAAATAAAATAATATAAATAAAAATATCAAAAATACTTACATTGCATAAGTTAAATAAATAGCATCTATTGCATTTATTATATTCCAGTTGTACATCCATCGTGGGAGCTCAAGTCAGGTGGGATATGTAAAGAAATTTTATAATACACTAGAGGCCCGATGCACAAAATTCATGCAAGAGTAGCCTTTGCAGCCGTGGTGGCTGCCTGGATCCCTCCCTTGCCAGCTTGGTCTGGAAGGATGTCTGGAATGACATCCAGAAGGATGACTGGTATAATTAGCATATTATGCTTTTATTATTATAGATGTCTTCATCCACAGTTCCTGGTTTGTAGCACCCAGAACCCTTGGGCATTCCTAAGTGTTAAGAGTGATAAAGGTGTCTCTTGTTATGTTATGTTATGTTATGTTATGTTATGTTATGAGGTAAATGTTGGAATTCAGTCAAGGGTAGGGAATGGTTGCCAGAATGGTCAGTATGTGATTCCAGGTCTGGAACTTTTACTCTCACAACTGACTTTAGTGGAGAGGGCTGTAGGTTGAGTTCAATTGCCAAGGAGCAACTATTTAGTCAATCATGCTATGTAATGAAGTTTTCATAAACACACAGGAGAACAGCTACTTTATGCTCTTTTTGGAGAGCTTTCACATTGGGGAACATGCTACCACCTGCTACCATCCTGGGTTCCAAGCTCCATGAAAACAGAAGCTTCTCACTCTGTTTCATTTGGATTTTGATTCATATCCTTTAATATTCTTTGTAATAATCTGGTAATCTAATGAGTACTAGTAAATGGATCTTCTTGAATTCTGTGAGCCATCTAACAAATTAATGGAACCCAAGGAAGGAAACCTTCCAATCTATGATCTGTTGGCCAAAAGCACAGGTAAGAACCTGGGCTTGAGATTGGCATCCAAAGTGTGTGTGTGTAGAGATGGGGAAGGGAGGCAACCTTGTAGGAATAAAGCCTTGACCTGTGGAATTTAATTCTATCTCCTGGTAGATTGTGTCAGAATTGAGTTGAATTCTTAGACACCTTGATGGTATTTGAGAATTATTTGTTGGTGTGGGGGCATTGATTGCCTCCTAACACTGGAATGGGTTTGGGAACTCCATTCAAGGACATTTAGTAAAGATTGTAATTTCTTAAATAAAACAAAAGCAATATAAAACATTTGATGGATATGATAGTTATCTAGATTATCACAGGCTACATGATCTCTTAAAGATTAGAAAATTTAAATACTAAGTAATATGAATTTTGGAATTGATCAGAGAAACAGGAAATGATATATTTATGATTTAGCTATGTGACATTGAGAATCCCACTCCTGTGCCAGAAGACACTTCTTCAGTTAATCTTTTCTAAAGCAGAAGGAATCGAGTCCTGCATTTGTCTGATATTCTAATATCACAAGGGTCTACCTGCTCTTTTGACAAGGGCATAGGCTCCAGTGTCATATAAACTGAATTTAGTTTATACTTTCTTCATGTGCTTTGGGGACAGTCAATTTACTTAGTCTGTTTTCCCATTTGTAAAATTATAAAATGACTGTTCTAGAATTATTTATGATCATAATATACACCACATAGTAGGTGCTCAAAAATGGCCATTATTATTCCTACATGGGCAACAGGATTACAATGTGCAATGTACTTACTCTGAAATTTAAAAATGCCAGAATATCCCATAGACCTTGATTTTGTGGTAAACATAAAATTCAATCTTCAGACTAGAACTTTTTTCCATTTCCTAATGTTACTACATTTAGCACACCTGAAAACTCATTTCAACAAGTTGAAACACACCATATTGTCTGTTAAGAGAAGAAACGTAGAAATGTGTAATAAAATTAATGAAATTTTATTACATGAAATTTTACTGTGGATAGACTTCTCTGAACTGTTTTAAACAACTTGGATTTTCTTTGGAACAAACTGTCCAAGTAGAGACTGTTACAATCTATCAAGCAGTCTTTATATATTTGAAACCCATGTGAAAGACCACGGTTGGAATGCAAGCATATAAAGAGATGGCCTTGGGCCTTTTCATCTTGCTCTGCTCTTTCTCCTCTCTGATAGGACTTGTTAATTATTCCTTTCCAAGCCTGTTCAGGTCTAAAGGGCTAAAACCTAAAAGAAAGTGAAGTAAGCTCTGAAGTATAAACTTAAGCTTTTGCAGCGAAACAAAACAAAATGATCCAACCTCTTTGGAAATTTAGACATCTGTGAGTCTGGCTCTTTCTAGACATTTTTATTTTGTTGAGGGAGGTGATGATAGGCAAAATCTCAGTTTACACCAAATTGGCCTAAGTGTCCAGGTGAATGACAATTTTTTTTCATGTTATGCAGTTCCTCACACTTGACAATTTGTATTGCTCAGGTGGTGATGACACGGACCAAGGGGCTAGCAGCAAGAAGATAGTGACTGCAACTCTGTGTTTATGATCCATGTGGGAAAAGCTATTTAAATAAATTGTAATATTAAATTTGAAACCAGTAAAATATCCTTGTTTTTAAATCTTTAAACTATATTTAATTACTAATATGTTCAAATTTTCAAATGATGTTGCTTTTGTTTTCTCCCCTATCTAGATATTATCTTGGGGCCACGGTATTCTGAAATACATACATATATGTATCCTTGCAATGTATCCTGACATATCATATATCTATAAATACTGTTTGTCTATACAAATGCGCACACACACATATTCATGGCGTCAACAAGTTATCATTACCATGCCATTTAGGCCAATATCTGAAATGGAAATATGGCATCATTTCCTCATTATGAATTTCTTCAGAGGTTACTATTAGGCCTTCCAGTAAATGTGTATGCCAGACCAAAATAGAGACATGCACAGCCAGTTCATGACTTATTTCCAGTAAGCAGAAATCTTACCTTTTAATTTCTCCAAATTATGGAGGGCACATTTGGGGATACTGGACCAAAAATTTAGAGGAGTTGTCCACAGCAGCTACCCACACATGCTTTGAATTTCCCAGATAAATAATTTGAAGTTTATCAGCGCACTTTCAGAGTTAATTTACAACCTCTGCCATATTCATGTTTCCGTAACATTGCACACATTTCTGAAGAAGGGCATATTTCTCTTCTGTCCTGTCCTGAGGCTGGTGTAAGTCAAATAATGAACCTAAAATTCAGAAGGTTGAGTAACTTGTACAATTTGTGTCATTATTCTAGGACTGTGTGGATTTAACATTATACAGTGAGAACATATGCTTTAAACTAACATTTAAGTTCTTTCTCTACAACTAATTATTTCCTTCCTAAGATATTAGATACATTTGGTTATGCCCCACAATATCACCAGATGCCTCACCTGAGAAAGAAGGCTCACATATTACATTGTAGGAGGTTAACAATTATTTTAATATTATCTGTGATGGTAATAAACAAACAAGTTTCTAAAATGCTCTCTAAAAGTTAAAAATCATGATTTCAATATTACTGCAATAATGTTTTATTTATTGGTTCTGATCAAGTTAAACCATGTCTTGTTTTTTCTTCTTATACTCCCCAAAACCTAAAATGTTTAAAACAGAAAACGCATCTATTTCTGTAATTAGTGTTTGCTTTAGGCTATATATGTATGATCCCCAAATAGTTACTTTTGGCCAAACTAGTTTAACCCAGTGTCAGCAAACTGCGGCTCACGAGCCACATGTGGCTCTTTGACCCCTTGAGTGTGGCTCTTCCACAAAATACCACATGTGGGCGCGCATGTACAGTGCGATTGAAACTTCATGGCCCATGCACAGAAGTCGGTATTTTGTGGAAGAGCCACACTCAAGGGGCCAAAGAGTGGCATGTGGCTCGCAAGCCACAGTTTGCCGACTACTGGTCTAACCTAACACAACACTTGGCTTTAGAGAGAGAAAACTAACCAAATTATTAGTGTAAGAATCCACTTTTCAGTAGTATCTGTGCTTCCTGGGAGACTAAAGAATGCCAGAAAGAAGGCTGTTCTGGTTATTAGAAGGAGCTAGGTTTCAACGCTTACTTTATTTAGTAACGAATTAACCAATTTATTCAAGTAATGACTTAAACTGTGTTCTCATTCATAAGATGGGGACAAATGTTGAGAATGTTAAATGTAATAAAACTAGAGGTCCGGTGCACGAAATTCATACATGTGTAGGGTCCCTAGGTCTGGCTGGCTATCAGGGCAGATCGGGGCCTTCCTTCCCCTGACTGCTGGCTGCCGGCTGGGAACTTCCTTCGTTCTGTGCCACCCCCTGGTGGTCAGTGCATGTCATAGCAAGCAATCGAACTCCCGGTCTCCTGGTCAAACTCCCGAGGGGACAATTTGCATATTAGGCTTTTATATATATAGATACCTGTAGAGGACCTACAGACAATAGAGTGCTCAGAGACTTAATAATTGGTACCAATCATTCTTATTGAAAAACCTCTCTCACTACCTGAAAAGTATAGATGCTAACAAAATAAAAATTTACTTCAGCATTCATGTTTTAAACCTGCTGCGTACCAAGTAAAAAATCCTACCCTGCCCTTAAGAAACCTGAGGCTTGCCTGAACAAAGAGCGGAATACTTAATGTCTTTTGGTCCCACCACCCCATCTCCCCTGCTTTAGAATTCTCCCATTTTCATTCTTTTGAAAATAGGGCCCAAATTGATGGTCTGTTGACAACACCATAGCTGTGTAGTTTCCTCTGCTATTATAACCTATAACCAGAGAAATTATATCATCCTGAAAACTTCATTTTATTTAATTGGCAGTTGCAGCACTTCCGTCATTTGCCATCAACCTTTTTAGAGTTTGATAGTCATCTGGGGTACTGAGGTTATCTAACAAAAATAAAAGAAACATTAGTTGATCTTTTCAAAAATGAATAATTGTCACTGAAAGCTTCATTTGACATTTATTCTTTTAATATTGTTGATATATTTTTATTATCAATAGCAATTTTTTTAAAATTGCATCTCATGAGCTATAAACTCTCATGGATGGTGTATAATCATCTTAATAAAGTATAAGTTTGGACCACACTATTTTTTGCTATCCAATTTTGAAGAGAAAAAATAATTTACAAGTTACAGAGTATAGATATAATTCTATCAAGAAAGATTCTATAACCTCATCTTTTATTGTGTTTTCTCTGCAAAAATAGTAAAGGGTTTATTTATATTTCAATGGTCTTCTCCTTTTTTAATTTTAAAAAATAATATTCTGAACTTAATTACTGAATCACTGTGGTGTGCAGAGGATTCTGGGGGCTTGCTGCCCAAATGGCACCATTAACACTTTCCCTTTTTGAATAGGTCAATGCCATTTCACTTCTTCTCAATGTGCTACTAGAGAGTTATCTGGAGACTAAAACCACAATATTCAGGCCAGTGATCGGGATTTAAAGCCAGGAGTCTCAGTGAAGAAAGCAAAAACCATTCTAAATACCCAGGCATCTGTGCCAGTTCATCGGCTTATAAGAAAATCCAGAAATGTTTGTAGAGAGCCCGCAGCTAAAAGGACATGCAGATCTTGTTTTGCTATTGCAATCAAGCCAAGCCCACAGAAAAGTGCTAGCACAGTCATATTTCTCATCCTGGAAGATAAAGTGTTGTGATAACTTTTCCCCACATATATGAATTTATGGGAATTGAACATTTTTTCTTTAATAACCAAACAAAGTATTTGGACAGTAAATTTAAAAAGAAAAGGAAAAATGTTAATGCAAGTCCAAATAGGTTTAGATTTTAGATAAGTGACCCATTTTGATAAGCCATTAACATCCAAATATTTTATAGATATAGATACATGTGTAGATACATGTGTAGATACATGTGTATATATATACATATTAAATATACATATTAAATATAATATTAAATAGTATACTATTTGATGTGTGTGTGTGTGTGTGTGTGTGTGTGTGTGTGTGTGTGTACAAAACAGAGAGACAAGTACAAAACAAGGATACAAACATACAGGATGTCCCCTCAAAATGTATACACACTTTAACAGCTTATAGCTCAATTTTGAAAATGAAACATATTTTAATAAACTGTCTTTATAATTATTCAAAGTATGTGTATACAATTTTGGGACACCCTATATGTATATGAGTGTGTGGATTATATATAGACACACATATCAGTTGGTCAATGTATCTATGAAAGTGTCAGAAACTAAAGTTATAAAGAACTTATTACTGAATAAATTCCTCAGCATGTGGAATTTTTCAATTATGAAGTCACTAACAGTCAGAAGGCCAGGTTTTCCTGCCATCGACTTTCAAAAATACTGGTTTTATGGCATGCATTATAAAGGATTATCATATTAGAAATCTAAGCTTTATATTGCATGGTTTTCACTACATAACATTCTTTTTCAGCTCTAGAATTCCAGGATTATTTTTGGAAATGGCGTTTTGGGAACCACCAATAAATAGCAGTGTAGGTTTTGTGCATATGTGTGTTTGGGTGTGTCTTATAAATTTTTTTTTCTGATTCTACTATTAGACTAAAGAGCATTATGTCCTTTCATCCTTCTTAATATAGTTGAAATAAACTAAATTAAAATTTAAATACAACATTCACAATAACTTCCTTCAGAAAATGAGAGAGATTGAATTTAAAATCACCTCTAATAGTTGCACATTTAGAACTTTTTTGAGAACCTTTCTCCCACCATACCACTTACAGAGACAATGCACTCTATGGAGCTTGAAAGACATTGTTGACTCCGGTCAAATTCATGTACTCTAATCTCTGCAATTGTATCCCTTACTGTTACAGACATCTAAGTTTACACTAAGCACTCTATGGAGCTTGAAAGACATTGTTGACTCCGGTCAAATTCATGTACTCTAATCTCTGCAATTGTATCCCTTACTGTTACAGACATCTAAGCTTTACACTAATTACAGGGTCTACTTCCTTGGGGAAAGGGGGCAGGGTTTCTCACTCAATCCTAAGTAAACATTGCTTGATTACTTTAGCCTTCTCTGATCCTTTCATTTTCTGAATTTCCATAGTATTTACTGTCCAAGTCATGCTTGTTTTTATGACAGTCTATTCCATATGGTTTTCTATGTGAAATGCTTAAATCTGAGTTACTCCTTCCTGCTGATTTCTCAGTACAGAGTAGACCTTATATACATTTGTTGAAGGAATGGGACTTTCATGGTCAAGCCAAAATACTCCAACTCTCCTGATTCACCCAGCCTGTCAATTGCTCTTATCTGTCTTTATATAGCATGCTGTGAATCAGTCACTCAATACTTTTTGTTTTAACTGCTCACATTTGCCAGACATGGTTGAAATATTGGGAACAGAGAAGGAAACATAATAGACCTGGCCTTGCAGAACTTAAATTATTTCCCGTCTGGAAACAAAGATAATAAAAAAGCAAGCTCCATAAGCTAATTAATTTTAGACAGCGATGTTGCTATGAAGATAATAAAATAGGTTAGGGGATAGAGCTAGACTGCAAAGGACTGCAGATTACTTTGGTTCAGTGTTATAAAATCCTTTGTCAGAAGCTCATATGTGAGCGGAAACAGGAATGATGATCAAGAAGCAACCATGTGTAAAGCTATGAAAAGATAGCTTTGCAGGCAAAGCAAAGAACAAGTGAGTTTTTCCTGAGGCATAAAGTTTAGCATGTTTGATGCACAGTAGAGGGCAATTGTGGCTGGACCACAGGGTTCCTCTGAAGAGGGAGATGAGGTCAGAGACATAATGAATGACTCTTTCAGAAACTTGGTCCAAGGTAAGGATCTGGAATCTTACACTGATTGCAATGGAAAGTCAATGAAGTGTGTTCAGCAAGTAAGTTATGTTGACTTTTATTTTTTGAAACCCACTATATTGATTACTAGAGTAATCTGATATCTGCCAAAAGATCTGTAACTGTGAATGAGAACTTATTTGCAAATAGGATCTTTACACAATAAATCAAGTTAGGATGAAGTCACACTGACTTAGGTTAGGTCCTAATCTAATCCCTATTGCCCTTACAAAAAGAAAGACATTTGGAAATACAGATAGGAGACACACAGTGGAGAAGATCATTCGAAGACAGAAGCAGAGATAGGAAAGATGCATCTTCAAGCCAAGAAACAGGAAAGTGCCTGGCAACCACCAGAGAGTAGGAAAGGGCAAAAAAAGGATTCTCCCCTAAACTTTTAGAGAAACTGTTGGCTCTGCTGACACCTCAGGTTTAGAATTCTAGCCTCCAGAGCTGTGAGAGGATACAAATTCTTGTTTTAAACCACTCACTTTGTGGTACTTTGTTGGGAGCCCTAGAGAAGGAATACCAAACTTTGAAGTATTGCCAAACAAGATAAATCAGGCATTGTCAATATTCTTATAATCTAGTTATGACTACAGTTAAACAACTAGATACATAGGTAGATGATAGATAGATAGATAGATA
>NW_005358567.1:805471-839602 GCF_000412655.1 Myotis brandtii | reverse complement strand
CATACAATGGAGTCAAGACAGTCTCTTCAATAAATGGTGTTGGGAAAGTTGGACAGATACTTGCAAAAAAAAATGAAACTAGACCACCCACTTACACCGTACACAAAAAATAAATTAAAAATGGATAAAGGATTTAAATGTAAGATGGGAAACCATAAACATATTTGTAGATTTTATAGGCAGCAAAATATCAGACATATGTCATAGCAATATCTTTACCAATACAGCTCCTAAGGCAATGGAAACTAAGGAGAAAATAAACAAATGGGACTACATCAAAATAAAAAGCTTCTGCACAGTAGAAGAAGCCATCAACAAAACAACAAGAAAGCCCACTGCATGGAGAACATATATGCCAATGTTATCTCAGATAAGTGTTTAATCTCCAAAATTTACAGGGAACTCATACAACTTAACAAAAGGAAGATAAATAATCCAATCCAAAAATGGGCAAAGGACCTAAATAGACACTTTGCAAAAGAAAACATACAGAAGGCCAAGAGACATATGAAAACATTTACACTTTCTTACAATCTTCCCCTTGTGACTTCCAAGAGGCATTTTAGATGGCTAGCCATACGATAGGGATCACATCTTTATGGAAGTTACTCTTCCTTGTGATTTTGTTTTCTTTTATCTATTAATGAAGGCCACCATTCCTACATGAAAGCCAGTGTATACCACTTATTTAACCAAATAGCTGACTAGGGACAGACCCAGAACTGTGGAGTTGCTAAATCTATGCTCTCATAAAACTTGACATTTAACCCTAGAGAACCATAATGGTAACATTCCTAGGACTAAGACAATGTCTTTGTTGATGAATACCTCTTGTGGAGAATATTTCTCAGAAATACAATTACACCATTATTTCTTTAAGCAACTCTTCTGGTGATATATTTATCCATTTTCTTCAAAAAACTACAAATAGTATATTTATTTTTAAAGTTCATGATCATGTGTTTATGGTCTTACTGTGGTAGGCAGTTAGATAGATATGAGCAGAGCACAGAAAGTCACCAGGCAGAAAGCCCTGGGTGCCTAGCAATAGACATTTGTAGGGTAGGACCCTGCTGCCAGAGCCTTTCCTCCCCTAGTATATTTCTGGTCCTGATCATGCGGTTTGGACCCCCCAACCTTTCAGATCACTGAATGTGGTTTAGACCTCCCCTTACCTTTCCTCCCTAGATATAACATCTAGGCCTCAGTTGTATTTCAGCTCCAGGCCCAGAAAAGCAGCAAAACCAGAAAAGCTATGCTAAGGCTGCCCTCAGGACCAGCTGAACTGAATAATGACCCCCTGCCTTGATGCCGACCCATCAATCAGTGGAGACCATAATCTGAAAGGACACACATGGAAAGCTGCTGAATATTCTATTGAGATCTTTTCCTGGGACCTCCCCTAAAATCCCTACCCTTAAAACCCTTAAGATGCAAGACTCAGGATGCTCTCCTTCCCTGGAGCATACCTGTGGCTTTCCCCTCTCCCTCTCCCTTCCCCCAGGCAGGTCACATTTATCTTCCTCATTTCTAAGCACCAAGGGCCCTTCCTTTGCCTCTATAGCTTGTTTCCTGAGCCCATTTCTTGGACCACTTATTTCATCCACTGTTGTGATTTTCTAAATAAATGTTCTGTTATAGTTTGAGACTTAGCCCTGAATTCTTTCCTAGTCGGAACTCAAGTACCGAGGTTGCTGAACCCAGGTCTGCTCTGACCCCACTAGTCTAATACCTAGTGCCATTCTCACAGTTGACAACAATATTTAAAAAAAACACACACAAGAAAACAAAACTAATTTACTAGTTAAATACTGACCCAGAATATGATCACTTACCGTATTCTCTAGTAATCTCTTTAGTACCGATGAGCTGGGTGAAATGGAGCATGTCTGTAAGGCAAGTTTAAGTCCCTTCTGATTCAGAAATAAGACATAGACTCAAGCAAATGTATAGTGATATCACTGGAACTAGCTAAATAATTTAAAGATGGATAGTTGGCATAATTGAGTCCAGTTAAAGATATGGGAATGACAATAAAATTTATTTTCAATGACTGAATATACAGGTTATCCAAAAAAATGTATACACACTTTAACAGCTTATAGCTCAATTTTGAAAATGAAACATATTTTAATAAACTGTCTTTATAATTATTCGTATGTTTATATTTTAATAAACTGTCTTTATAATTATTCAAAGTATGTTTATACAATTTTGGGACACATATATGAGTGTGTGGATTAGATATAGACACACCTATCAGTTGGTCAATGTATCTGTCTATGAAAGTGTCAGAAACTAAAGTTATAAAGAACTTATTACTGAATAAATTCCTCAGCATGTGGAATTTTTCAATTATGAAGTCACTAACAGTCAGAAGGCCAGGTTTTCCTGCCATCGACTTTCAAAAATACTGGTTTTACAGCATGCATTATAAAGGATTAGCATATTAGAAATCTAAGCTTTATATTGCATGGTTTTCACTACATAACATTCTTTTTCAGCTCTAGAATTCCAGGATTATTTTTGGAAATGGTGTTTTTGGAACCACCAATAAATAGCAGTGTAGGTTTTGTCCATATGTGTGTTTGGGTGTGTCTTATAAATTTTTTTTTCTGATTCTACTATTAGACTAAAGAGCATTATGTCCTTTCATCCTTCTTAATATAGTTGAAATAAACTAAATTAAAATTTAAATACAACATTCACAATAACTTCCTTCAGAAAATGAGAGAGATTGAATTTAAAATCACCTCTAATAGTTGCACATTTAGAACTTTTTTGAGAACCTTTCTCCCACCATACCACTTACAGAGACAATGCACTCTATGGAGCTTGAAAGACATTGTTGACTCCGGTCAAATTCATGTACTCTAATCTCTGCAATTGTATCCCTTACTGTTACAGACATCTAAGCTTTACACTAATTACAGGGTCTACTTCCTTGGGGAAAGGGGGCAGGGTTTCTCACTCAATCCTAAGTAAACATTGCTTGATTACTTTAGCCTTCTCTGATCCTTTCATTTTCTGAATTTCCATAGTATTTACTGTCCAAGTCATGCTTGTTTTTATGACAGTCTATTCCATATGGTTTTCTATGTGAAATGCTTAAATCTGAGTTACTCCTTCCTGCTGATTTCTCAGTACAGAGTAGACCTTATATACATTTGTTGAAGGAATGGGACTTTCATGGTCAAGCCAAAATACTCCAACTCTCCTGATTCACCCAGCCTGTCAATTGCTCTTATCTGTCTTTATATAGCATGCTGTGAATCAGTCACTCAATACTTTTTGTTTTAACTGCTCACATTTGCCAGACATGGTTGAAATATTGGGAACAGAGAAGGAAACATAATAGACCTGGCCTTGCAGAACTTAAATTATTTCCCGTCTGGAAACAAAGATAATAAAAAAGCAAGCTCCATAAGCTAATTAATTTTAGACAGCGATGTTGCTATGAAGATAATAAAATAGGTTAGGGGATAGAGCTAGACTGCAAAGGACTGCAGATTACTTTGGTTCAGTGTTATAAAATCCTTTGTCAGAAGCTCATATGTGAGAGGAAACAGGAATGATGATCAAGAGGCAACCATGTGTAAAGCTATGAAAAGATAGCTTTGCAGGCAAAGCAAAGAACAAGTGAGTTTTCCCTGAGGCATAAAGCTTGGCATGTTTGATGCACAGTAGAGGGCAATTGTGGCTGGGCCACAGGGCTCCTCTGAAGAGGGAGATGAGGTCAGAGACATAATGAATGACTCTTTCAGAAACTTGGTCCAAGGTAAGGATCTGGAATCTTACACTGATTGCAATGGAAAGTCAATGAAGTGTGTTCAGCAAGTAAGTTATGTTGACTTTTATTTTTTGAAACCCACTATATTGATTACTAGAGTAATCTGATATCTGCCAAAAGATGTGTAAAAGTCCTAACGGGCTGTAACTGTGAATGAGAACTTATTTGCAAATAGGATCTTTACACAATAAATCAAGTTAGGATGAAGTCACACTGACTTAGGTTAGGTCCTAATCTAATCCCTATTGCCCTTACAAAAAGAAAGACATTTGGAAATACAGATAGGAGACACACAGTGGAGAAGATCATTCGAAGACAGAAGCAGAGATAGGAAAGATGCATCTTCAAGCCAAGAAACAGGAAAGTGCCTGGCAACCACCAGAGAGTAGGAAAGGGCAAAAAAAGGATTCTCCCCTAAACTTTTAGAGAAACTGTTGGCTCTGCTGACACCTCAGGTTTAGAATTCTAGCCTCCAGAGCTGTGAGAGGATACAAATTCTTGTTTTAAACCACTCACTTTGTGGTACTTTGTTGGGAGCCCTAGAGAAGGAATACCAAACTTTGAAGTATTGCCAAACAAGATAAATCAGGCATTGTCAATATTCTTATAATCTAGTTATGACTACAGTTAAACAACTAGATACATAGGTAGATTATAGATAGATAGATAGATACATAGATAGATAGATAGATAGATAGATAGATAGATAATCAAAAATACAGAGATATGGAGATATAATACATATTAAAACATATTATAAGGCATGAAAGCATACCTCCATATTATGTTATAAGTTACTCAGGGTCTTTGATGAAGCAGATTCCAGAGAGGGTTAAATGTGTAAGGGTGTTATTATGAGAAATGCCTGTGAAAGAAAGTGAGAAGAGAGTCAGTACGCTGGGAGAGCCATGAGACCATGATGTAGATATGAGACCCTGAGTGAAAGAAAGAAAAGGAAGAAAGGTGGGTTGGACTTTCTTAAGCTGCTGCTCAGGCTAAAGAAAGTCCAGAAAGATCACTGGCAAGTCCTCAAATCAAGGTCTCTGGAGGGATTTCTTATCTTCTGAAATGTTCTGCTTTCATATATCTACCACATTTAGTCATTAGCTGGGGGTAGCCCATGAGAGGCATAATCTTGGTGCAAAAACAGTGATACATTTCAGAGCATAGTGATGTGGACTGTCAATTACTTTCCTAAATTGAAATTTGAAAGCTGTATTCTCATGGTTCCCTTAGGTAGTATAATGACATATACTACCTAAGGGTGAATAAAAGCTTTTAGTATTAACTCTGCATACCCAGCAGCTATTCTGTACCCAGCACTTGTATGAAATATTTTTCCACATTTTTGTTATTTTTAGTTTGTCCAGGTAGAAGAGGTAGAGATCTTGGATAAGAGCAAGGAAAAAGTCCAGTCTATTTACTAATAAAACCTGTTTCCTATATATGGTAGGACTAATATTCATAGAGGAAGAAAATATTTTTATTGCAAAAGAAGAGAGATCCCTGTATCATTTTTTACTGTTGGAGCAGTATAGGCACAACTCCAATATTTTCTTTGTTGTCCTTTCTATTAATGGAAACTCCGATACTCCAGAGTGTTGGGAATGGATTTCTCCAGACCTGATATCAATCTTTCCATTTTTCCTTTCTCTTCAAATTTTGCTTTCCTCTGGCCAGGCATTTGCACTATTCCTTTTTTTTTTTAATAATCCTCACCCAAGGATATTTTTCCATTGATTTTTAGAGAGTGGAAGAGAGAGGGAAATCAATGTGAAGAAACACATCAATTAGTTGCCAGGGACAGGGAAGAGCCTGCAACTGAAGTGCCCACCCTTGACCTGGATGGAACCTGGGACCCTTCAGTCCTCAGGCCGATGCTCTATCTACTGAACCAAACTGGCTAGGGCCATTTGCATTATTCTAGCATCAGTATGCATGTTGTCTTCCATGACATCCTTCAGATGGTCTTATTTCTGGTCTATAAATAGTTCCTGGAGACCTGATATGCTTAGGACACTGGGCTTACTTGTAGTGATTTCACAGAAGAAATACGTGGCCCCTGATTTTAAGAAATTTGTAGATAAGTGTGCGATACTGAAGCAGAGTAAATTCAGTGCAATGTGATAAGCACCACGTAAAAGTAGTTCCAGATGTTTTCAAACACAAAGATGAGCAATCAAATTAGCCTGGGGGTGGGGACTGGTTATCATAAAAACTTTCTTAGTACATCAGAGCTTGCATGTCACATCATTGCCTCAATCCTGGTCTTGCTTGGTGTGTTTTCTCAGTTTACCTTTCCCTCCCTCTCCCAAGAGTGGCTTAAGTGTTTGAATTATTAGTTATTATTTAGTGCTATAAACTATTCAAATAAAAAGTAACACTTGTTGCTTCATATGATCTTCAAAATAGCCTAACACATTTAAAGGTTAACAAATATCATGTACATATTCAAGCAATGAACAGCAGTAACTTAAGTTATAAAAATACTTAATTGTAGAGAAAGCACACAATTAAAATGTGTTATGCTCCAAAGGTTACTCTTTAAATAAATTGTTTGAAATGCATAACACAATTTTTCCACAAAATAAGAATCTATATGTTATCAGGCTAGATCACAAAAGCCTAATTAGCTTATAGTGTAGCTGGTATATTATATATTTATCATAAAAATCATTAAAATCATATTATTCACCAAAAATATTGTAAAGATTAAATATTCAATAATGGTGGCTTAATAAAATAAATCGTTTTAGCTAATTAGCTGTATAATGAAAGGCTATAAAGCCATTGATAATTACGCTGAAGAATATTTTCAAATCTTGAGTTTTCTGATATAAAATATTCAGTAATACAAAAGTGTAAAAAGCAAAACAAAAAAGTTGCTCATCATTCCACCTGTAAGAGTCATCCTATGTTAACAGTTTAGTATGCACTTCAGCCTTTTCAGAGAAAAAGTCCTATAAATAAAAGCATAAATTGCAAATTGACCAAACTGCCGAACATGGAACATCCAGACAACCATCCAGGATCATGCTATGACACCCACTGGCACCAGGCCAGCCAAGACAGGTGTGATGTGATTGGCCTGGGGCCTGGCCATCGCCCCATAATCACCCCACAGAGGGAGGCCCAGACCACTGACCAGCAGGCTGCGGCAGGTGGGCGGGACCTCCCTCTGCAAGGGAAACCTGGGTCCCAGGTGCCAGAGGGAATCCGGTGCCAGCAGCCGGGAGAAGGAAGGCCTACCCTTGCACAAATTTCATGCATTGGGGCTCTAGTATTAATATAAATGGAAAAACATTTTAATGCTGTATTATTAATAAAATAGATTTATTTATTTTTAAAACTCTCTATATGAATATAAAATATTTTAATAGTAGTTGGATAATGAATAATTTTTACTTTATTTTTTTTTTACTTTTCTAAATTTATTTCATGTACTTATTTTAACATTTTAATGCTGTATTATTAATAAAATAGATTTATTTATTTTTAAAACTCTCTATATGAATATAAAATATTTTAATAGTAGTTGGATAATGAATAATTTTTACTTTTTTTTTTAACTTTTCTAAATTTATTTCATGTACTTATTTTTGCTTTCCCCAAAATTTAAACTTCCAAATTCTTTTTTTAAAATATATTTTTATTGATTTCAGAGAGGAAGGGAGAGGAAGAGAGTGAAAGAAACATCAATGATGAGAGAGAATCATTGATTGGTTGCCTCCTGCAAGCCCCCCACTTGGGATTGAGCCAATAACCAAGACATGTGCCCTGATCGGGAATTGAACCATGACCTCCTGGTTCATAGGTCCATGCTGAACCACAGAGCCACGCCAGCTGGGCGAACTCCCAAATTCTTATATGTCTCTTTACAAAGAAAAGTCACCTGAACAATCTTTACAAGAAGCTATTCTAATCTTTCCTCCATGCTGTACTGTGAGACTAGTTCTTTCTGTTATCCTGCTATTTTTTTCTCATAGCACTTACCAGCACGTCACATAGTATATATCTATTTATTATGACTCCTGCTTCTTTTAGAAGATTTATTCTATGAAGGCAGAGACTGTATCTAGTTTGGTCACTGCCTTACTTCCTACTACCTAGACAAGTGCTTGGAATGTAGAAGGGTACACAATAAATATGGTTGAGATTATTTTTTGAAGTAAATAAATCATGATATAATCAGAAAATAGCATATTTCCAACTCTGTATATGTAACAAGAATGCTCCTTTAACTCTATTCAAACAGATAAAGTATAAACAATTGGGAAAATATAGCCTTATAGATATTAAAAGTTGATGGGGTAGCCCAGCCAGGTGGCTCAGTTGGTTGAGCATCATCCCTTCATCAAAAAGTTTAAGGGATCAGTTCCCTGTCAGGTCACATTCCTAGGTTGTGGGTTCAACCTCAGGTTGGGGCACATATGAAAAGCAACAAATTGCTGTTTCTCCCTCTCCCCTCCCCCACTCTCTCATATCAATAAAAATATCCTATGGTGTAGAAAGTGTTTTAATTAGGGAAAGAGGTCAAATGAAGAGCTTTTTCAGATTCTGATGTGGCCTTTGGAATTATTTCAGTATTTTCTGGATAGTGGATACTAAATCCATTTACTGATCTTCTAAAATGCCCCTGGTAGACCATCAGTGTCTGATAAGCACAATTCATGTGCATGATGGTTATTATTATAATACATTTTTGGCTCCGAAATAGTAAAGGGTGGAAGTAATTGATGAACAGGAAAGAAAAGAAGGGTACTGAGAGGCTTTTGAGAAGTTGTGGGCAAAACTTGAATGATCTCCTGTAATTAAATGAATTGTTCAGAAGAAGTTGAGTTATATGGCGATAACAAACAATACTAGTACTAATGCATCATTGGCTCAAGCCAAGAAAGGTTGATTATTCACTCATGCTCTGAGTCTCACAATTTGGAAGAGGCTCAGGCCCACATTCTCTTTGTTCATTTTGTAGGATCCAGGCTAAGGAGTCATTTCCCGCCTCCCGTAAAATTAAAAAAAAAAAAAAAAAAAAAAAAACAAAAGCACTGACTCTTGAAAGCTCTTTTCCTAGACGACACACATTTGTTCCATTTATAGTCTATTTGCCAATGCCAGACACATGGTCAAGAATAAATTTCATTCTATGGGAAATCCCAGTCTAACTTTATGCTCAGAAGGAGAACAAGAATTAAATATTTATGGACACATATAATGACTATAAGGCAAGAAAGAGTGAATGGGACCTCTATGTGAGAAAGTACATGGTTTAGGGAAAAAGAAAATAGCACATTTATGGTCAACACAGTGCTCTAGTCAAGGTTGGGGCCAATGCAAACTGAATATGCTTCCTCAAATTAGGCAATGTGCGAAGTTCCTTGTTTGCAACATGGTATGAACTAGGGGCCTGGAAAGAATAGTAAATACCTCTGTCTTTGTGATATTTAATTCTATATCTGTGTATTTCCTATTTACATGTTTTAGACACATCTTGTTCACACCTGTATACAATGTTATAATGAATGAATAAATATAATTAGAGTTTTAATAACAGTAATAATAATAATAATATCAGTGTCTCTAGTCATGGATTAGAAGCACAATGAGACCAATGTTTCCTACTGATTTTCAGCACTTCACATCTTTAAAAACCAAAGAAACCACAGGGCATTAAAAACGTACAATGCTCTACACTTAATGGTAAGTACCTCAAGCTTAAAAGGGTTATTTGGATTAATTTGCTTTTGAAATTCAGTTATTACTGCATTCAAGTGATTTGCCTATTGTTAGCTAACTCTAGCACCCATTAGTTAGGAACCGACATACAACGGGGACTTCTCTGATTTCTATGATTCTTAGTTGCCAACATTAGCCCTTTCTTTCCATTTTTTCTGTTTATTATAATTTGCTAATACATTAGTTTGGTCCCTCTGGATATAAATACAATGCAGCTTTTAACTCTGTTTATGGGATACAGGAACATGCATCCTGCCAAAAGATTTCACATTGAGCTACAAATTACTATCATGAGTCATTATTTCCATTTCATTCTTCTCATTTGTGCATGGAATTAGTGTGAAGATCCCATTAGCAACAGTGCCATTACAGGCAGATTATTTTTTTAAGGAAGAAATCAAACCAAACTATTTTCATAAACCCTAGGCATATATGAAAAAAAATCTATAGAGGTTAATGCTTTGATGAAAAGTAAATAATATCTAGGTACACATGAGGATTTTAATGTGGGTATTTTTTAAACTTTTCCAGCAGAAGAAATGTTTTAGGTATATAACTATAAAATAGAATCAGAAGCATAAAGTGAATTTATAGAGTACAAGAATAATTTTTAAGGAGGGATCTACTTGACTCTTTGGTGAATTTGTTAATTCTTCTTTCTATTATAAGCTAAGAAAATTATCTTTAGTTTTATGACTTATACTAGAGGCCCATGCATGAAATTTGTGCACCGGGGGGTGGCGGGGGAGGAGAGTGGTCCCTCAACCTGGCCTGCACCCTCTCCAATCTGGGTCCCCTTGAGGGATGAGGGATGTCCAACTGCTCTCTCAATCTGAGATCGCTGGCTCCTAACCACTCACCTGCCTGCCTGCCTGATCGCCCTTAACCCCTCTGTCTGCCTGCCTGATCGCCCCTAACCACCTCTGCCTGCCTGATTACCCCTAACTGCTCCGTTACTGGCCTGATTGCCCCTAACCGCCTCTGCCTCACCCCACCCCCGGGACCCAGGATTCCCTCCTCCGGCCAGTCACAGGCACCCAGAACCGGGGCTTCCCTCCCTCTGGCCAACCACAGTCACCCAGGACCTGGGCTGGCTTCACCCAGGCAGGCTGCAGCCACAGGGGACTGTGGGAGGGTGGCTTCGCCTGGGCCACAGCCGCAGGTGCCTGGGACCACAGGGTGGGTGGCTTGTCCTACTCCCGGGTCACAGCCACAGGAGCTGGCACCCGGGAAGGTGGGGCAGGGAGCTTGTCCCTCTCCTTGGCCACAGGCAGAGGCGCTGACACCCGGGACCATGGGACAGTCGAATTGTCCCTTTCCTGGGCCGCAGGCACAGCCACTGGCACCTGGGACCGCGAACACCCGGGACCATGGGACAGTCGAATTGTCCCTTTCCCGGGCCGCAGGCACAGCCACTGGCACCTGGGACCATGAGGCGGGCGGCTTGTCCCTCTCCCAGGCCGAAGCCTGGCTGGTCCCCATTCCTCTCTCCCCAGTGTTGAGTGTCTGAGCCGTTATGGTGATGGTGTGAGGGTGTGAGGATGTGAGGACCATTTGCATATTAGCTCTTTATTATATAAAATTACTTTTAAAAATAATTTCATTTAATTCTGGCCTTCAGAAAAAGGAAAACAATCTCAAACAATATAGATTCTCCATGCTTCCCTCCCCACCCCACCCCCATTTATTTGAAATGTTTGACACAATGCACTGAGTTTTGTTGAATCCAAGTCTAAGAGGTGACAGTACAGATTCTAGTCCTAGAAGAATTTCCCTTAATCAGTGAACTCATTTAGCTAGAGAGATTTATGTGGATAGTCTGCAGGTTGTTAGTGAGCAGCTAACACATGCCCTTTCCTAGGCAAAACACAGACTTAAACCCCTTCGTGGTAGAAGCTGCCAGTGTGTGTGGCTAAGAGACAACACATTGTAAGAAGAGATTAGTGCTGCTCAGTAATAAGGGAAGGTGATACAGTGGCAATTTAAAGGAAGGGTGTCATGCTGCACAATAATTAAATATGAACTGAAAGTGGAGAGAGACTGAGCCATAGGTATTTATTGTTTGGGAACAGGTCAGGCAGGAAGGAGTAACATCTCCTACAAAACCCTGAAACAGAAGCATATGGTGTGGGCTCTATTTACAAAGAAGAGGCTCCTTGTGGTTCAGGCAGAGAGGGAAGGCTAATGAAGATGAACTAGATTCCTCCATGTGAGCTTCTTTTCTCCAGCTTCCTGGAAACCTATTTTGAAACTTGAGCAGAAAACAAATGCAAAAGTAATACCTCATTTTATACTGTGAGTTCTATTTCCAGAAGTGGACACCATGCTACCTCTTGTCAAAAAGCAAGGCTCCCAGTGAAACACATAGAAATTTATACTTATAGAAATTTAAACACATAGGAAGTTTGACTTTTATGCTTCGATGGCTTTTCAATTTAGGTTTGTGTTTTGTTTTGTTTTTAATTTCCTAGGAGTTTATGGAATTTCATCAACAGAAAAGAGCTACTTAAAGTTAAATTGATTTGTTTAATGCATTGGAGAAATTTTATAACTTCCTAATTTTAGATGAACAGGAAATGAAAGTATAGCATTACATTTTGTGTGTATTTTCTATGGACTAGCTTTCCAAACTAAACCTTTTTGTATTTGTTTGTTTGTTGTTGTCTCCAAATTTCAATGGACTTGCCTAGGGCAATTTGTCTTCAAGGAAATTGTACTCCCCCTTGGTTGTCATTGATGCAGATTGGACAGAATTTCTCTTTATGGCAATCTTCCATGTGGAAGGAAAGGAAAGGAGAAGGAAGATGTTGAGGGAATGAATTCTGACCTATCGCTAAATAATGAATGGTCAATTTATTGGGAGACTGCAAATGCCAAGGCAACTCCAAAACAATTTTTTTTAATGGATGAGACCATTGACTCTACAACTAATTGGATTTGGAATACAATTCATGTTCTTCTCAATAGATGGCTTACTCAAAGACAAGACTTTAAGTGTCTTCAATTAACTAGCTTTTTTGTGATACTTTGATGGACCACAGATCATCTCAGAGTGGTACTCCATTGACCCTATCTATCACTTTTGATGGACTAAGTAAAAATGATCCAATTGCTGGTCATGGAAACAGAAAAAAAACACACTTTTCTGTTTACAAATAAAGAGAAAGAAGGACAAGAAAGTGTATATACTATTAACTACATCTGTTCAAAATCATACCGCCTTTAAGGGAAGAATTGTGAATTTAAAAATATCTGGCTGGACCTTATTTAGTTTTAAAATAATACTAGCTATGGTGACTTCTTAATATAAATGCTAATGGCAAATATACTATTTCATGCTTTTGCAACTAGTTAAACTACAAACATTGATTTTTTTTTAAAAGCAATGTATGTAGTAGAGTTTTATATAAGGGTGTGATTCCTTTTTCAACCACTTCTCCATTTCCCTAAATATTTTATGTACTTTGTTAGGTTACATTTATGCAGTGAGGCAAAAACAACACAAAATAAAATAAAACTAAACTAAAAATCAACAACCAACAAAACACACACAGGAAAAAACACACACACAAGAACATGCTGAGGAAGGCATTTGGTATTACATTTAAATTATGAACCCTTGCCCTAACCGGTTTGGCTCAGTGGATAGAACGTCAGCCTGCGGACTCAAGGGTCCCGGGTTCGATTCTGGTCAAGGGCATGTACCTTGGTTGCGGGCACATCCCCAGTGGGGAGTGTGCAGGAAGCAGCTGATTGATGTTTCTCTCTCATCGATGTTTCTAACTCTCTATCCCTCTCCTTTCCTCTCTGTAAAAAATCAATAAAATATATTTTTAAAAATAAATAAATAAATAAATTATGAACCCTGCTCTAGTTTATCATTTGTTTATTTATACATACTATCTTCAAGTCTTTTCTGCTACTTCTTTTAAACTCAGTCACAGGACAATATATCTGGGAGGGAAACCTGTTTTATTTATATTAAAGGTGACTTTATTTTCTATACCTTATATCTATTATAGCTCACAAACCCTTTATGTTCTACTAGAGGCCCCATGCACAAAATTCGTGCATGGGTAGGGTCCCTAGGCCTGGCCAGCGATCAGGGCCAATTGGAGCCTAGCAGCTGCCAGCCAGGGCCTTCCTTCATTCTGTGCCACCCACTGGTGGTCAGTGCATGTCATTGCAAGGGGTCGAACTTCTGGTTGGTCAAACTCCCGAGGGGACAATTTGCATATTAGCCTTTTATTATATAGGACTAAAGGCCTGATGCATGAAAATTCGTGCAAGAGTAGGCCTTCCTTCTCCTGGCTGTCAGCACTGGCTTCCCTCCAGCACCTGGGACCTGGCCTTCCGTTCTCAGGCTGCCATCAGGGACCCAGTACCTGGGCTGCTTCTCTCCTCCAGCCACTGGCAGGCACTCAGGACCCGGGCTGGCTTCCCTTGGGCTGCCTGCAGGCACCTGGGACCTGGTTGGCTTCCCTCTGGCCCCGGCTTTGTCAGGAAGGACATCCGGGATGATGACCGGAAAACATCTGGTCTAATTAGCATATTACCCTTTTATTATTATAGATAGGTGCAGAATTGGGTTCTTATTCTATTGATTATAATAAATATGGGATTATCAGTGGTTATAAGTGACTTAAAAGGGTTCTCAAGGTTTACTTATGTTGAAATTAAAAAAAACATATAAATCATATCCACAAAGACCTATAGCCTCAAATATGATTTTAATGTGGCCAGCTGGAATCTAGATATTACCCCTTACACACAATTTCCCATTAATAAATCAAGAAATCTTTGTAAACATGTGCTACCTCGCTTTGCTCATGAGCTGTGTGTGGTTTATGTGAGCATGTATGTGTGGGTTCTTACATTTGTAAAAATTAAAACTTTAATAGTAATGAAAATAAACAGCAAAAGGGAAACAAAGGTCTGACAATGAAAGTCACATTAAGAATATCTCCATATCAATTCACAGATAATAATTTCTTTCAATATGCTTATTTTTTTATTGATTTTATAGAGAAAGGAAGGAAGAGGGAAAGAGAATCACTGATTGGCTGCCTCCTGCATGCCCCCTACTGGGGAACAAGCCAGAAACCAGGAATGTGCCCTGACCTGGCATCAAACTTGTGACGTTTTGGTACATGGGTAGATGCTCAACCAACTGAGCCACACTTGCCTGGGCACAGATAATACCTTTTTGCAAAACTTTTTACATTGAGAGATTTGACTGTCTTTAAATGTTGCCATTTTGGTCACCAGAGAGTTAAAGCAGACAGACAGCTAAATGGCTTTTGCCCCGTTAGGTTATAAAGTCACTTCTATTACTCAGAAATCCATTTCTTACTGCAGGCAGCCCACATCATTATAATCATAGTAATTATAATAATCATCATAGCACTTACACTTACAATTATACTGTGCTGCCTTTCCTAGTGAATCCTCCAACTCTTCACAAAGGCAGTACACACCACAGATGGGAATCTCTGCCACTGAAATGCAGGCATCACTGGAGTGGAAAAAGAGGCCTCTCACTTCTCTTTGGCTTCCATTTTTTTCTAACAGTTGTTATTCAGAAGAAAAAGATTCAGTTGAGGTTAAAAATAAAAATAATTTGTGAGAATTGAGTGGAAACTGAAAAAGTCTCAAGTACCCCAAGATGGTTTTATTGAAAATATAATGTCCAAGAAAACTAATCATTTTTTAGTTTTTAGTTCAAAGGAAATGCGTTCTTTATAGGAACACTAGAGGCCTGATGCACGAAATTCGTGCAAGAGTAGGCCTTCCTTCCCCCAGCTGCTGGCACCAGCTTCCCTCTGGCATCCGGGACCCGGGCTTCCCTCACAGCCCCGACTTCATCCAGAAGGTCGTCGGGAAGGACATCCGGTGTAATTAGCATATTACCCTTTTATTATTATAGATGGTCTACAGATAATATGCCTGACATACAGACACAAAGTTTATCTATTGACTGGCTTGGAGCACCTGCCAGCTATTGCCTTCTTGATTGCAGGTATGTACACTTCCCATAACCTATTGGACTAGTCCCTACAAATTAGCACTATACTATTTAGAACCTGGAGGGCAAACCATTCTACTCTACTCTTATAGTCCTTTTTGCTCCAGTAATTTTTTAAAAAATATATTTTATTGATTTTTTACAGAGAGGAAGGTAGAGAGATAGAGAGTTAGAAACATCGATGAGAGAGAAACATCGATCAGCTGCCTCCTGCACACCTCCCACTGGGGATGTGCCCGCAACCAAGGTACATGCCCTTGACCAGAATCAAACCTGGGACCTTTCAGTTCGCAGGCCGACGCTCTATCCACTGAGCCAAACCGATTATGGCGCTCCAGTAATTTCTTAACCACCCCATCTTTTCAGGCTAATTTTGGCTACATTGTGGATATACATGGATTGCACATGGACAGCTTAGAGGCAGTAATTACTGGTTGGCCATCTCTCAGAACACTCTGGGTTTGTTTGATTTCTATTGATATTCCCGCTCTCTTTATTTCAGTGAGTCTACAAATACAATAAAAGTAGCTTTGTTGTATTATTGTAATACTTCTGTGTGTGATCTTAGCTGGAATTAGTTGTTTAGAATAGTATAAGAATAAAAAATATAAACTCCAGACTTTTGACAAAAGTTCTCCATCCTTTCAAGTTCTTCTAAATAATAACCACTTTCTAGACCTCAAGCTGATAATCATTCAGATTGTCTTGGTTTTCTTCTCTCTCATGTCTGCATTTCCAAACCTAAATGTTTCTTTAAATGCTGCCTCATCCACAAGAAATAATCTTATCCTCCTCTGAAACTCATAACATAAGATCTGGTTATTCAATTCTTGGAACACTTAGTCTGTATATGCTCTATAAGGGCGAGGATTTTCAATTGGCACCATGAACATTCACAGTGCTTGTTAAATAGTAGGTGCTCAATAAAATTATTTGACTTTCATTAAGGTCTACTTGTACAAATACCATTGTGCACTTGGGTGAATGTCCTACCTTTATAACCCAGATGATTAGTAAATATTTAGTAAATAACAATGATAATTGTTATCTGCCATAAAGTTCTATGAACTCATAGAAAAAAAAGTCCTATGTCACTCATCACTGTATATTTTTATTTTAAAATAGGATATACAAGGTCTTGTATATTCTTTTTTTTAAATATATTTTTATTGATTTCAGAGAAGAAGGGAGAGGGAGAGAGAGAAAGAGAGAAACATCAATGATGAGAGAGAATCATTGATCAGCTGCCTCTTGCACGTCCCCTACTGGGGATCGAGCCCACAAACTGGGCATTTTCCCCTGACTGGAATCGAACCTGGGACCCTTCAGTCCACAGGCTGACACTCTATCCACTGAGCCAAACCAGCTAGGGTGGGCCTTGTATATTCTTTACATAATATTTATTCAGCAAATTGACTCAGTCTAAGAATTGTGTTCACCATGTGTTCCTTAAATTCTAGTCCCAAATGTTATATTCTTTATAGAATGCTTTTATTCTATACACTTTTTATTTAATTTGGAGTCTGATTTCTAGAAGCACTTTGGAAACAAGTAGCAACTATTCCAAAAAGCCTATCCAAACAAAATAAATTTGAAATATATTAGAAGAGAAAAGAAAGAACGTTCCCTCTCCACCCCTCCTAAAAGCTGGTCTCTACTGAAGGACTTAATGTTCCTAGCAGATAACTAAAAAATGTGCTGAATCCAAGGGAAAAATTATGTGTGGCCATATGAACTTTAAAAAATAATTGTCCTGCTAAAATTTATCTTCCCTATGATTGGGTTAATGGAAGCCTGTATTTTGGTATGCAAAGAATCCTTCTTTAAAATAAAAATTTATAAATCTCTTAGGCATGTTACCCTCTTATTTGACAAGAAAGTTGCCTTCACATATAATCTGTCATAGCCAAGTCTGCAAAAATGTACCACTGGTAAGTCTTAAGTGAAAACACTATTTTTTGGAGATGGAGAATATTGGTAATATTATTCCTGTTATGTGTTGTCCAAAGAATACATCACTCTCATTATAAAGAAAAAAAAATTCTGAAAAATGAAAAAAAAAACAACACCACAATATATTTGTAGTTTTTCACTGTCAGAGAAAACAAGGATTTAGAAACATAGAGTAAAATGAAGATGTTTGCCCATTCTCTTCCCCTAAGGATATGTTTCAGGAACAGAAAGTGTATCCCTAGGGGAAGGATTGAATGTCATTCAGGCTAGAAATGAGATGCTGCCCTTAAATCTTTCTTGATGGGCTTGTGTTAAATGGCAAGGTTGTGAAATGAAATACAAATTAGGCTTAAATAGGATAGATTGCATTAAAATGTACTCGACTGAACAGGAAAGTTCAACCAAAGTTCAGTGAGTTCATGCCGGTGTGAAGTGGGGAGAGGGGCTGGGCACAGCGTCATGTCGGTTGTGGGTGGGACCTCACAGAGATTTCTTTTGGCTTCCAAACGGGACATAATATGCACAAACATGGGCATTCCAGCGGTGACTGACATCCTGCCGGATGAAGTTAATTTGATCCACCTGAGGATAATAACTAGCCACTGGCTTTGTGACCAGCATGCTCCCGGTTGGTTCACAATAAATACATGTTGACCGATTCTCTCACATAGCATCTATCTGCATCACGACTGGATACCTCTGATTTTAAAAGTTACCATTCATTTGCTTTTTATTAATAAATTAAATCAAATGGCATAGAAATAGATATTCTTATCTTTTCAATTGCTATCCACTTTCACTCTGATTTACATAATTCAAAAAGAACTTTAAATTGTTTTATGTATCCTACTAGAAAATTATTTCATCTTTTTATACATTTTTAAAAATCCATACATTTAAAACAGATGACTTTTTTTTTTGCTTCACTCCCGCTTTATCTGTTATAGCTGAAATTTGATAATACAACCACTTTTCTCTTGGTAGATTATAATGTAAAACAATTTTCATTGATGAAAATGGCTAGTGTATATACTAGAAGCTGTTGAAATACATTACATTTCTTATTTAATTGTCCTAATAATGTCATGATATTATGATAGACTTGCTCTCAATTTCTTCATTCCCATTCTATGGGTGAGAAAGCTGAGGAACAACAAGATTTAGTCATTTGCCAGAGAGACCAGGCTTGTTAGGAAGGAAATCAGGATTAAACACAGACCATTTGGCTGCAGAAATGGGATTTTACCACTCTATTGTGAATCCCACCATTTCATGCTCAATAAAAGAAGAGAAAATACTAGGGATACACAGAACACCTGGATGGTCCAAATTGAAAGATCACAAGGGAAATACACATAAACTGGTTTTAAAAATTTATTGGTTAAAACTGCTAATGGATACAGAATTTCCTCTCAAGGTGATAAATATGCTTGAAAATTGTGGCAATGAACAACTCTGTAATAATACTAAAAACCATTGAGTGAATATGTATACTTATTTAGGAATCTTCTCTTTTAAATACACAGAAAACAATCCTAATTTCTTTCTCCCTTTAAAATTTTTAAAATGGTACTTAAAAATACATTCATATATAATTATTTTTTCCTTTAACCTCCTTTAACTTTTTTTGTTGTTGTTGCAAATTTGAACTGTGGAGAAGTAGAGAATTGACTTTGGAGTGGGTCACTTTCTGAAGACATTTATCTTTAAAATAAATTAGATTTTGGCAGGTTTGGTCAGTGCCTGGAAGTTGACCAGGGCATACAACCCTCTCAAACCAAAGAACTCTGTTCTCAGTTTGGAATATTACACTTGTAGTCTAATTTTCTAAAAGTTACATCCTCACATGTTAAACAAAATTTCTAACATGTAGGGATAAGTGTAGAGGATAGTTTAACCCTTCAATATATTAGAAACCTTAGAATACATTCATTTTGCTTTTGTTTTACTTATAAACATATTTGATGGTATCAATTGTAAGAAAGGATAAAACAAATGTACTGGTACAACATTTCATTTATATTTACAGTGCATTAAATTATTTCATATCTGTAATGAAAGTACCCTGTTGACCTATGTTCTAGGCCACTTGAAAAAAAAAGTGCATTTTAGATTTTAATCATAAACAGATTTAAGCTCCCTTATGGCTTACTTCTTTTAGCCTATAACAGCACAGTCATTTAAATAAAATGTTTACTTGTAAAAGTGTATGTGTGCTTTACTTGAAATAGCTGATTACAACCCTGTTTGGGGTTTTTATGATACTTCTTTTAAAAAGTAATGTTTTAGGTTAAAATTTAAGCATTTCACCTTTTAAACTGCCTCGTGTTTGATTTCATATGCTTGAATTAAACACACCGAATCTACTTGAATCTCTCCCTATTTAAGAGACTAGTTCTGAAAAAGCAGGCCTGGCCATTAACTTCCTCTCTGTGGCTTTCCAAGAATGAATTAAAATGTGCAAAATGACTTGAGATTCATGGTGAAAGGATGCTTTAGAGTGTTAATCCCCATGAATTCTGCCTCCAGTATCTTGCTTAAATGAACAGGAAACTTCTGGAATTGAACAAGCTTTGTGGGTGGTCAGTTCATGGTTAACAGGAAGAGAGGGGAGATTTCAATTAAAGATGTGAGTTAACTCACATAAGTACCATTATTTGTAGGTGCATGTGTGTAAGTATAGGCTGCACTGATAGGGCAGACTGGCCGAAAAAGACTGAAAAATTAAATTTCCTATGTGTTGGAGAAAATGCTCGGAGGATAAAATGTACATTTTCAGGGATTTGTTGTATATCTCTTAACATACTTCTGGAGTTTCACAAACCACTAAATTTGGCTATGATCAGGATTTTGGAGATTTGCAGATAAATTAAAGGGCAGCATTATGTTTTGATTTATTCTTGACATCTTAGGGTTGAAATTATTTTTCCATTTCTATTTCCATGTCCTGGTGTGGGGAAGGAATGTAGCATACATTTATTTCCTGTGTATTACAATGGAAAATGATTCCTGCATACTATGGTCACACAGTTTAAATACTACTATCTTTAATAGCAGAATGAGAAATCCTGTCTCTGATCATTATTGCAGAAATGTAATTTATGAATGGTTTTCAGATCTATTACTCATTACACTTCCACTTTAATATGTTTGTGTATACTAACTAATGCATCTTTTAAATGTTTTCTTTAATCATCTTATACATACCCACAAATCTAAAATTTAATTTATGCTATTCAGGTTATATTACTTTTTAAAGAAGATAAGACGTATTGTTTCAATTTCCAAAAATCAGTCATTTAAACATTTCTAAGTTTAATTTTCAAATATGGCAAATATGATCTTTCGGGTAGTCTAATTTTATATCAAATATTAGCTACATTTTTGAAGGAAGGCAAGCTGGTGGGAGGTTATAATAGATAAAAGTAAATACAGTGAAAATATAAAAAATCAAGAGTTTAAAATCCAAGTAAATTTGTGGTAAGACTAAAAGAGAATGTTACTTCATCATTTGCTTTTTAATATAACTGTCAATTATATGAGATTTGTCTTTTTTTCCTTTTTATTGAATTTATTGGGGTGACACTGGTTAACAAAATTATACAGGTTTCCAATGCACAATTCTACAATACACCTTCTGTATTCTGTATTGTGTGTTCACTACCCCAAGTCAAGTCTCTGTCTATCACCATATACCTTCCTCCCCCTATACCTTCTTCCACCTCACCCCTCCACAATCACCTCACTGTTGTCTGTGTCCCTGAGTTTTTTTCTCTTTTTTTTTCTTTTTTGCTGAATTTCAGATTTGTGGGGTTTTTTTAAGTGCTTTCAGGTTTTGTGCCTTCGTATTTTTTCGAAGTGTGCAGAACGATTGGGATTAGGCACTTAATTCTCCACATTGTCAATGTCAAGGAAAATGAGAATGGATTAAGCAGCAGAAGATGCCTGAAGGTTGCCTGATATACTCTGACTTGTCTTTAAGTATACACCTCACTCCCTGGGCTTTGTTATATTTTTTTTGCACTTTTTATTAATAATGAGGCTGGGTTCTGCAGCTGCTTTAGGGGCAGAGCTATGTCCCAATCACCATGTTAGAGAATTGCCTGTCCTACAACCGACATCCCCACCAATGTAATTAATGAGGATTCCACTCAACCAAAACCCCCAGAGGAAGTCTGTTTATAAATGGAAAGTACAGTGTAATAGCTTCTGTCTCAGATTGTCACGTCCTCTTTAGACATGCTTAGCATACTATGTACTCTTTCTGCCCTTTAATTACAAAGAGCAATCATGTTTTTTAGCACCAACTTTGCACCAAGGATTTTCTATGGAGTTCATGAAGCTAAGGACTAAGGGGCTTTGATTTGTAGGGTCCCCTTCCAAGGCCTGGGAGAGGCCCTACCAATGTGTTCATATTCATAAAATATCCTTTTTTGGTTGTCAAGACCTCAGTGTTACTACTTAAGGTTCTCCTCAGTTTCACTTCCTCTCATGCCAGGTGCCATTGGAGTGATCAAAGACAATTTTAGAATTTGCAAAAAAGAATGTGAGTTGAGTATGTATTTAGTTGGATGTGTCAGGATGATGTTTATTTGGTTCACAACAACTTCCATGTATAGTTACTGCTGCTGATATCCGTGTTGACTCATGCTTGTCATGATACAGGGGATGTGATCCATAATGCCAGGCTCTGCAAGTAGATGGGATAGATGAAATATGGAAATAGAAGTTCTTAAATGAAAAATTTATCAAGGATCCAATATGTAAAATTTTAGTGGAGAGTTTGGTTTTCATTGGTGCACGGTCAAAACAACCTTCCCCACTGCCAGGAACATATGAACATTTTTGTCCCCTATCAAATAAGTGTGCAATGCATTTTATTGTACCCTCTTAATGGAAGTGACATATTTGTGAATGTTTTATTTACCTTCTTAAGTGGAAATATGTTTTGGGATATTTTAATAAAACAGGAAAGACACAATAGACCCCTTATTTGGACATATCTAGATTAATAAAAGACAAAGATGCGAATTGACCATACCTTTGATACACCCTAAGCCATGCCCACCAGTCAATCAGAGTGACTATTTGCAAATTAACCCAACCAAGTTGGTGGCCAGCAGCAAACAGGAGGCTTGGTTGCCCCAATGATGGAGGAAGCCAAGCTTCCCACCAGCCCTGAGCTGGCTGAGGCCTCTGCTCATAGCAACAAAGTTTCAATTATAGAAGACAAATAAATCCCAGATACCTGCTTCCATCCAGCCTCCACTGGGAGCTTGGGTGACTGGGGGCCATGGCTAGCCTGCAAACAGCCATCAGCCACTCACCCAGGCTGGCCACACCCTCATGGGGTGAGGGTCCCTGCTGGGGGGCTTATCCAGCCTGCAAACAGCCATCAGCCCCTCACCCAGGCTGGTCAGGCACTCCTATATAATAAAAGGTAATATGCAAATTGACCCTAACAGCAGAACGACTGGGAATGACTGGTCACTATGACACACACTGACCACCAGGGGGCAGATGCTCAATGCAGGAGCTGCCCTCTGGTGGTCAGTGTGCTCCCACAGGGGGAGCTCTGCTCAGCCACAAGCCAGGCTGACGGCTGCCAGTACAGTGGTGGTGGTGGGAGCCTCTCCCACCTCCTCAGCAGCACTACGGATGTCTGACTGCAGCTTAGGCCTGCTCCCCGCTGGCAAGTGGACATTCCCCGAGGGCTCCCGGGCTGCCAGAAGGATGTATGACTGTCAGCTTGGGCCCGATCCCCCAGGGAGCATGCCTAAGCCAGCAGGTGGTCATCCCCCAAGGGGTTCCAGATTGCGAGAGGTCACAGGCCAGGCTGAGGGACCCCCCCGAGTGCACAAATTTTTGAGCACCAGGCCTCTAGTAGTATTATAAGAATGCTCAGTTCCTCACAGACTGATTGAGAAGGTGGAAGTCAGGTTTGCAGACAGACTCTGGGCTAAGAACAGTATCTCAGAAACAGTTCTGTAGGATAGCTCTGTTGGTTGGCAAGTCCTGCTGTCTTCATCCATGGGTTTTTATGTGAAATTCAGATGATAAGGAGAAAGATTCTGATCATGTGGGTGGAGGCCTTGAGTGACATTGAACAGGAATTGCATGGATTGAGAGTCAAGCAGCGTCACTAAGAAAAATAGACAAGGTAGATAGAAAGAAAAAAGATGTGCTATAACCAGATACTGTGCTTAATGTTGAGGATATATGTGACACAGCCTTGTGTTGTTCAGGAAGCTGCATTTTAGTGTAAGGGATAGCAACATAAATGGGTAGTTTGAAAATTGTTAAGGACCAGAGAGATTGGGAAGCATGGGATATGAAGACAAACCCCAAACTCGACTTTCTTATCAAAAGAGAATGCCTGAGCTGAGCCTTGATTCTGTATCTAGCCTTTCTTCAAAAATATGAATGAAGATCATATGCTATATATCACTTTTCAGAAAAGAAATTTAGATATCTAATTTTTTCTAACTCATCAAGTACAATACCCTCTTCAGGCAAAAGAAAATTGAGTCCCAGAGAAGTGAAGTAATTGACAAATGAAAAAAAAAAACAGTTACCTGGAAAACACTTTTCGTGGAACCCAGACTTTCTTAATTTTCCTTACTCCAATACTCTGTTCATCATTTTTCACAAGAGATGAAAGGAATTCACAGAACTTGCCAAACATCAAAGTGAATAAATAGGACTTTATCAGAGGCTTTAAAGAAAGTAAGTAAAAAAAAGATCTGGTATGTATAGTTTTAATTCAGGACATATGACTAAATATATGGATATAAAAACTTCTAAATCAAAATATAGTAAGTATAAGTTAAAAAGAGCAATGTGTTGGGAAAAGAAATTGGTATTTCATAATAGGAAACCATGAATAAGAGTCCCTGGTATTTTTAAGCCAATTAATAGCATGTTGAACAGTGAGAGTAATGACATATGTCAAACATCATTTCACAGGTTTTAAATCTCTGCTGAAGAACAACTGCATAACCCACTTAGACCCAGATTCCTTGCTTTGATTTCATAAGAACACATAGACAAATATATTTTTATAACATGTACTAACAGTCATGGCTTGCAACATACACCAGGATGATATCATCCCAAACTCAGGGTAATGGATAATAGAAATTCCAGGTCTGTAAGCACAAGAGTATCTTAATCATGAAGAAAATTATGATGGCAGAAAGAATGCAGCAAGGACATAGGGAAGGCCCATTACTAAAATGCATTCCCAGAGTGTTTGCTAAATTCTTTGTAAACACCTTTATTTCTTTCCCCCCTCCTTTTTTCCCTTCTCTTATAGACCCAGGCAGACACACCCTTTTGTAATGCGGGGATGTTTTTCCTCACTGATACTTCATTGCATATCTTTTCCACTGTTATGTCATACAATTGAAAATCTTCCACAGCTGGTACATGTAAGGTTTCATTCCTTGGTTTATTATATCTAGGTAGGTTCCTAATCATATTGTAGGAGTGACAATGTGATGAACAAGGCAGTAGAGCATTGTGACCAGCATTGAGCTTACCGGGCAGACAGAACTAAGTTTACATTTTCATTCCATCACATGACTGTCTTATTACTTTGAACAAGTAAATAAGAAAATAAAATCTCATTTTCTCCTTTAGTACTATGGGGGTAATCATAACATTATCTCGTTGTGCTGTTGAGAAAATTAAACAAAATAATTAAAAGCCTGAGGTCTTGCCCTGAACAGTGTGGATCAATTGGTTGGGGAATCATCCCCTGTACCAAGAGGTTTCCTGTTCAATCCCTGATCAGTGCACATGCCCAGATTTTAGGCTTGACCCTGGGTAGGGGGCATGCAGGAGGCAGTTGGTAGATGTTTCTCTCCCCCTCCCTCTCTTTCTTTTTCCTTCACCCTCTCCTTTCCTCTCTCTCTATAAGAACAAAAAAAAGAGTTCTCAGTAAATCTTACTTCTTATCATCATCATCATGGCCACAACCACTTACCACAAAATAATCTGGACAAATATATGTCTTCCCTAAGGAAAGCCAATACCCTGTAAATTACTTCTACTTTTTTCTCTAATGACTCATTTGATTTCACTTTATGCTAATTTTCAAATAAATTTCTATAGTAATTTTCTTTATTTTGAGGCTTTTAAAATATTTTCTTAATATAATTTCAAAAGAGAAAAGCAGGAAACGATGATAGATTAGTAATGGGAAAAGAGAGGTGAGAGTGGATGGATTGGATATTATTTTTATATATTAACCGCTGTGTTTGAACTTACTATCCTTAATTTTATTTTCTCCAGGGCATCTCTTTGTTCCCCTCAAGTACTGCCTACAGAGGGTTAGGAAGTTCAAACCTGCCAGGCTTAATCTGAGTAAAATAGATGACAGCGTCATCTGATGAGAATGAGGGAGGCAGGGGTGAATTCAGGGGCTTGAGTAAACCAAGTATGTTTTGGAATAGCTCCTCTGGGAAACTGTATAAGGATTCAACCATGAGTGAATAAAGGGGTTACAGAGAAGCGCTGAGTGGTGAGAGAAAGCATTTTCAAAGGATCCGTTTGACCTAGTTAGATGACTCTCTATCATAGCTCAGCAATTCTTGGTTGGAAGTAAAGTACAGAATATATTTGTTTAAAAGAGATGCTAGTAGATGGAGATTGAGAGACCAGAGTAAAGTCAGTCTGATTTGTCCTGTTTGGAGGCTGAATCCCTGGGATGTGCACAGAACTGTTTATTGTTTTCATTGCATATAAAACGTGGGTTTGTTGCAACATAATAAAGATATTGTTTTATACCTTTTTATATTTTTGTCACAAACAATATTTAGTTGTTGGAAAGTGTTTAATGCATTTTGAGTTTTTCATAGGCATATCTCATATATGAACAAAGAGAGAGAAGGAAACAGAGAAATAGTATATATATATAATGTAATAAAGAGGTAATATGCAAATTGACTGTCATGCCCTTGCACAAGATGGCCACCCCCATGTGGTCAAAAGAAGGCCAGCACAAGATGGCCTGCAGGGGCCGAAACCGGTTTGGCTCAGTGGATAGAGCATCGGCCTGCGGACTGAAAGGTCCCGGTTCGATTCCGGTCAAGGGCATGTACCTGGGTTGCAGGCACATCCCCAGTAGGAGATGTGCAGGAGGCAGCTGATCGATGTTTCTCTCTCATCGATGTTTCTAACTCTCTATCTCTCTCCCTTCCTCTCTGTAAAAAATCAATAAAATATATTAAAAAAAAAAGATGGCCAAGCTATATATATATAGCTTTTGATTGGTAGTGATTCCAGAAAATTAATTAACATAAGGGCATACATA
Source organism: Myotis brandtii (assembly GCF_000412655.1). Lineage (NCBI taxonomy): Eukaryota > Metazoa > Chordata > Mammalia > Chiroptera > Vespertilionidae > Myotis > Myotis brandtii. The sequence continues at coordinate 812,782 of NW_005358567.1, read as the reverse complement.
TGTGTTCATGTTTCTTTAATTGAGAATTATTAAACTTTAAATCATTTTAATTATGAAATATCTTCAACATGTAAGAAAGTAGAGAAAATAATAAAAACACACACATCAATGTCTGCATCACTGCAATTATAAGGATAAATGATTTCCACATTTGTTTTAAATCTCTCTAAATATTGAAAATAAATCACATTTTTTACATATACATTGTTTTCATATTCACTTTCCAGAGTATTACTGAGAATGAGCAAAGCTTGTCTCCTTTTTAATTCATTTCTTCTTTTACTATTATTCATACATCATTTTTATTTCATTTCTTTCTTTTTGTGCCTTCTTGAGAGGAAATCATAGTTCCTTGAAATATTTCCTTCACATTATTTTTTAAAAAATTTATGGTCACCCTAGCCAGGTTGGCTCAGTGGATAGAGTGTTAGCCTGTGGACTGAAGGGTCCCGGGTTTGATTCTGGTCAAGGGCGTATACCTCCATTGCAGGCTCCTCCCAGCCAGGCTCTGTTCAGGGCATGTGCAGGAGGCAACCAATTGATGTGTTTCTGTCACATTGATGTTTCCCTCTGTCTTTCCCTCTCTCTTCCACACTCTAAAAATCAATGGAAAAGTATCCTTGGGAGAGGATTAAAATAAATAATTCCAAGGTCAATAATATTTGCTTTAGGCGTATACCTCCATTGCAGGCTCCTCCCAGCCAGGCTCTGTTCAGGGCATGTGCAGGAGGCAACCAATTGATGTGTTTCTGTCACATTGATGTTTCCGTCTGTCTTTCCCTCTCTCTTCCACACTCTAAAAATCAATGGAAAAGTATCCTTGGGTGAGGATTAAAATAAATAATTCTATGGTCAATAATATTTGCTTTATTTTTTTATGCAGACAAATAATAGTGTCTCTTCTCCAATGTAGCACTTAAAGGTTTAGGTAAGCAATCTTAATTTTTTCTATCATTCCACCTTTCGTGTACTCATACAGTACATCTTATCTGTAAAGACTTATAAAGTCTTTCTTTTCTCTCTTCCCTTCTCTTTTTTCTCTTTGATTTTACACAGCAAATATATCATTTTATAAAAATTACTCTGAAACATGCTCCTTTCTTTGAGCAAAATATAAAAATTACTGCCTACAATAAACAGAGGAGTAATTTATTTTATTCTTGCCACAGAATATCACTAAATCTGAATGCACCACAGCTATTTTCCTATTAGAAGACATTCAGCTTGTTTACAATATATTTTCTATTAAAATTCTGCAATATATATTTCTGTTCACAAGTCATTATGCATTAATAACATTTTATGTACTATATATTCTTACAATAAAATTCTATGGCCAACATACATTTATATATTTAAAAGTAGAAATTATTATTATATTTACTTGCAATATTATAGCAATTTATATAATAACCCACAATATATGCATCTGAACATCTGCACATACTCTCACCTGCATTGGATGCTATCACTTATTGCCATATAATTTGATGTCATATTTTTGTTTCATGAAATTAAATCTAAGGCTATAAACTTCCTTCTGAGTGTAACTTTGGACATCCTCCAGAGGTTTTGTAATGTATCACTTAAATTTTATTTTCATATCTATCTGAAAGGAATTTATTTTAGCCTCTTCTAGTTTTCTGTGTTCAGTAGTTCCTTGACCCACAGCCTTCATATATTAGAATTTATATTTCATATTACTGTTTAGAAAGCTTTACATAGAATTTATTAGTTATTTTATATACATTTAGGTTAGAATAGATTTGGATTTGCAGAGATAATGTGAAAATTATGCAGAGATTTCCCATTTCCCTCACATTCAGGCTCCTCTATTATTGACATCCTACATTAGTATGGTATACTTGTCATAATTAATGAACCAATATTGACATGCTATTACTAACTAAACTCCTTGCTTTGTGCATATTTCTTTAGTTTTTTTCCTAATGTCTTTTTTGTTTGTTTCAGGATCTCCTTCAGGATACCACAATACAATTAATCATTAGATATCCTTAAGTCCCTGTGACTGTGACAATTTTGTGGTCTTTGCATTTGATGACCTTGACAGATTTGAGGAATACTGGCTAGGTATTTTGTAGATTGTCCCACAATCGGGATTTGCCTGATGTTTTTTTCTCATCATTTGACTGAGGTTCTAGGTTTTGGGAAGAAAGGCCACAGAAGTCAAACGCCATTCTCATCACATCATACCAATGGTACGTCAATGGGATATACTAGTACTGTCAACATGACCTTCGCTGTCGATGTTTACTTTGCTCACCTGGCTAAGGCAGAGCGAGGTGTCTCCATTGTAAGTTACCCTTTCTTTCCTTTCCTAATCAAACTCATTGGAAGGAAGTCCCTGTGCAAAGCCTACACTTAAAGAATGGAATGTTATGGTCCTCCTTGAGGGAGGTTAATCAACATAAATCCTTTAAATTCTTCTACCTGTAAAATTTATCTTTTCTTCCATTTTATTTATTTATTCAACTGTTTATTTACATCACTATGGACTCGTGGGTGTTTATAATCCAATATTCATTTGTTTGTCAAATGTGCCCAGCTTTTGTCATTGGAAACTTTGTCAATTGGAGCTTGTGTCCCTTTGACATCTTCCCATCACTGTTTTTGCTTTGACCACATGATTATATTTTGGCACTCTAAGATGGGCCATGGTCTTGTATATTTTTTGTCTCAGTCCTAGAATCGACCTTTTCTGCAAGAATCATGGTTCCCTTTAAAAAAGGCATTAAAAAACAAATTCTCAGTGCTGGGAATGCTTGTTGTTACTGAGGTGTCATTGCCCCTAGGTCCTCTCAGATGAGGGAATTGGAAATACATGTGTCTATACTAATATATCTATATCTATATCTATATCTATATCTATATCTATATCTATATCATCTATATCTATCATGTATATCCATATCTATGTCTATACATCTACATCTATACCTATATCATCTTTATAACTCTATCTCTACTTCTCTCTATCTCTAACTCTATCTCTATCTGTATCTCTATCATCTCTATCTATCTAAATCTATATATTTATAGCTAAATCTATATTCATCTGTATCTATATTACACTAAACATGAGTTCATAAGATGTCTCCAACTGTAATCCCTTACCACATGGATCATCCTAGCTTCTCCCATAACTTATCTGTAAACTCCTTCTCCAGCAGTGACAAATCTGGTTTCTGCCATATGCCATCCATTTGCTTAACTGTTCACATTTAGTACACATGCATAGTGGTTTTGATACCATTTTAATTATCTAGTTATTAATAACAGGAGATGAGCAAAAGGAAAACCAGCCATTATAGATATATTCCCTGCAAAATGCTGGGGGAGGAATCCAACAAAGGAAAGATAGGCCCATGCCCAGTAAAATTGGGATGACATAAAGAAGATTCTTGCCTGTCAATCACACCTGGAAACAGAAATGGTTGGCCAGAATGGGCATGTCTACTGCAAGGGCACAGACATTTGGTAATATATAATCCTCTAAACAAAGGAATTCATTCTCTTGTTGGGCTCTACTCCTGTGCTGTTGGGACTCTTGTTGCTCAGAGCGTGCTCTTTTGGTTCTTTTATGTTCACCCATATGGCCCATGGCCTTGCGGACCCCACACACAATAGAGAAATGGGCTACAACTAGCCTGATGTTGTATTGGACCCAGCTCCAACATGAAAAGGTAACTCTGACCCCTGGTTCTGATCTTAGCCCTACTGAAACCCCAGTTATACTTCTTCTATGACTGGATTAAGAAAAATGGGACTTTGGAAACTCAGGGGTACAATTCCATGGAAAAAAGCTTTCCACCTTATCACAACCTCCCATATGTGTCTCAGAAAATTCCTTTTTTCAAAGAAATCATAAGAACCCCACCCTCAGCAGAAAAGGGGGTGGGACGATACACACTCCCTCTATTAATTTTCAGAATTGTTCTTCCTTATCCCTCTGGAAAACAACTTCATCAATTAGAGTTCTTAGGCTTAGTTCTGTAGTTCTTTCTTCCTTTAGTCTTATAGATTCCATTAATTTCCAAAGTTATTAAGGTTGCAAAGGTTTTCCTACATAGCCTTCAGTTAGGTTGTATATTACTTGTATATTTTCCATATAATATTTTGCCACAGTATACATTTTACCCTGGGATACCATGATCTACTAAATGATTTTTAAAATTTCCATACATTAAGGTTCACTCTTTATTCTGTGTGTGTAGCATGTTCTCATGATCTTCTTTATCCCTCATAATATTAAAACAACTTCATCAATTAGAGTTCTTAGGCTTAGTTCCATAGTTCTTTCTTCCTTTAGTCTTACAGATTCCATTAATTTCCAAAGTTATTAAGCTGGCAAAGATTTTCCTACATAGCTTTCAGTTAGGTTGTATATTATATTTCTCATATAATATTTTGCCACAGTATGCATTTTACCCTGGGGTACCATGATCTACTAAATGATTTTTAAAATTTCCATAATTAAGGTTCACTCTTTATTCTGTTTGTGTAGCATGTTCTCATGATCCTCTTTATCCCTCATAATATTCCTAATTATTAAGCCATCTTTGTCTGAACATAATATAGCTATATCCACATTATTGGATTAGTGTTAAAATGGTCCTTTTCTGTTAATCTATCTGGCTTTAAATTTTTTTAAATTTATCTTTATTGTTGAAAGTGTTGCAGATGCCCCCCACTTTGCCCACTGACCCTCCCATCCTGCTCCCAAACCCTGCCCAAGCCTTCACAGCATTCTTGTCCATGGGTTATGCATATATGCACATAAGTTTTTTTGGTTAATTTATTTCCCCACCCCCGACTTTAAAGTAGATTTCTTAAAGACAACATGTAGTTGGGTGTGTTTTTTTTAATCAACTCTGTCATTCTCTATATTTTATTTCATGTACTTCATTTACATTTAAAATGATTTTGATATAGTATTGTTAATGTCTATCATTTTTATAACTGTGTCCTCTTCATTCCAGTTATTCTGTGTGTTTTTTTCTTCTTCATTATTTTACTGCCTTCTCTGGTTTTCATTTTAATTGAGCATTTATATGATTACATTTTAGCTGCTCTCCTAGTGTATCAATTATACCTATTTTTAGTGATTTTTTGAGGTTTGTCTAGAATTTGCAATATGCGTTTTTAACTGATCTGTGCCCACTTTCTAATAACACTATATTGCCTTATGTTTAGTACAAATACTTTGTAATATAATTTTCTCCATTCCTTTCTCCTCTCCTTGTGACGGGCATTTATTTCACTTATGCATACGCTACTAACACCCAATGTGTTGTCACTAGTATTGCTTTAACCAAATAATTATTTTTCAACTAAATTAAGAATTTAAAACATATATTTTATATTCATTTATTCCTCCTCTGATGTTCTACCTTTCTTTATGCAGATCTATGTTTCTGACAATATCACTTTTTACTCCTGAAAAGCTGCCTTTATCCTTTCTTGCAGGCTTTGTTTGTCTGAGAAAGTTTTTATTTCTCCTTTACATTTGAAGAAATAGTTCACTGAATATAGAAATATAGGTTTTATGTTGTTGTTATTTTTGCTCAACTCTTTAAATATTTTATTCCATCATTTTCTTTCTTTTATAGCTTCCAATGAGAAGGCTGCTGCAATTATTCTTGTTTCTCTAATGACTCTTAATTTTTCATAATGTTTTTATCTTTGATTTTTTGCAATTTGAATATCACATACTAAGTTATCATTATTTTTGTTATTTATCCTACTGGTGTTCTTTGAATGTCCTGGATCTATAGTTTAGTGCCTATCATTCATTTGGGAAAGCTTTGGTCATCATTACTTCTCAAATATTTCTTCAAATCTGTTCTTTTTTCTTGTCCTTCTGGTGTTCCAGTTAGGTATATATTACTTTTTTCTTTTTTTAATTTACATAATAGTTCTCTGTGGGATTCTGTTTATTTCTCACTCTTTGTATTTACTAGTATGGCTTAAAGTTTCTATTGAGCTATCTTCAAACTCATCAAGCATGTGTTGAATCTAAAGATGAATCTGTTGAAGGCTTTATTTGTTAGAATATTATAAAATTTGTATTCTTTTTTTAGATTTTCCATCTCTCTGGTTACATTTCCTATTTTCCACTTCTCTATATTTAGGTAAAATTTTGTCTCTTGGAGTTACAGATTTAGTGTTTCAGGTTTTTCTCATAGTTCTGTCAGATAACAACAGAGTTGTGGGGAAGATGCCTTGCAAAATTTCAGGGCTTTAGTGGAAGAAGAGGCTGCTAATCCCCATAAGTTATTTTGTTTAAAAAATGGATTTAATAGCAGATTCAAAACACTAAACATCATAGATGAGCAATATTTAGTTAGCATGTATCTGAACCTTTCCATTTTATGATTTTTTAATATTCCCAAACTGGTTTCTTTGATTTCTAATAGCAACCACTTTCAAAAAGGCAGAGGAAATTTGTTTTCTAGAGATTTCAGGGTTGCAGCAATATTAGCAGCTAAGAGCTTTGTGAACTATTCGCTGTCTCTGAACACTTCTTTGTTAGAGGGTAAGCTCTCAAGTGCTGTTTTGTTTTGTTTTGAACTCACATAACTTAGTTAAATGTTTTTCTCCTCCATCAATTACCAAGATGAGTCCACAGTGCTCTGTAAAATATAATATTAGCTTTGGTGTTGCTTCTTTCTAAAAATCAGATGATTTATTTAAGTGATTAATGCATTGTAATTGCAGAATTGCCTTAGAACTTACCAGCTTTTTAGAAAAATGTGGCCTGAAGTGACTTCAGCAAACTAAGTAAAAATTCTTCAGTGAAAGTTCTAAGGTAATTTAATTTGAATGCCCAATAATTTGTATTTTACTACACAATGAGAAAAAAAAGATATAGGATAATTTTCTAAGTAGTTATAACTATCAGAATGCATTGTCCATTAGAGATAATGGGACAGCAGAGTTTGGGTAGCCTTGGATAATCACAAAATTATTTTAAAGAAATTTTATTCTTACAACTTTTATCTACAAAATATTTGGAGCTCAGCACATTGTCCATTAGGTATCAGAAACCAGGAAGTAGGCATTCATCTTCCCAGAAATTTTACTTTATTTGAAGTCTTAGAGAGGAGACTGCATTTAAATTTTTTATGTATTTATTATTTTTTATTTTTAATATATTTTTATTGAATTTTTACAGAGAGGAAGGGAGATGGATAGAGAGTTAGAAACATCAATGAGAGAGAAACATTGATCAGCTGCCTCCTACACACTCCCTACTGGAGATGTGCCTGCAACCAAGGTACATGCCATTGA
>NW_005358567.1:794563-802367 GCF_000412655.1 Myotis brandtii | reverse complement strand
CACATCCTCTCCAGCACTTGTCATTTGTTGATTTGTTGATGATAGCCATTCTGACAGGTGTGAGGTGGTACCTCATTGTTGTTTTGATTTGCATCTCTCGGATGATTAGTGACTTTGAGCATGTTTTCATGTGTCTCTTGGCTTTCTGCATGTCCTCTTTCAAAAAGTGTCTATTTAGGTCCTTTGCCCAAAACAGAAACACCAATAAGAAAGGATATATGCATCCCTATGTTCATAGCAGCACAATTTACAATAGCTAAGATTTGAAAACAGCATAAATGCCCATCAGCAGATGAGTGGATTAGAAAACTGTGGTACATCTACACAATGGAATACTACGCTGCTATAAAAAAGAAGGAATTCTTACCATTTGCAGCAGCATGGATGGAACTGGAGAGCATTATGCTAAGTGAAATAAACCAGGCAGGAAAGAAAAATACCACAAGATCTTACTCATTTATGGATAATAAAGAACATTATAACCTGATGAACAAAAAGATAGATACAGAGGCAGAGAAGCATCGAACAGACTGTCAAATTACAGCGGGGAGGCTGGGGAGTGATGGGGTGGGGAGCGGTAAGAGATCAACCGAAGGACTTGTATGCATGTATATAAGCATAACTAATGGACACAAGACACTGGGGGAGTGGGGTAAGGTCATGTGCCAGGGGTAGGGGAGGCTGGGGAAAGGTCAATGGGGAAAAAAAGGAGACATATGTACTACTATTTGTAATACTTTAAACAATAAAATAAAATTTTAAAAAAGAGATATTCATACTCCTGTTGAAACTACACAAATCTTTTTTACTATGACTTCTTAGTGGACTTGGTTTGTTGACAGTATTTATTCTCCCATCTTGAATGTCAAGCACTTGTTGGGTTTCCTTTCCCAGTGCTTGATAGCATTGAAGGCAGGTCCCAATGCTTTTCTACAACTTTTGGGCCTTTGAATTGTATTAACTTATGATCTTACACTATGCACTACATCCTCACATTACATCTACTTAAAGTCTCCCCCTTTCTCCCATTTAAGCCTCACCCAGACTGAGAGGCCCATGGTGAGGGGACAGGTGTCTGGGGATGTTTCTCAGGATCTAACCTTTCCCTCTTCTTCCTGCAGCCATTCTCACCACTGTAAGCTATACCCGTTCATGCTCTTTCATGACAAAAATTATAATGAGGGCCAAAAGGTAAAATAAATAAATAAAAAGCCCCTTCAGCTGGTACTGTGATGCATTGATTGCACATAATGGTTCGAGGCAGATATGAAAATAATGGGTATTTTCATATGGGGTCAGATATATCTTTTACATCCCTTAGATTCCATGTGGCATTAGCAAAATGAGAAACTGTGTATGTAAGCCTTAGGCCAGGGTGTAGCTGGAGAGAGTATTTCTGGTTGCCCCTCCTGGCAAATAGGTTCATTCTCTTCCAGTGGTCTCACTGAAGCCCTTCTCTCTTTATTTGTGAAGTGAGGAAAAAGCCACCCCACTCCCTGTCTTCTCAACACTCAACACTCTTCTAAATGAGCTCTCTTTACCCTGATGAACCTCTAACCTGTAAATACAGGTTGCGGGTGGGTGTTAGGTAAAGGGTGTCAGAGATAGTTTTGTTTTTTCCCAGTATGTGTTATAGATGTGTCTAGCTACTCTCTTTTAAATGCTGTGGTACTTTAAAGCAATCGGTTTCAGCTTTGGACATGCGCCAAGATGCTAAAACAACAAAAATCCCATTTTATATCCTGTTACCTAAGTACTGATTTCGGGGAGTATTTGGAGAGAATGTGCCATAAGAATCAATGGCAGTATACAGATGCAAATAATTTCCCCTCATGGTTAATCACATGTAAATAAGAATGATAGCATACCTGACTTAAAAGATTGGTTTTAAAGAAAAAATTAACAAGTATGGTGATTAGTTATCCCAATAACCACAAATTAGACCCAAGGTACACTTTTTTGTTTGTGCCTTAAAAACTAATCTCTAGTACTAGATTCTAAATGGCTCACAAAATATTTCCAGATTGTATTTGGAAATCTCCAATTTTTTATGAATATACTGAAAGAATCTTAATTATAATAGTGCTACTGGGCACCATTCGCTCCTTTCAGATACATTTATGCTGAAAAAAAATGGTAACTACAAGGCATCAGTTTGTTAAATAAACACAGGTGTTGCTGAGTCCTGGCTGGCGGGCCATCTACAGAAGAATCATTCTTTGGAAGCAGTCAAGAAGAAAGGAGAAGAGAGGAAGATCAGCGGGGTCAATTGTAAACCTTATGAATGTTGTGCAAAAACAAAGGGGGCTTGTCATAGCTTTTGCTTTTAGTTAAGAAAGAAGTGGGTGGGATGACATGTTTGGTTTGAAGAGGTTCACGGTCACACACATACCTGCATATACTTTCTCCCTCCTCCTGCCCCAATGGTGTTGGGTGAATGCATTTCCTTGAGTTTAAGATGAGATCAGATGCTGTAGTTTAAAATGCTGGACTCACCCACGAGAAACAATAAATTGAGGTTTTTATTTTTTTCCTTTTGCAAGCCTAATTTTAAGTGTCAGTGAAGAAACATGTTTTTTTTTCCTGCCTTCTAGCTGCAATATAAAAATCCAGTTTAAAAGTCATCACACTTAAGTTTGGACCTTGATTTATCCATGACCCAAATGTTTTGTCGTATTTCTGTCTTGGCATTTATTTACTGGAGAGGGATGAGACATTTGTATGGACAATAGATTTTAATTACATAAAAATGTTGCTCTCATTTTTTTTCCTCCACTGAGGCACTTGTGAGAGTGATTGGTGGCACCCCAAAGAACAGGGCACTGGCTAAATCCTTAAAGGTGCCATAGGCTCTTTGTTTTCTGAATTCGTTTGACAAAGCCTTTCTCTAAACCAGTGGTTCTCAACCTTGGCTGCACATTAGAATCACCTGGGAATCTTTTTAAAATCCTGATTTCTGGGCCTCATCCTCCAGAAATTCTGTTTCTTTGTTACTGATGTTGTGGCCCCCCATAACAACAAAGAAACAGAATTTCTGGAGGATGAGGCCCAGAAATCAGGATTTTAAAAAGATTCCCAGGTGATTCTAATGTGCAGCCAAGGTTGAGAACCACTGCTCTAAACCTATCCCCAATCCTAATGAGATTGCCACACCTTAGAGTTCTAGTTACTGGAGACTGCCCCAACAACACTCATGTTCATTGTACCCTGGAGCACAGGTGTTATGCTTGCCCTCCCTTACTTTCTTTCCCAGACCCACCCCCTCAATCTGGGCATCTACTTACTCAACTTGGGCTTTTGTGTGATAGTCTCTACCAGTGACTTTCAACCTTTTCCATCTCATGCCACACATGAACTAATTACTAAGATTCTGGGCACAACAAAAATATACTCTATTTTTTGCCCATCTCACAAAAAAAATAGGTATGATTTCGATTCATTCTCACCAAATGGCTGTTCTTGTGTTGGCTGTTGTCATTTTTTTAAAATTTGACGCTCTAAGGTAAAAGAGGTCAGTGTCCCTGACTAAATAGTCAGGTATTGCATGTTGTAAAAATTCTTGATTTGACTCTGGGTGGTGGGAACATGGTCCTATGTACAGATTTTGTAAATCAGTAATCCACACATGAAACATATATGTTCATGTTGACTAATGGCACCCCAATAAAATTTAATTAAAACATAGAAATAAATAAAGTTATGTAATTTAAATTTAAAAAAAAATAAAAATTCTTGAGGCACACCAGTTGAAAATCACTGGTCTATACAAGCATGCTATGGTCATGTGTGGATTCACAGTATGTGTCTGGAAGACAGTTTGTAGACTGCCTGCTGTCAACATTTTCTGACTCTTTCTGATCAACTTGGGAAGGGGAGGTGAGAGGCAAAGAAACAATATATCATTTTGCACCGAATACAACATGCTTCTGAAAAGTCCACTTGAGAAACGTTTTTATTTTCACAGCTAATTATAGGAAATTGTGATCCTGAATTAGTACAATAAGGAAAAAAATATATATACAAGATGAATTCAATCTGTAATACATTCCTAAATTGGGGTACCATCCGTTGGTAGAAACATGAGACAAATCAATCACCGTGGAGGGAACAGTTGCAGATAAAGGTACAGATAGCCAAGTGCACTCACTTTGTTCTTCTTGATACAGGAAGTCAGCACAGATTAAACAGAGGACGACTTCTAAGCCAGTCGTCCCTGATTGCACTCCCGGCCGCCAGCCTTTCTCTGTGTTCATGTGCATATGACGAGAGTCTGGTGCCTGGTGAGTGTCTGTATTTATGGAAGAAACTGGCTGTGAACCAGGGAGTTGATCCTGCTCAAATAGTCTCCTTTCAAACACAATCAAACTGTCAGCTGGCTGGCATTGGCTGGGTACATCTCTCATATGTTTTCTTTTCACTACACCAAGAGAAGCCTAGGCCATAAGCATGAGCCCCCAGACCTGAGGCATTAAGCCTCTTTTGATCAGCAGCTTATAAACCTGATCCCTGTTTTCAGTTAATGTTTCTGTGCTGATGTAAATGGCAAATGAACAATGGCAGGGTAGCTCTATTCATTTTTACCATTAGTTGCATTAAGAATAGAGACTGAATCACTATTCATACCTTAAAACAGTGTTAATTATATCTAGGAATACACTCAAGTTGGCTTTATTTTTCTTTCTGTTATATTCATTGAAAACATTACAATTTGGTTAAGTACTTAAAGTATGTTTTTCTATGTAGATAATAATAAAATAAAAATATACTAATGTTACATTCTGCTGAATAAATTCAAGGAAATTTCAGGGTGCATGTGTATGTGTGTGTGTGTGTGTGTGTGTGTGTGTGTGTGTGTGTGTGTGATAGTGTATGTATGGGTGTGTCTACTAGTATGTGTGTATACATGTGCTAATGCCCCTAGTGCCCCTAAGACGCTAAATATATCCTCCTCAAAATCCCTTCTTCTACCTTCTTCCTTATCAGCTGTAACATAAAGGTAGAGAACTAGTATTATTTATTTTGCCATTTCAAAGAAGTCCAATGCTAGGGGTTCTATCTTCTGACTGGAAATGTAAAATTACTAAGAAATAAATTAAGAAAGAAATAGAGGAAAATAGAAAAAGAAAGAAAAACAGTAAAGTAAATAAGAAAGATATAAACCTTGTTTTGGTGAGACACCTTATTGATGGCTATTTTCTAAACCTAATTTCAAGCTAAAATGACTTCTAAATAGATAATTTGCAGGTAGAACACTTGTCAGAGAAGAGGGAGCTCAGTGGGGAGGTGGAGGGATGGGATCGCCTTCTGTGTACCTGGCTCAGTGGTAACCCTTTCACACACTTCTCCTTGCTGTGAGCTGAAAATAACTGGTGCTACATGCCCCCTGTGAGCCTACAGGCTGACATTAGGAGTAGCAATTGCCAGGGTATTGTAATGTGAATTGAACTTTCCAGTTCAGTTAGGAATAATTAAAAATAACTTGCTATTAGACATATTGTCTAGATGTATACATTTTTGTTTATTTGTCTTTGCTGTGACATCCATGAGTAGAACTATCTGTCTGATGACCATGTCTGGAAGTGCCACCATCTCATTCTGAAGACCATCCTGATATGTCCTGCACGTGGCACAGATATGACAGGTTTGGATAACTGTCTGAGTTACCTTGACACAAGAGGTTTAAGAAACTTACCTAAACTGGCACAAATAGTAAGAAACAGATCTTCCAAAAAACAAAGATCTCCCAGGTTCCAGCTCAAGTTGTAGGTTTGCCTCCAAAATGATGATACACCCTACAAAATAAAAATTTCTACAAACAGAAATAGTTTCTAGGAGGAAAGAGCATAAACATAATCCAAATATCACTGGGATCTTTGCCTTCTTAGTGGGCGATAATTATTCTCATTCCTATCATTTTGGTGGGACCCTCTGTCTTGTCCGAACCCAGGGACAATGTTGCTACACAGCAGGGCTCTTCCTAGGTTCTCGTCTGAACTTACATTTCCAATACAGGACCCAGGTAGGGAGGATGAGACCACTGTTTCTGGAGGATGAGATCAACAGCTCTCTGAGGCTATCATGCAATGTACAACAATTCCAGAATCTTTCTCCTTCCCATCTACTATTGATCCATGCCTGCAAGTGGCATATACTAGTGGGCTCATATGTTATTTACTCTGAGAAAAAAAAGTATCTCTAAGCACCTTAACATGGAGAAAGCTTTCATCTAGGAGAATTCTACATTTGATCCTAATCTTGAGAGATTAGTTTCATCGCCTATTCATAGAATAGGTGCTATGCCATCAATGTTGCAGAATACTGAGGACAGTTGAGCTATCTGAATTTACCCAACACCATTGAACTTACCACAGGAGCAACTGAAGTTTGGGAAGCAGGATAGGCCAAATGTATCCTATGTGTAGTAACATGGTCTTTTATCATGAGTGTTCCATTTGCTGGAAAAAAAACAACAAAAACAAACAAACAAAAACACCTAAAAACTGATTTGTGTAAAACCTCACCTGCTTTATTAGCGGTGGCAATCTGCATGGGTGTTCATGCATCCAGAGTAATTTTCCTCAATTAACATCAACAGGAAACTTCCAAAGTGTTCTCCATTTCTAATTGAACCTCCCAAAAAACAGTAGAGGCAGGGCTCCTCTGAAGGAGAGGATGTGTGTGTTCTCGCTTTTATCTAACTTGTTTTCTTTCTTTCATCTTTGTATGGCGTCTGTAGTGCTCGAGCCCAGTTCTCATGCTCTGCAGGTCATATAATTGAATGGTACTGGGAATGGGCAGGTCTGTTTCATCACAAGTGACTTAACCACATCCTCCAAGTTTGAAATTAGTGCAGCTGAAAATATAGTGAGAAAAGAATCACATCCAGATGACATGTTGCAAGTCCTCCCCAATCTGGTTCAATCTTGCGGTTGTTCCTTTTCTGTTTCCTCCCAAGCATGCTACGGTTCATGAACTTGAATGAAATCTGCCAGCAGTTCTCCAGGATAAAGGCACAGCAAATAATTTCCACGGGGTGTGGAGATTTTCTGATTAATTTTCACATTGCCATGTTAATCTCTTCTCCATTTAATTGTTTCTATGATTATATTAAAATGAATCAGCCAGGGATTACAATTTTGTATTAATTGTGATTCTCCTTATCTGTTCTTTTAAGATAGTGATTTCTAAACACCCACATACCACCACCACCACTACCATCACCACTATCATCTTTTATATCATTTCACAACTGTAACATTCATTTCGGAACATTGTATCAGTTAGCAATGGCTGATAGTGGTTCTGAAATCTTAAAATACCCAGCATACTATGGTGAGCACTGACATTACATACAGTGTAATTTGCTCAGTACCTTTTAGGATGAATAGAAGCATTTTTAGAACTGCTTGTGGAATAACAGTTATCATTTATTTTGCATTTTCCTTCAATGAGTACCCATAGTCAAATGTGAGAAAATATACACTTTTTTAATGTTTTTTTTCTCTCTTTCCTAGGCCAGTTTATAGTATATCTATGGTTTGAAAATTCTTCAACAATTCTAACTCAAGTCTTTAACTCCCAAAACAAATAAACATTTGGGTCTGATTACATTTTGGGCTTCTACAAAAAGTTTTTATTCATATGAATTTAGACCTTTAGACACACACACACACACACACACACACACACACACACACCATAGATCTGTTTGTTACAGCCTGATGGATCATTATAGCCTGATGTGACCCATGAACTCTGAACAATAATAATAAATATAATATAATAATATAATTTATAATAATAA
>NW_005358567.1:794251-794468 GCF_000412655.1 Myotis brandtii | reverse complement strand
AATTTATATTATACTAGTGTCCTTGTGCACGAATTTGTGCACATTAAAAGGAAATTAATTAGAAGAAATATTTTAATATCACTATACACCCTTTCTCTATGATAGAAATGTGAACCAAATTCATGATTGACAATGACAGATTGATTGGTGCCAGCAAGACCTTTATATGTACTGTGCATGCATGAGTCAACTTAGATATATATAGATCTCTCTCTCT
>NW_005358567.1:746636-793276 GCF_000412655.1 Myotis brandtii | reverse complement strand
TTGGCAGTTAATTTGCATATCACCCTGATTAGCCAATGGGAAGCGTAGGGAAGGTACCATCAATTACCCTTTTTGTCTTTTATTAGATAGGATAATAAATTTGCCTAATTAGACATGCTTTCTGATTTAGCTAAACTTTTTCCAGCCCAGTGAGGCACCCCAACTTCTCTTTCAGGTAATTGTCAGCAACACAGGAGTAAATAGCAACACGAAGCAGATTATTATTGTAGATCACACAGGGAGAACAAAGGGTAAAATATTTAACTGCAGCAGTGTTTGACTATATTTTGCGCAGTGAGAAAACCTGAAGTCATTTTCAAGGTCCACCATTTCTTACTTCTTCTGTCAGGTCAAGTTTCTAAACTTTCTAAATCTCCATTTTCCTGCTAATGAAAAGAAAATAGGATTCCACCCAGTCTCCTATCTACCTACTCCAGGACTTGAGTGAGGATCAAATGAGATGAGGCACATGAAAACACTTCACAAACATTTGGTTAAACTGTAAAATGTTTGCACCTGGCTATAAAGCAAGTCTTGTTCCTGGGTTGAAGAAACTCTAAGGAGGCTAGTCACTAGGGAGAGGAAGTTGAGCATTACTATGTGATGTCATTACCTGGTGCCCACAGCCACCGTTTCCAGGCTGGGCTGGGCTGTGGGCTGCATTTTGCGCCATGGGGTCTTGGCAATGTTGGCTGCGATTTGGTGGGGTGTCGTTCTGGGGTGGTGGCGAGGCCTGTGTCCCACTTGGGGGAAGCTGAGTGTTGGTTTGTTGGCACCAGGTCCATGGTGCCATTTATTTTTAAATGGCCAGTGCTCATCATGGCAGCTCCTGCATTGATTGTCTGCCCCCTGGTGGTCAGTGTGCATCATAGCTACTGGTCAGTCGGACACAGCCTTTTATTTCTATAGATTATTATTTTCTAGCTGGAACTATAAAGTAGAACTACTCAAAATGAGGTATGGAGATCACTGTTCATTTGTGGAATGTTTATTACATATCTCCTATGAAATGAATATAGAAATAAAGAGGATTTCTAAAGCTCACAGCAACGTTCCATTACATTGCCATGACATTCAAGTGCATGAAAGTGGGCTTACAATTTGTATGTCTTTTACTTTACATTTAATTTTCCCAGCAATTCATTTTATTGTATTTCACAAAAATATCCAGGATGCATTAAAACATTTTTATGAAAAGGTTCTTCACCAGAGATAGTTGAAGAAGCATTATTCTAGGGGCTTCATATATTTCCCATTGTCACAAGTTTTCTATTCTTTTTTCTCACTGTGCACACTTTAAAGCTCTCCAGAACAGCTGTATTCAGTTTGCAAGTAACATTATTCAAAGTGAAATTTTACACAAGTTACCCCAAAAAACACCCTTTGGCTATTTTTTTTTTTTTTAACTTAGGAGTGTATTTAAAATTTGAAGGAACATGAGTACCCTTTTTGATCCTTAGTTAAGAAAATCACACAATACTCTCTGGGCTATTACATGTTGGGAGGCCAGACAGCTATTGATAAGAGAGCTATCTGTTCTGGACCACACTTTGGACATACTTGGTGCTCAATAAATACCTTCACAACTAAAATAATACAACTCCAAACATCTGCCTTTACAGAAAGCTTGCCACTCTCCTTAGAAATGAAAAGGCTTCATAGAAAGTCCTTCTTTGGATTTAGACTAAGCAAAGTGCTGTGATTACACATTCTGGGGTCTGCAAGGAATGAGCAAGCCAGGGATCATTTGTCTCAGCAGAGAGAAAACAGCTGTGCTTCATGGTTTGTTCAGTTACTTTAAGAAATGCACCTCATTTTCCTGCCAAGACAATTTAGATAAACTGCTGCATAGACGAGGCTGATATTTTTTCTCAGCTGGAAAAAAAAAGAATGTATGCCTTTGGTAAATGTTGAGTGACTAGAATGTTACATACACACCGTGCACTTAACATTGTGGAAATGTATTTGATAGTATTTCTGAGTGCACTCATAATTGTAAAACATGCCTAACAAATCTGAAATTAGCCTATTTTTATTTTATCTTTTTAAATCTTTATTGTTGAGAATATTACAGCTGTTCCCCTTTCCCCCTTTCCCCCTTTCCCCCATTTGCCCTCCTCCATCAGGTTCCCACCCTGTCCCAGGCCTTCACCACCCTATTGTCTGTGTCCATAGGTAATGCATATATGCATACATGTCCTTTGGTTAATCTCTTCCCACCTCCACTTCCAGTCTCCCTTTCCTCTGAGATTTGTCAGTCTGTCCCATGTTTCCATGCCTCTGGTTCTATTTCATTCATCAGTTTATTTTGTTCATTAGATTCCTTGTTCTGCTATTTTGATCTTTAGAATCAATTGTTGGTAGATATGTATTTATTGTCATTTTATTATTCGTATTTTTATTTCTTCTTCCTCTTCTTTAAGAATACCCTTGAACATTTCATGTAATACTGGTTTGGTGGTGATGAACTCCTTTAGCTTTTTCTTGCCTGTGAAGTTCTTTATCTGACTCTCAGTTCTAAATGAGAGCTTTGCTGTGTAGAGTAATCTTGGTTGTAGGTCCTTGCTATTCATCACTTTGAATATGTCTTGCCACTCCCTTCTGGCCTGAAAAGTTTCTATTGAGAAATTAGCTGACAGTCCAATGGGCAAGCCCTGGTAGTTAATGAACTGTTTTTCCCTTGCTTCTTTTAAGATTCTCTCTTTGTATTTAACCCTCATGACGTGTCTTGTTGTGGGCCTCTTTGGATACCTCTTGTTAGGGATTCTGTACTTCTTGAACTTGTAAGTCTATTTCTTTCACCAGGTAGTGGAAGTTTTCTGTCATGATTTCTTCAAATAGGACTTCAATATCTTGCTCTCTTCAGCAGTCTCCATGTCACTCAGCCACAATCCCCACTGGCTTTTGCATCCTGAAGTGATGGGACTTCTCTTAGCTCTGGAACCCTGGGCTGAGGTCTGGTGTGGGGCCGGAACCCCTTGCTCCTCACAGACTTCCTCCATAGAGACTATCTCTCTCCCAATTAAAAACACACCACACATAGGTGTAGGACCATCCTGTTCTCGCCTCTGTCCCTCCTACCAGTCTCAATGTGCTTTCTCCTTTACTTCTCTAGTTGTAAGACTTCCATTCAGTCAGATTTCAGGCAGTTCTGAATGATGGTTGTTCTGTATTTTAGTTATAATTTTTATTTTCTTGTGGGAGGAGGTGAGTACTATCATTTATCTACACCACCATCTTGGTTCTCCATGAGTTACTTCTTCAAATTTGCCTTATTTTACATTAGACCAAGCTTGTCAAACTCGCGGCCGGCGGGCCGCATGCCTTGAGTTTGACATGCTTGCATTAGACTTTGGATGTGTTTGCTTAGTTTTGCCCATGTTTTTTAAGGAAAAAAGTGGCAACATCATTTTTTAAAAAATATATTTCTTTACTGATTTCAGAGAAGATGGGAGAAGGAGGGAGAGATAGAAACATCAATGATGATAGAGAATCACTGATTGGCTGCCTCCTGCACACCCCGCACTGGGGATTAAGCCCTCAACCAAGGCATGTGCCCTTGGCTGGAATCAAACTTGGGACCCTTCAATCTGCAGGCTGACGCTCTATCCACTGAGCCAAGCAGGCCAGGGGAACATCATTTTTTTTTTGTATCAATAATTCAAGTTTATACAATTATCTATATATCTTATGCTTTCTGTATCCTTACATATTCTCACAAATGTTTGGTGTACATTTTCTAGAATGATGGAGATTGCTGTATCTATCATTATTTTGGCAATGATAATTCTTTTAAAAAATGTGTTTTTTTAAAATTGATTTTAGAAAAAGAGAAAGGGAGAGTGAGAGAGAAACATCCATCTTCTGCCTCCTGCACATCCCTTACTGGGGGTCGAGCCCGCAGCAACCCTGGCCTGTCTGGACCAACAATCTCTTGGTGCATGGGAGAATGCTCAACCAACTGATCCACACAGGCCAGGGACAGGCAGTGATAATTTTTGAACTATGACCAGTAATTTGATGATAGAATGCTGCTCCAGATTCATTTAAAAAATGTTACATTTCTTTTAAAAATTTTTCTTGTCTTGAGTGAAGTTGAGCTATTTTATTTTAATCCTAAGTGTTGTGGCTGAATGAAGAAGAAACATTGCAGAAATTATGGGAAGTACACAATTATTTAATCCGTTGCACTAAATTCCTGAACTATCATAAATGCTTAAGTCCAAGGTGTATGGATTTTTTTGTTTGTTTGTTTGTTTGTTTTTTTGTTGTTTGTTTTTCAATGCATCTGAAATAAGGGCTATGGACACACATACAAATTATATACTATCTATCTATATTGAAGTGTGTATTTAATCACAAAGAAGTTATTAATTCAATGACAGTTAACATACCTAAATCCTAGTATCAGTAAAATAGAATAGTAAAATATTGAATTTCAATTGCACATTTTCTATATGCATGCAGTTAATTTTATTTTGCCATTGCCTACACTTCTTAGTGTTAAGTATTTTTCATAGAATGTAATTATAAAATTTTCATTCTCTTAAATTATAAAGGCAAAGAAAAAATGAAATTATTTTTTCACAATGTTTAGACATTTTCTTCATTTATTCAACAAGTCTTTATTGAAAATCTAGCTAATGCCAGGTAATGTTCTAAGCAGTGAGGAAACAGCAGTGACTGAATTGAACAAAAGTGCCAACTCTCTTTCTCAAAAAGGTGTTTTAATAGTAACACAGCCTAGGTTTTAGTATCTCTCTGTCTCTTTCTCTCTCTTTCTCTTGGTCTCTGATTGGTCACTTCAAACTGTCACCTCCTAAAGTCCTATGCTCGTTATGATTATGAATTTTAATCATTATTCTCTACAATACTTTGGAAGGCTAATAAAACAATTTTCAGAATCTAAGTAGAAATACAATGTTTGACTACCAATGCAGATTGAATTCTATTCAGTCCTCATTACCACTTAAATTGCTTATATATAAAAGTATTTTATAATATTCATGAGCTTTAAACTTTATTTCTAGGGTAGGACAATATTTTTCTATATAACTTTATAAGATTTGCTGTTGTTAATGTGTTGCTGTTTTATATATGGAGTTAAGAAGGCAAAAAACCTGCCAATAGTGCCTTAATGATGCCACCCACATAATTGGTAAATTGGTACTGACCTTGCTTTTAAAAAAAGTAAAAAAATACACATGCCCATTTATGAAGTGTAAGTAATGCAGAAAGTAACAATCTTTTAAAGAATATTTCCTTTCTTCCATAATCAGCACTAACCACTTTTAGCAGGTTCTTTTTAACTATTCCTCCCTAGGACAAACTAACTACCTAATAGATAAATAAGTGCATTTACCAACATATGAATATTCAGGTCTCTAGCTATTCACTTTTCAAGTTTACTTACCCAGAGCATACTATTATATGGATCATTTCAGGCTTTGCTCTGTGTAATTAATATTAAATTTTAACTTTGAATCATTATGTGGAAGCACTTCATCCCTTTTCTTTATTCTTTTCCATCCCCTGAATGTGACATTCCTTACATCTCTGTCCCCTATTGAGGACAGGAAGATTGTTTCTATGTAGAAATACTCCATATGAGGTAGATGGCTAGATAAACCATTTGCAGTAACTCAAAAGGAAATCCCCAATTCGTTTGTGATTTCATGGTTTGTCAGTAGGTGCTTACCTGTTCCTCCAGGAAGCCTTTGAACATGTCTATTCTGTTCTGAGAGTTGCCGTGGCCTCTCTGCACAGGAAGGATGTGTCCAAGGACCGTCGGACCTCCCCGACTTTGCCTGTGAGGGTTCAGGTTGGCTTGACAAGGAAAACACATGTTAATCTGGTGGAACTAATCCTTCCCGGGGCCTGACCCAGCACTAATCCATGAAGAATCAACTCACAGTTATCTGTGACAATGAATGATGCCCTGTGCAGGGAAAAGACCTTGAAAATATATACATACATCTATATGTCAGATCCTAATCATGCTCCTCATCCTATTAAAGAAAGACTTTTGTTTCACTTATCTTTGCTTATTTTTGTTCCTCCAAGTGCTCACTTGAAAGTTTTTTTTTGTTTGTTTTTTTTGTTGTTGTTGTTTTTTTTGTTTTTTTTTTGTTTTTTTTTAAGCAGTACTAGAAGCATGGCAGGAAAGAAAGGGATAAAACACCAAATAAATGACTCCCTCTTATCGATGGAAGTTGATAGTCATATAAAGCAACACCAGGGACAACGTCATTTGCCAATGATTTATCACCACTCATTACCGTTAAACATGGACATTCATGATATGAACATATAGGAAAGCAATAAGAATATATTAAAGAGTGCAGCTTCTCTCTAAGGACAAGCAGGCGGCTGCTGAGAGCTTTTGGTTTCTAAGAAAAGAAACAGCAGGCTATCAATATAAAGAACTGTCATGTCACTGTACATTCTGAGATAGAATATATCACTGGATGTGAAGGAAATTTCTGATAAGGGATTTGGTTGGAAAGGATTGCTTTTGGCTTCTCTGTGTTGATGACAGCTGCTTCTGGGTGTCCAGGGTAGCTTTCCTCTCACTGACCTCAGTCATCATCACTGTAGAGCGGGCAGGCCTGGGGAGCCCCACTGGCAACTCTTTCCTAATCGTAGGCTGCCAGACACTGCTCGGCACTTCCAGGGGGTCACTGTGCAGAGTTCAGGATTAACACTTAACTTCTGCTGCTCACTGCCACAGACTGAAGCATCCCTGTCCCACTGCAGGCGAGTTAGAAATGAAGAGGTCGGCAACAGGCAACCGTGTGAAATTCTCTTGTAATATTGCAGTGTATTAACAATTGCTGTAAGTGATCGAGCTTTCAAGATTGTGAACAGAAAGCCTGGGTCATTCTTATTTTCTATGTATTTGCTAATGCAGAAAGACAAAAGTTCAAATGTGAAAGCTTTACTAGAGAAGATAAAATGATGAAATACACAAGTTGTCTTAATGCTATTTGCTGGGCCTATTATCTACTGTTAACAGAATCCATGTATAGCATGATAATCAAATAAACAGGAAGGACAGATAGCTCAGCTTATTGCTCTTACACAATAAAAAAAATGTGAAAAGAATAGCACCCTACTATGATATTGGAGGTCTATACATGAATTAACCTAGGACTAGAATGAACTAACTGATTGGAAAGAATATACCAATTTCTAAGACAAAAGGTAGATTTATAACAGAATAACTGCTTGCAGTCTATGGGTGACTTAGTGTTTGCTCTTTTATTTAGAATAAAAGGTAGGTTTCTAGTTTCTGATAAATATAACTTTGAATAATTAGACTTTTATTTGCTTATTTTGTTTGAAATCATGTTTCCTACCATCCTTTTACCTTATGGTGTTTTGATAGGTGAAATAATGATTACTCCCTTAACCTAGAATTTTCACTCTGTTTTTGAGTAAGACTGTTTGTGGAGTCAAGATTGTAGCCAGTTGACAATAACATGGAAAGCTGGTTTCCTGTGGGTGCACGCTCTTTGGTTAATCTGATATTGTTCTGTGTGCATTTTCATTGTGCATGGGTGTGTGTGTGTGTGTGTGTGTGTGTGTGTGTGTGTGTGTGTGTTTGAATGGGAAAATTGGAAGATACATTTTAACCTTATTTGGAGATCACTGCACAATCCTGATAGGCACTGCTCCTTTACATCAACAAAGAACAAGGAGAAAAAATGAATTCATCCTATTTCTCACAAAATGCATAGTGGAACTCAGTTGATCAAAAATTACATTCATTAAGTACTTGCAATAAATATTTATGTATCTATCAAAGGGAACTTACAATGTGCCAGCAAGATATATAAGTTGTGCACCTAAACTATTCTAGGGGGGAACAAAGAGGACTTTTGGAAAAAAAGTGACCCCACATTATACTTAAAATCAATCTCCAAACCGCTGCCTCCTCCAAGAGGTTGCCTCTATTGCAACCCCATGTCTTCTTCATGTTCTCAAATGTAGTTACCGTATTAAGTTGCTGGGGCTGCCATAGCAAAGTACCAAAACTAGATGACTTAAGACAGTAGAAATCTATCTCCCAGTCCTGCAGGCTAGGAGTCCAAAATGTAGGTATGGGCAGGGCCAGCCTCCCTCTGAGCCTCCAAGAGGGGTAGCTTCTTTGCCTCTTACAGCTTCTGCTATGCAAGCACCCCTTCCTTTGTGGCTACATAACTCTAGCCTCTGCCTCCAACTTCCTACGGCTGCCTCGTCTTTCCTCTCTCTGTGTTTCTCTGTCTTCACACACTGTTCTTCTTGTGTGTGCACATTTCCCTATTTTTATAAGACTATTCTACATATTGGATTAGAGTCCCCCCTCATAATCTCATTTTAACTTTTTTAAATCTGCAAAGACCCTTATTTCCAAATAAGATCACAAACAAGTAGGGAAGATTAGTACCGGAACATATCTTTCTTTAGGAGATGGAGGACTCAGCTAACATTAACTAACACTTTTGACGCATGTTGAATACATTGTGATTTATTGTGTGGAGGTGGTAGCATATTCATGATCTTCCTGTAGCGAGTTTTCTCATATACGTTGCTTTCTATCCTAGCGCAAAGTGTACTAGTTAAATACTGAACATACGAATTAATAAAGGAAGGGCATTTTATTTTCTAAAATGATTTTCAATTGATTTCAAACTTATTACAGAAATGAAAACAAGAAAACTCCCTGTACTTTGTGTCACAGTCTCACATTAGCTACTAATTTGTCAGAAAAATAACAAAAGAATAGCAAAACTCCCAAGGTGATAACATGAAATAGCCTAATATATTATCCTGAAGACATCTCTGTAGGCAGCCAACAAATATGCAATTCTACAAGAAAAGATGCTCTGCTGTGCAGCCCTCCTGTGAGAGTGGGGGTGATCAGCTTCTAAAGCTCAACTCAAGACCAATCCAGTTGCATCAGAAATTTTATGTAGAAAGATATTACCTGTCAGGCACAAAGCACAATGCTGGATAAAGCAAATTATACTCCAATGGAAAGCATTTGAGCCATTTCAGGAATAATAAAAAACCAGAGGGTTTCTTGGTTTTCTGTTTAATAGAAAGAAAAATATATATATATAAAGAATGGTCTGGGAGGAAAAAAAAAGGAAACTTTATGGCTTTGCATTTTAAATATACATGACTTCAAATTTATAGAATTGAAAACCTTTCATATTATCTTCATGTTGTCAGACTTGACTCTTCTTATTTGACTCCTATGGTATTACTATGAAAGTAAGAATTCAAGGATGCGAGTCCTTTAAGTGACAATGTAATCAAGTCACTGCATCAAAACCTGGTTGACAGGAAACTCCCCTTCTCCCCAGCCTTAGCAAGTCAGATTTCATAAGGCAGTCAGTCGCCTATTCATGCTAATCAGAGAACAAGAGGAAGGTGCAGGAATCAAAATATCAGTTTATTAGCTTTTACATTATGATTGTAGTGAAATAAATAATGAAAATGTAAGTTAATGAAAGAAAAAAACAAACTCTCACTGAAAATAGCTTTGAAAAACCATACTTTTTGTTTTATAATGTAAGGAAATATACCTTCAAGTATGTTAAGTGTGATTCAAAAGTACCATCGTTTTTCTGAAGGCCAATTTGACAATATGCACCAATAAATATTTCAAAAGTGCATGGTTTTTGGTTCTGCAATACAATTTCTAAGAATGCATTGTAAGCAAGTAATTAAACAAATGTTTAAAGATGTATACATGAGGAATTTTATTACAGGATTGTTCATAGGAACAAAAAACCTATAAAATAATTAAAATATCCATTAATATGAATGTGAAAAAAATTTTATACAATGAAATAAATGTACTGTGCAAATGAAACTAAATCTGAACCTGATTGCTTCTCTAGATTTGAATTCTAATGTATTAGAATTACATGGTCAAAAGAACATATTAGATGATACCATAGAAATGCAATCAGGAAAATCCAGTCTTTTTATTTTTTACAAATGAGTTGTAAAGAAAGGAAAAAATGAATGAGGAAGTATGAGTCAATAGATTAAAAACGTATGAGACATATTATCCAACTTGGAACTTGTCTAGATTATGAAGAAAATAAATAACAAAAAGAAAACATTAATAAGAAAAACAAAGGGATTTAAACATTTTAATGATATTTGATTATAGTAGGGAATTTTAATTAACTTATTACATGAAATAATGGTATTGTTAAGTTTTTTAAAAAGAAATCCATATCTTCAGAGATATTTGTGGGTAACTTGATATAATAACTGGGATTTGTTTACAAATATTCAAGATTGAGGATGGAGGTGAGTGGATTGGTATGGATAAAACATGATTAGGTTAATGACTATTGAAATTTGAACATGGGGGCTCATTATACTTTTTCTATTTTAAAAATGTTTTAAGAAATAAAACAATAACAAATATAAAAAGCATTTAGAGATAAGTAAAAAATCATGGCATTAGAGTAACTAGATATAGCAATGCTTTTTAATGAAATATATATCTGATAAGAACCTCACATAGATAATAGAAAAGGCTAGTGACATACTTTTTCTATAATTTATTACTTATTTTGCCAATTCTACATACAGAAGAAGTAAAATAAAAATAATTATTTTACCTTACACTATGTCTTTTCATTCACTATACCTGTCAAATAAGCTGTCATCCAAAGTAATGTTCTTGTATCAAAAAGAACAAAAAATAAATCATTTGGAAATGCTTAAGAAATAGTTCATAAAGTCTCCATCCAACCAAATGTCTTTCTCAGGGTTGACGTTATCTCCAAGGGAAGGTGATGATAAAAGCTGCCCAATCCTCCCTCTATGGTTCAGTTTTTTTTTTTTTCAAAACTACACACCGACCACCACCTAGTTACTGACATATTCTCTCCTCAAAATATTAGCCAATTTACTGAGACAGAGTTTACTTGCCTTTTCATTTTAGAGCTAACTTTGGTTTGGGAAATACCCAGCCCCCTAAGGGTTTTTGCATATGTTTAAGAGAACTCAGTTTATGTTGATTTAGCAAGTTCAACTCCTTGGGGGTCACACTACTTTCATTTGGGGACCCCATTCTGCAGACCCCTAGTTGTGCTGTTTTTCTGGGTGACTAAGAATGTATAGTCGAGATTTTTTATCTACTGGAGGCCTGGTGCACGAAATTCATGCATGGGGGGGTGGTGTCCCTCAGCCCAGCATGCACTCTCTCCAATCTGGGACATCCCTCTCACAATCTGGGACTGCTGACTCCTAACCACTCGCCTGCCTGCCTGCCTGCCTGCCTGCCTGCCTGCCTGCCTGCCTGCCTGCCTGCCTGCCTGATTGCCCCTAATCGCTTCTGCCTGCCAGCCTGATCACCCCCTAACCACTCCCCTGCTGGCCTGATTGACACCTAACTGCTCCCCTGCCGGCCCAATTGCCCCCAACTGCCTTCCCCTGCAGGCCTGGTCCCCCCCCAACTGCCCTCTCCTGCAGGCCATCTTGTGACAATGTTGGGGCGGCCATCTTGTGAAAATGTGGGGGTGGCCATCTTGTGGTGGCCATCTTGTGACAACATGGGAAGGCTATCTTGTGATGACGTAGGGGTGGCCATCCTGTGATGACATGGGGGTGGCCATCTTGGGATGCAAGGGCGTGAGGGTCAATTTGCATATTACCTCTTTATTATATAGGATAGCATTTCACATTGACCACTGTCATATTTCTTATACTGTCTTTCATCTGCCATTTCTACATACAAAGTTTTTTTTCTTCTAATTTTTGAAAATTTTCTATTTAGTGCCAGGTTGAAATTAATATGTCTTTTCTTATACACCTCTCCTCTATAAGTTCTAAGGCCATTTCCTTCTTTCCTTTCTCCTTGCCTCTTTTAATTCCTCCTTCCTTATCTCCTCTTCTTTTACTCTCCTCTACCTCCTCTTCCTTCCCCTCCCCTTCCTCCTCCTCCTTCCCCTCTTTTTGCTTCCATCAGGATAAGCCCATCTTTAAAATTTTACTCCATTTCAATTGAGTTTTAAATTTTACTGCTTACGTGTCATACATTGACTAGTGGGCTCCTTGATAATGCTACTTTAAATGATGTACACACTAGGAAGGAAACCTCTACAATCCCAAATATGAATAGCATTTTATTCATCCAAGTTCATCCAGTTTTCTCTAATGACAGAATTGTTTTTCATTAGTATCCTAGTGGCCCAGTGCACGAAATTCATGCATATTAAAAGGGAATTAATTAGAGGAAATATTTTAATATTGCTATTTGCCCTTTCTCTATAAAAGAAGTGTCAGAGATGAAAGAAAATTAGTAAAATGTATATTAAAATCTTCCTCCTGTCAGAGGAGTCTGGGGCACATCGCAGGACCTAGAGTCAAGTCACCGCCCACCTGCATGCACCTCAAAATTGTGCAAGACCCAGACCCAGCCGGCCCCATCCCCATTGGGCGAGAGCCAGACCCGGCTGGCCCCACCTGAGTCAAGCCTCACCAGGTGGGGGGCACAGCCTCAGGTCCCCCATCAAACCCTGCTGGGTGGGGGGCGCAGCCATCTTGTGATGGTGTGATGGAGTGAGGGTCAATTTGCATATTACCTCTTTAATTTATAGGATTAGTATATTTCTACACTTTTAATAATCTACTGCCCATGTTTTTTGACAAAACTCGGTTCCATGTAATTGATGTAGTATGAGATCACAATTTGTGATCCCAGAGAGGCCATCCTTTTGGGAACATATGCATGTTTGCTTTAAGGAGAATTCAAAAAGCAGGTGAGTGACTTTGCTGGAACTAGATAAAACCTGGTAGTTTAGCATTTGGAGTCAGGTCATGCACATAAGAGGCAGGAAACTGAGCTTTGGAATGGGCATGATTAAAGATAAAATTTCGTAAGAATGACATGTTCACTATATTGGCAGCATTTCCTGATTCCCGTTAAGACTGAAAGATGTCAAAAATATTTTGCTAGTAATACTTTTAAGTTTCTATCTGAATATGACAGCATGAGCAGCTGAATTTAAACTCACATATTTCCTCTTCAAAGCACAGAGGGTTACATCCATCTAAAACCCAGTACATTCTCTCAAGAGAGAACTCCACTAGTTTATGAATCTTACAAGCAAATTGTTTTTCCAAAACCTAAAAGGCATTTCAGTACAAGAGAGTTTGCCCCATTTTTAACACATATGGTTGCTAGATTCATGGTGTCTATAAAGTAGGTACTATTATTGTCTCCATTTTACACTTTAGGCCCAAGAGGGCTAAGCACTCAATTCAATGTCACACAGCTGATGAATGCTCAAGGTGACACAGAACCTCAGGTGCGACCTCTTCAGAGCCCACTATGTCATATTGGTCTCTAGCAAATAAAATACAGAATAAATGACTTTTGACATGTGGAAATATTAGTTAAAAGATGTCACTATTGATCTTGTCTGAAGAAATTAAACATTAGAGATAAAGTAAAAGCACTCCTTACTTGAAACCTTCAGACACATTCTCCTCCCGCACTTCCTGAAGGGCACCATCTCCATCTCATGAGTTTGGCTTTTACTCCCAATCCCCTGTGCATGTTTTACATAAGCAAATTAAGCACATTTTCATAGGCACATGTAGCCTTGCTTTGAATGATTTTAATATAATGAAATCGTATGTTAAAGTGCTTCTTCAACATTTTTTTCATTCAGTATTATCTTTATGTTTAAAGTATTTTACATTGGCTGTCTAGTCTTAGGAGTGGAGAGCCTGCAATTGGGTAGCTGTTTAAGATGAATTTTGAATAACTTGGGAGAGACTGTGACCTGCTTCAAGTCCTAGGTAAGAAAAGGTAGCACAAAGTTGGAGAGGAGGCTTGTTTCCTTAGCTTTTCATGGAACCAGAATGTTTGCCAGGCTCGGGAAAGGACTTGGTGGAAGCACCTGGACTGGTATCTTTGGCCACTGACATTCTTGCACAGTGAGTGGGCCAAGTGAGATGCAGAATATAAATAGAAAGGATGCCAAGGGCGGATTTCAGTTGATGCACAAGTTTGTGGGGACGAATGAGGACCATGCTAAAAATTTTTCAAAATACTACAGAAAAATCCCAATTTCTAGGCTGTTTAAAAGTGGAGCCCTAGTAACAAATTGAGGTCGTTCAGAAAATGTAGAAGGGACATAATTTTGTAACCACAGACTAGTAAAGCCTGTTTCATACAGATTACTCAATCCTCCCTGGCTCCTGAAGGATTTGCATAGACATTGAGAGTGATTTATTATGTACTCATTCTACAAAGGCCAGCAAACATGTCTACAAATACTAGTTTGCACCTCTCATAGGATTGGAATTCCTGTGAGAACAGGATATTTCTGTAGAACTTGGGGGTCAGGTGGCTTACGAAGTGAGGGCTCTGAGAAGACCAATTATGGATGTGGGAAGATCAAAACTGAAGAATTGGGCATCGATGCTAAATTGCTCTCTGCATAATTCTATAGTCATCTCTGCTGATATTCAAAATAATCAGAGAGAAATAACTTATTTTTACACATCACATATGTTTCACTATGTTTTCTGAAAGGAAAATAATAATATTTCATAGACGCTTTCACGTTAGGGGAGTCAGTCATCACAATCAGTGGCCAGCCCTATGTTGTTATGTTTCTGATATCTCCTCAGCCACCTGTGTTGCTTTCTAAGTTTTCATTTTGCAACAATCTGAGCAATCTTTTTATATGCTTACTAAAGTCATACATGGCAAACATCAGGCTTAAGGGATAGAAGAATAGAGGAAAATGCATATGGAAAAAATAACACCAGGTTGTTATTCTAGCAAGTGGTCACATTTGTTTCCAATATGGTTTTGAATTCAGTGTGCAAGATTGAAACTTGACTTCTCCGAAGTCAGTCTCAACCCATCTATGAATGGAAGAAGTGATTGAAGGCTGCAAAGGATATCTAGAACAAAGCAAGTACTCAGATATGTGTAATTTCCAAGACATTATTTAGGTTAATTTAGTTACATTTTTCTCAAGGGTAAAATAAACATAGTAATAATTGCCATGCCTGGTATAGAAATTTTCAGTAAAAAAAAAAAAAAACCCACCAATTGCCATGCCTGGTATAGAAATTTTCAGTAAAAAAACCCCACCTTTTTTTCTATTCCAGCATTATAGGTAATGCCACTGTTATTTTAGTCAAAGCATGGTTTTAGTCGAAGCAGGATGCTGTGTAATCAATGCCAGAGAATGAAGGAACAGGGCAACATCTTTGACTCCACAAGGACAATAACTCAGTAATGAGAGGCTCCAGATAAGTTTCTCCCCAGAAAGATTTGCTAACTTGTCACTCTTGTATATGAATTTAATTTTTGTCATGATAGAACAACAGGTGACAATACCATATGAAAATTTCCCTCGACATAGGGAATTCCAAAAGGGGATAAAATCACTTTTGGTTTTGATTTTTTTGTACACTTCAAATATCATATTCTGGAGATTGTTCAGTAGGAAAACAGTGCAACCTATAAATACATTGGGTGTATTTCATGATCCCGTCCCCAGACCAGGATGCAAAGCCAAGCTGAGCTTGGAATGGGCTGAATGTCTTGGCATAAGACCTTTGGCATTTGGCAGTTGAGTTTCCAGATCAAAAGCTAAACTGGTATTTTTCCATAGTACAGTTTATTGTAGTAGTTTGCTGAAAGTGTACATCAAGAAATAAACTGCCAACCTGAGTGTGCCTAATTGTGCAATTATGTGAACCATTGTGAACCTTATTTGCATTCCTGGAAGAAAGCAATTATTCATTGCCATACTAGTTTAAAATATTCTAAATTAAAATGCATTTAATACACCTAACCTACCGAACATCATAACTTATTCTAGCCTACTTTCAACATTCTAAGAACACAGTATCCAAAAAATGCTGGCAACACAGTACACTGTAGAATATGGGTTGTTTACTCTCGTGATGACTGGCTGAGAGCTGTGGCTTGCTGACACGGGCCAGGATAACCAGAAATAATCCATCGCATAATGCTAGCCCAGGAAAAGATCAAAATTCTAATTAGAAGTATGGTTTCTACTGAATGCATATAAGTTTTGCATCATCATAAAGTCAAACATTTTGAGATTGAACCATTGTCAGCAATCATCTGTAGTTTGAAGAAAGAGCTAGAGTGAGAGAGAGAGGAGGTGAGGAAGATACGAAGAGAATCATTGCTTTGGGGACATGTAAAGGATAAAAAAGATTGGACAGAGAAGGCAGCACTACTTACCTCTGATTTTTTCATCTTCATTTCCATTAAATATATAGGTCCTCATAATTAGAAACATAAATCAAATACTTAAGTGAAAACTGATCCCAGCATTAGAGAGATGTTTGTAAGAGAGCAACAGATTTAGTGAGTTCCAGGTTCAAGGGCCATTTACACACTAAAATAATTTGAGGCTAAGATTACTGATATACTGTCAATATTTCAAGACATCATAAAATACCAAGATAAGCAAACATACAAAATTTTAATAAAGTAGCAAGAGATTGATTTTGAACCTTATAAATCAGTAATCTTGTTGTCAGTATATCAAGGATTTCTGAAAGACTCATTAAGTAGATGAGTAGATGTTTGCAGGATAGTTGGCAAATAAAATAGAGATGTGAGTAGGATAAGCAAGATTCACTCTTTAGTTCAAAGAACAGTTACAAAGCATCCATTTACAGGCATTCTTTTAGGTCCAGTGTAAGTGAAGGAGATATAAAGATGAAAATGACAAGATTGTTTCCTCAATGATTTCCTAACCTACTTGGAATGATGATATATAAACAGTTATTAGAAACAGTAATTCAGAAAAGCATAACCATATAGCCATGGTATGTGTGTGTGTGTATGTGTGTGTGTGTGTGTGTGTGTGTGTGTGTGTGTGTGTGTGGTTTATTATAAGTAATCGGCCAATGCAATTATAAATGCAATTATAAAGGCTGAGAAGTCCCATGACCTACTGTCTCCAAACTGGAAAACCAGGAAAGCTGGAGATATAATTTAGTCAAAGCCAGAAGTACTGAGAACCAGGGGAGCTGATGATACCGATTCTAGTCTGGGTCTAAAGTCTGGAGAACAGGAGCTAAGAGGGCAGGAGACTATAGATGTTCCAGATCAAGCAATCAGGCAAGAAAACCTGAACTCTTCCTCCTTCAGCCTTTTTGTTTTGTTCAGGCCCTCAACAGACTGCATGATGCCATCCACATGGCAGAGAGCAAACTTCTTTACTGAGTCAACCCATTCAAACCTGGAAACATCTTCACAAACACACCCAAAAATAATGTTTAGCAAAATATCTGGGCACCATGTGATCCAGCCAAATTGACATATAAAATTAACCATCTAAGATAGATAGATAGATAGATAGATAGATAGATAGATAGATAGATAGATGATAGATAGAGAAGTAAAATATATATGACATAATACAAGTCACAATGCTTGCAGAAAAGATTGTAATACATATTACTTATGTGAAACCTTCTATAATATCCTTAGAATCAATGCCTAACTTGAGTTAATGAATAATCACCAAGAATTTGTCTTGAAATTGAAGGACCAGGAGAATTTTTCATATAAAAAAGAATAAAAAAATGTTTTTTAGGTAAAATAAGATATTGTAAAAATGCATTGGGGTTTAAAGTACATAATAATTTGTAAATGTTCAATGTGATTAAGTCACAGTACCCATAAGTAGAGTTTTTGAAATACAATATAAAAGGGAGAAAGTGTATATTGAGTGGACTTTCATTGTAGACTATGAGTAGTGATCAAATATATTTGAATAATGGAAAATGTTTCAGAGAAAGAGTGGTTTGGATGGGAAATAGTGAACATAGTGGACTGTGATAACTTTGGAGCTGATTATTATCTGAAGAGAATAATGCAAGTGGCAAGGGAAAGCAGGGGCCCCACTGAGATATTTTACAGAAAGAAGAACAGACATGCTAAATCATTAAACATGTTCAGACAAAGCCATATTTAAGCAGATATCTTTTGGATGTGGTCCTTTTCCATGACTACTGACATAGAATCTTCTAGAATTCTGATGGAAACAAAGGTTATGAACTCAAATAAAAGGTGTTTAATTAAGAATACCCAGCCATGGAGAGGTCAATGAGGGAAAAGGGGGATATATTCAATACTTTCAACAATGAAAATTAAAAACAAACAAACAAAAAAATACCCATCCATGCTAACAAGAAAACAAAACAAAACAAAACAAAAAACACATAACATCAAAATCTCAATGGCTTAACACAATAAACATTTATTTCTGACTCACATCGCATATCCAACAATGATCAGGAACAAAATCTTCTTTGTACAGTGGCTCAAGGACTTGGGCTGAAAAAAACTCCAATATCATATGCCTTCACCATTTAGAACACAAGGCCTCTCTAAGTTCCTGGGTCAGGAAAAAAAGGCAACATGGAGAACTCTAATTTCTTGGTTATGCTTTAGTGCAGAGGTGAAATGTCTCACTTCAACTTATGCCCAATGGTCAGATGTAGTCCCTGGCCCTGCCTAGCAGGAAGAGGGTTGGGAAATGTCGAAGGCACATGGATTTTCAGGGGACAAAAAACATCTCTCATAAGAGACCAGAGTTAGAGAAATGAATTTATGAATAAGTATCAAAGCTGTGGAAGTAATGAGATAAGTTGTGATGACAGTGATGATCAAGAAAAGAAGTGAGTCAAGGGTACTTGAGGAAGAAAAGCCATTGAAGGAAACTGAAACAAAGATAAAAGTGGTGAGCTAAGAGGGATTGCTGTCTTGGACATCTAAACATAAAAGTTCCTAACAGTGCAAGGGTTTCAGCAATGTCAAATGAAGCAAATAAATCAAATTGTAAAAAGACTGATAAGCGGTCTTTGGATCACTCACCGGAAAATTAGGGGTAATATTTTAAAAGAAAAATTATAAAAGAATCCTGAAGATGACATTCATGTTTCACACCATGGAAGGAAATAAATGGATGTAGATACAGTATAGGCAGCTACTACTATTTTTATTTTCTCTTGATAAATGTACCAAATCCCAACAATTTGAGTCCTTAGGTAACTATGTTCACTTTTAAATTCATTTGTTCTATAAATGAAGGATTTTAAAGAACTTAATTCTACAGTTGTCTCCAGATCCAAAATTAATAATATTATTAACAACAGCAGCAGGAACAATTGCGAACCATGTGGCAGACATTGTATTTAATACTTTCCATGAACTACCTAATATATATTTACATCCACATTTTAAGTAAAAGACTAATGAGATTTAGATTAACTGAGTTATCTAAAGTCACACATTTATTATGTAAATTAATTTTGATTAGACCCTAAGTACTAAGTATGTCTACTTCAAAGCCGTGTTTCCTTAACCATAGTTGATGGCAGATTAGATGCACGACGTATATACTTTCCATTTTTATCTTGAACATATATTTGAACTATGATATCCTTACTCATAAATTCTCAAAATAAGGGTCATACTATTTAATAGATGATTTTATAAGCTTACTGATCAATAATAAACTGGATAGAGATTCTAACATTTGACTCCGCCCTCTTTGAAATTTAAATTAATAACTTTGATGAACACAGGGAAGCATCAATGTCTTTGTGAAGAGAATGCTTTTGTGGAGGTTGAGGTTTGTTGAGGCTAAACAGCTAGAGAACAAAGGTAAATGGGTTAATTAACGTTTCTGTTGAAAAAGTCCCAGAGATTTAACCGACTGTGAGCTCAGTGCAGCCCAAAGAATCATGCTAATTACACTGATGCAATTAATTAATTAATGGGTAGAACCTAGGAAAAGAGTACCAACAGTCCACTGAATGTAGTCTAAATTGAATAGAAAAGCATCTGGACTTAATAACTAGGTGACACATTTTAATAGTAACACTGAAAACCTGTGGGTTGTTCCAAAGAGAATGACCAGGATCATCGTAGCCCCAGAAGTCACATCAAATGGAACCAGACTGAAGACACTGATGATATTTTGTTTGGAAAAGATGAAACTCAAGTAATTGTAAAGATTTGAAGGACTAACAAAAGAAGGTATTGAGAACATTATAAAATATCTTTCTTCATTGAACTTAAGTATATGGCACTTAGTAACTTTCAAGTTTAGTCTTCAGTTCTCTCCTCTAGAGTCAGATAGAATAAATCAGATCATAAGAGTCATCAATGGAAATGGGCTGCCATTAAAATAACCAAAGGGTTTAGAATGCCATATAAATAAGGGGACTATTTTATTTCTTTTCAAAAACTGGATCACTTTGGAGAGTCAAAGGGTGTTATTAATAATTATCCTGAGTATGTACTGAGACCATCTCAGGCAAACTGGAATTTTATGTTTTATTGAATTTTCCCAGCCACTTTATATGGCATATATTATTATTATTATCAACCTCTCTTTTTACAGATGAGGAATCTGAGGTTTAAGTGTGTCCAAAATTACACTGTATGTCTGAGTCAATCAGAGTTCAAATCTTACTCCTAAGTCCAGGCTATGCCCCTCTAATGTCATTGCCCTTTTAGTAATACATTTTTATCCTGGGGAATTATTTTCATAAAGACTGGAAATCACCCTTTCTAGGAAAAAGAAATCAAAGGAATGTTCAAATTCCACTGGGAATTTGTCTTAAAGAATCCTACATTTTATGAGTTATATCTAAAATGGGATTATGTCATTTTGAAGCATCAACTTGGCTGGTCTATACTCCCCAGATAAACGGGATGGACCTGATTTAAGCAGTTGGAAGGCTTAGTTAGAACAGAGCTGAGACTTTCCAGAATTCCTGACATAGACTGAAGTTTCAGCTCATTCCATGAGTTCCAGCCTGTCCTTCTTAAAGTTCTACCTTACACATTTCAGCCTTCCTTAGCCAGTCCCCTCCATCACATAGCCAGTTCCTTACAATACTCTTAATATATATCTTCTATTGGTTCTGTTCTCTGATGGAACCCTACTGACACAGGGGCCATATACCCACACTAGTGCTAGCGGTGAAGTAGTAGAAACAGAAGGTAACTATTAGCAAAGTTTCCTCCAGGTAGGTAAGTGAAACGATCAAAGGCATGAGCATCTATGATCAATATTCAGGCAGTTTCTATTCTTTAGAGAAAATCCATGAGAATAAGGATTAGATGATTTCTAAAACCTGGAAAAATCTTTATGAAGATGAACTAAAAGTTCCATGAAGCAGAGCCCATGTATATTTTGTTTGCCATCGTCTATGTTGGATAATAGTATATGCTCAATAAACATGCTTTGAAGAGTAAAAAAAAAAATCACATGTAAACAAAAAAATCATTTATTGCACAATTGATCCTATTTGTAACCCACATTTCCAGGCAAAGAACCATTGCCTCATTTATAGTAACCTGTCATGACTCACTTTTAACATCTTTATCAATCATCTCTAAATGATTCATTCAACTGCTTTCTTCTATGAGTTTTACACCAGCTACAAGGTCTGTCATCCTGAGTTTATATTCATTCTCTGGCTCTTAGATGCTGTCTCATCTTAGTCAATTTAAGTAGTCTGCCTGTGCCTCAGTTTAGTCATTTATATAATAGAACATGGTAATATAGTATCTGATTTTCAGAGCTGTTGTGAGAAATAAATTGCTTAGCATAACATCTAACACAAAGTTATCGCTCAAAAATGTTAACTACTCTTATTATTATATAGTTTCATCTTTATTCTAAATTTTGTTAATGTACTTTTCTCCTAAGTAAAATGGATTCTAATTTCTAGGAAACGTGAGGCAGACAAATCCAGGAAGATAGATCTTTAAAACCTCATTTTCCACATATAGAATGTAAAAGAGCAGTTCCACATTTCATTGTCAGAGCCAAGCAGGTTGGCAGGTGTAGATTTGCTGATCGATTCTGAGTTGCCATTGAGTTGATTTTAGATCCAGGCTCTGACTGACAAAGCTTCCTGAGTAAGATGCTGCTGGTTTTCAAGAATTGTTTTGTGGCTAAAATAAATGTTCATAGACTGAGAAGGGAATAAAGAGATGCCACTGCCCTAAGGAATCAAAGTTGGACATTTTACAATAGGAAATAACATGGATTTCCTGACTCAAAGTAGCAGGTATGCTTCCACTTATCAATGCTCCTAAGTACCAGTAATATTTTCAGTTCTGCAATGGAAAATCCCATGAGTCAGCTCTTGGAGGATGGCTAGAGAAGTAAGAGATTACTTTCCACTGACAGTGTGACAAGTAGGGTTTTTCCTCCCTTTGGGATTTGAAAACAAACTCATCAGTCAACCAAGAGTGACCCACTGTGGGAGAACCACAAGAGATTCACACTAAGCATGTGCCATAAGCCTGTTCCTTAAGTAGTTTACATCTTTTTGAGAGAAAAATACTGAAAGACATCTATGTACATTGATCCTTATGGTCTTTAAAGAAATGTTAGAGTGTATGGAAATCAAATAGATTCATGGGCAGGTATAATTAGGGGAGTCTCTGGGGAAAATCAGGAGTTGAGTAGGCCTTGAAGATAGACACAATCTGGATCGATCAAGAGGAGAAATTGAAGAAATCCAGTTTTCCTTACATACTGGGTGACTTGAAGACTGACAACAGCAAAAAGCCCGTGATTTTCTTCACCTCCTTATCACTCAATACTCAGCTATATTTGCTCTTAATCCTATCATCAGCCTCCCAAATGGAGTTCTCTAACCTAGGTGAGCATCTATATAGACATATTTTATTTGAATATTTAAAATGTTTACTTTTTGCTAAATATAAGAATGAATATAGAAACTATGTTTCAAAATTGTTATCTTAACGGGAACAAGATACAGTTTCAATGGAGTATATCCTTCTTATTGGTTTTCCATTTGATTTGACCAATGCCTCTGATTGCTCTTCATTTAAGGACCAGATTTCAAGATGAGAGATTCCTTTTCCACCACCAGCCAACTCCTAATCCTGGAGCAATTTGTCTGGTTTGTAACCTTTTACAAAATTATTAACAAATACAATTTGTTTTATCTTGAGTAACTATCAGCAAGCCCTTTTCAGGTTTAAATAATTGGAAATGGAAGAAATTTGCTTTCCTATACAGCCTACGTAATATTTCCATCCGTGCCTACAATACCCAATTCATTGACTCATTATAATAACTGGGCTACAAAAGATTATTCTCTCTTTCCTTTACTTTTTTTCTGAGAATTCTTCAGAAGTTCATAGAATCTATGAAGAATACTCTTCTGTAAGTCTATTTCTTCATTACATATTTTAAAAAAATATGATTCAGCTGCTCTTATTAAGTTACATCAATTCAATTAATATTTTTACTTTATTGTTTTTAAAATAAATTGTGATGGAAATTAATTCTTGGTGACAGGTCCCTAAAAATCAGTTGATGACTTAAAATGATGAAAATTGCTCTGGAAACCTTAACCTCCCATTTCTGGGACTGAAATGAACTCAGGACTCAGCTGACAGAATCATAATTCCAACCACGCATGGTTCTGCAAGCTCCAGCACATTGGCTAAATCTCACTTGCCATATGTGTTGTTAAGGACAATGAACTAAGAATGCTTTTTACATATTTGCATGGGTAAAAAAACATAAAAGGAGAATAATATTTCATGGAAATTAGGAAACACTCATATTTTTGTGTCCATAAATAAAACTATATGGCAGAACACAGCAACAGCCATTCATATAGGTATTATCTGTGGCTATTTTTGTGCTATAACAGCGAAGCTAAGTAATTGCCACAGGGAACATATGCTCAGAAAGCCTGAAATATTTACTATCTGGTCCTATACAGAAAAAGCTCACAGACCCTGTTGTAGAGTAAAGGGTATTAAATTTGAACTAAATTCAGCATCTCTTATACCTGGTTCTTGATCTGTTGTATGCTAAACATGTAACTTTCGTGTGTCTTCATTTAATCTTAGTGAGACTCCAATTCACAAAATCTGAGATTCAATAGTAAATGTAAAATGTAGGGGCGGTACTAGTGAATTTGCATGGTAGCCTGTAAAACAATGCATAATAAAAGAAGATGTTATTTAATTTGACATGTTGATTCATTTGTGCCAGACAATTAAAACAGTGATAATTTGGCCATGGCCTTTCAAAAGATAAGGTATTTAAGTTTAGAATAGCAATGTGCATGCAAGGAAAGAAAAGCAGAAGATAAATCTTTCAGATCACCAAGTTTAACTCACTCACTCATCTGCAGAAGCAGACTTGCTTTCTTGATCGGGCCAGGGTATCTGCAGTCAACCGGTAGAGTGAAATGTGTGTAAAGGTTAGCCTCACCTTTTCCCTCCGGACACGATGACAGATATATGCGTGCACAAGGACAGTGTGTACGGGCACGTTTCAATATATGCAGATGAATGTGCAAGGGGAAGAGGGCCAAAGGGACCCGGTGCCTCATCTGGCCGGCCTAGTAAAATAAAATTTCTCCAATGAATAAAACTGTCAGCTCCAAAGCAACCAAGTTGGAAATAAATCACAGGAAGATTCACTTTTCAGCAGAAGGCTGAGGGCAGGCCTGCATGCCTTTAAGTGGGTACTCAACTCTGTGTGAAGACAATTGGAGGAAGCTCCAGGAAGCCTGGCTGCTGGACCCTCAGACGGCCCTCTGGCGAGAGGCAGACAGACAGCCCAGGCATTCCCTGTACAATCACAATCTTTCCGGTGACATTCCACTTTACAGAATGATGCCACTTTTGTCAATGAGCCAAGTCCCCGGCTCAAGAGCACCAGCCTCCTCTGAACAAAGCAGAGCACCCGGGGCAGGCCTGTTTTGATAGCCTGCCTGGCTCCTGGGGTGGCTTTGGTCCAGAGAGGATGTGGACCACAATGCCTTTGACTTCGATACTTGGGGGTGGGGGGTCATAAAGGTGGGAAAAGACAGAGACAAGAGAAACAGTGTGTCTTGGGTTGGCTATAAATTCCAGGCAAAATTGCAGGATCAAAGACACATCAGTGGGTCAGAAGTGACCTCTAGTGGGGTCTGCAGCTCTATTCTGCTCAGTTAAAATAATCTCTGCCATAATGTATCTCAGGTGCTGCTTGATGAAGGGAGAAAGGGGACTGGGGAGGAAGAAATAGATATAAATTTAGAAATAACACAAGAGAGAGAAAAAGCAAGGGGAAAAAAACAAAGGCAAAGAGCACAAAAGAGAAAGTAAAAACCTAAAAGAACAAAAAGAGAAAGGAGAAGAAAATCCATACTCTCTGTCTGAGAATTTATTTACGTTGGTGAAAGAGGCATTGATTACAATCACTTAATAAATAAGTTCATATCACTCTGCAATTTAAAATACCCCAAATGTCTGCCCTGGGACTTAAAAGTAGAAACCAAAATCCTTTGCAAAGCTTGCAGGCCCTATGTGGTCCAGCCACTTGTGTCAATCAACCCTGTATAACCTGTGTCTTCCTTGGTTACGAGTGACACTGACTCTTTGTAGGTTCCTCTAACAGGTAAGCATCTTCCTAGTACTGAGTTTCTAGTTGCACTGGTAACACTGGATGAGTAATTCTTTACAGACACATGCTGCTGTGTAAGGCTAAAGGTCAAGAAAGCTCTTATGCCACTTTGTGTCTTTTTCTAGACATAATGTGAAAGAAAAGGTAGGCTGTCTAGCTATATAAGGAACTGAGAGTTGCAATTCTTTATTTTAGACAATATTAGGTGAATGCAGAAGGCTGAAAATGACTGATGGAATGATTCTAAAATCAGTGGTTTCTCAGGGGATTGGGTTCTACCTTGTATAGTCAGGAGGAATGACCCTAGGCAGATGAAAAGGCAGTATCATGTCATGAAAGTTCTGTCATCTTAGTGGGCTAATATGGTTAGAATCAAGGGATCTTCCATTTATCAAGTAGGTGAAATACTGACTTATGTAAAGGAAGTTGAAACATCCAACAGCTGGATTTCTTATACATATTGAGACTACCCAAGCACAAGTAACTCACTTATTCTTCAGCTGTAGAGAGAAATGTCACTTGAATAATTATATATATATTTTTTAAGTTATTGATTAAGGTATTACATATGTGTCCTTATTGGTAATACTTATATGCATGCATACAAGTCCTTTGGTTGATCTCTCCCCCTTACCCCCACCCTCCCCTACTTTCCCTCTGAGGTTTGACGGTCTGATCTGTCTCTGGATCTGTTTTTGTTTTTCAGTTTATGTTGTTCATTATATTCCATAAATGAGTGAGATCATGTGATATTTATCTGACTGGCTTAT
This sequence comes from Myotis brandtii, assembly GCF_000412655.1. NCBI lineage: Eukaryota > Metazoa > Chordata > Mammalia > Chiroptera > Vespertilionidae > Myotis > Myotis brandtii. The sequence continues at coordinate 767,013 of NW_005358567.1, read as the reverse complement.
TTCGCTTAGCATAATGCTCTCCAGTTCCATCCATGCTGTTGTAAATGGTAAGAATTCTTTCTTTCCTACTGCAGCATAGTATTCCATTGTGTAGATGTACCACAGGTTTTTAATCCACTCATCTGCTGATGGGCACTTAGGCTATTTCCAAATCTTAGCTATGGTAAATTGTTCTGCTATGAACATGGGGGTGCATATAGCCTTTCTGATTGGTGTTTCTGGTTTCTTGGGTTATATTCCTAGACGTGGTATCACTGGGTCAAATGGGAGTTCCATTTTTAGTTTTTTGAGGAAACTCTATACTGTTCTCCACAGTAGCTGCACCAGTCTGCATTCCCACCAGCAGTGAAGGAGGGTTCCTTTTTCTCCTCATCCTCACCAGCACTTGTCATTGTTGATTTGTTGATGATAGCCATTCTGACAAGTGTGAGATGGTACCTCATTGTTGTTTTGATTTGCATCTCTCAGATAATTAGTGACTTTTAGCATGTTTTCATATGTCTCTTGGCCTTCCTTCTGTCTTCTTTCGAAAAGTATCTATATAATTATGATATAACGATTAATTATATTTTAAACACAGAGCCTACATCAGCAAATGTGCTAGTTTTCTAAGACTGCTCTAACACAGTACCACAAACTAGTGGCTATTATCTCATAGTTCTGGAGACCAGAAGTCCAAGATTAAGACATCTCTAGGATTTGTTACTTGTGCCAGCTTCTGGTGGTCTGCTGGAGTTTTTGGTGTTCCTTAGTTTATAGAAGCATTGCCCTGATATCTTCCTTCAGTTTCACATGACATTCTTCCTGTGTGCATGCCCATCCAAAATTTCCCCTACTCATGATGTTCGAAAACAAAATTCACTGAATAAATGTATATCTCTAAATGTCTTTATTAAGCAATTCATGGACTGGGCAGTATCCCATTTAGAAACTAGAAGTGCGCTTCAAAGGGTTGCACACAATGGAAGGTTTTTATAGGAAGAAGGGTGGGGCAAGGGAGCAATTAACAAAGGAAAGGATTAGTTTGGGGTTGGGACATTTTGGGGAGGCCAGAGCTTGTGAAGGATTTTATCATGCAAATTCTCTTTTCTTTCTATGGGGGATGGAAAGAACCCACATGACAAATTATCTCATTGGTATTGACCAGAAAATTTCAAACTGGTTAATTAATATTGCATCTGAAAAAGGTTGAAACTGCAATTAGATGAGGTATTAAATCTGGGTTTGATATTGTGAGCTTTATGAATGAGTGACATTATTTTGGGGCTATAGTTTTCTCTTTAACAATGATGTCACCAGTCTTATTGTATTAGAGCCCATCCTAATGATTTTGTCTTAACTTAGCTAATTATATCTTGACCAACCTTCTTTCCAAATAAGTTCGCATTCTTAGGTACAAGGAGTTAGAATTTCAACATACAATTTTTTGGGAGTCACAATTCTATACATGGAGTAAGGTCAGCTTCAATCACTCTAAGGGCCAGCTATCAGAGAAAGACAATCTTACCGCATAGTTGTATTTATATGAAGATCAGGGTGGAAGGTTCAGAGACTCACCTTAACATTGATTTTAATTCCAAGAAGAATTTTTCTGTTATACAATATTGTCTTTATATTATAGAAAATGATTCAGTCAAATTATTTCATTGAGCCCCTGCCCTTGGCCAGACACTGTTCTTAGGCACTATAAATCTAGCCAATGGCCAAAAATAACTTCTAATTTAGTCTGAGGGAGGATGTTGTTCAACTCACTGCCTACCAACTAATTTTATAAAAATAATCAATTTTTGAGGACCATGATAATATGAATAACTAGGTTTTCAAAATGGAAGTGGATGTTAGAAAGAGTTCAGAGAAAGAGTAATGGAGTAGCTGAATACTTGAGTAAAGAAAAAAATAAAATGTTCCTTTGGCTAATTTTTGAATCCATTGAGAAATACATTTTTAGCTATCATCAAAAGTATAGCTTATCAAGTATGAAATAGAGTGATCTTTAGAGTTTCAGCCCATTGCAGAGTAACTTTTGAAATGATGTTGCATTTGAAAATCATGCATTGTATTTGTATTGTTCCCTGAGTCTGAAATATCCAGTGTGCACCACTGTGAAGCTGCTGCTGGCTGGGTTTTGTTATATTACTAAACCTGTTCTGCTCCTGTTCACTAAAAGTCTTTTCAACTCTTAATGTGCATTTATATATAAAAGCTCCTCTCTCCTTCTAGTGGAAAGAGCAGAGTGACATCCTAAAGGGAGACTATTTGTTAAAGTTTAACCTGTATCAAAAAATATGTTTTATCTGCTCTACTGCATGCTGGAGAGCCCCAGAAGCTCCCAGCCATTTGTCTCTGTGGGCTTCTCAGAGAATTGAAGTAATAAGCCATCACTGAGTCACAAAACAATAAAGAACACGCCCCACAGGAATTTGAAGATGTTTCAGAAGCCTCAAGGTGCAAGCAAGTGTGTGGTCTACTTATATGAGATGACTCCAGAAGGCCTGTGGAATACTTTATAAGTAGAGAGAATGTCAGGGCGGAGTATATATAAGAAATAGCTTACATTGAGTTTATTGAATCATTTTAGGGTTATATATGTGAATAGAGTACTAACCCAGGGGGAAAATCTTAGTACTGCTTTTGCTGCTATGATCTATGGAGTCATTCATTTAATACTCAATATACTGCCTGGCTGGTGTGGCTCAATGGTTGAGCTTCAATCTATGGACCAGGAGGTCATGATCAGGTCATATGCCTGGGTTGTGGGCTCAATCTCCAGTGTGGAGTGTGCAAGAGATAGCCAATTGATTCTCTCTCGTCATTGATGTTTCTATCTCTCTCTCTCTCCTCCCTCCTTCCTTCTGAAATAAGTTAAAAATATATTTAAAAAACACTCAAGATACCACTGTTCTTATCAATAAGTTGAAAGTCTGAACTAGATCAATTTTCCAAAAGTCCCTACAATGAACAAACACATATTATTTCTACCTCCTGTCCAGTAAGTATCAAAATTGGGAAAAAAAATTATTAAATTATAAATATTTATTTATTTATTAAATTATAAATCATATGTTTCTGTTTTATTTTAACAAAGAGCCATATGGCTACTAGTCAGAACTGTTTGTTGAACACAAAATTATGAGACAAGGAGTATTACCATCTGGAGTTCTAAAATTTTCAGGCAAAAGTAAAGGTTTTGTGGTAGCTTATATCACTATCAGGATGTTTGGAATACTGCAAAGTATTACAGGTCACCAGGGTTTCCAAGAGCTAGGTAGGGGTCCCTGGAAGGAGATTATGTCTATGATCCTACCCCAAGTGCCCAAAGATTCTGAAGTTTATTCAATGCTCCCAGTTAAGGAAGTGAGAGAAAAAGTAAATGTGAACTATTACCTTGGGACATGGAGAACTTATATACACCCACCCTGGATACCTGAACTAATGGCATCATTTGGAGTTTCTTACTACTCGAATCCGCTCTACATTAGGGCAAGGGGAGGCCACCTACATGGTAAGTTGGAAAAATTATAGTCCATTTACTCTACGTTCAACAAATATTTTATCCCCCAACATGGTATAGCATGAGTCTCCTGGAATTTTCTTTCAATATAAAAATCTTACTTTCCTTGATATGTGAACTATTCATCAATCTAAAAAGCCAGTTATAAGCATCTATTGGGGACCAGCTTCTGCATTGGTACCAGAAACAGGAGTTTTCAGCAAAATCCAGAAGTTTTCGCTGCTTCTGGGGAGTTTACAATCTGAAGATATCTATAGATCAGCCAAGTGAAAAGGACTTGGGAAAAAAAAGAAAGAAGAACAACAAGGAGGATGGGGAGGAAAAAGAATTAGGGCTCCTGATGAGGGAGAGCTGTGATGGGGAGTGGACCAGGAATGAGGTGGAATGAAAGGGACCCATGGCATAAATAAGGAGAGAAAAGAGTAGAAGGTAGAGGCAACAGAGAACCAGGACAGGAAGTAAATTAGGTAGGTCCAGTAGGTCTGCCTTTACCACTGCCCAATGTGCCATGATCATATCCACCCCATGTCACTTCTGAAGGTGGTTAAATATTACCTTACCGTCCTGCGCTGGGTCATGACTGGCCTCTGAGAAGCCGCACAGTGAGAAAACCACAGATCCACTGGCTGCTTGAAGCTCACGCTGCTGAGTGGTTCAGTTTGGAAAACAAATCCAGGTGTTTAATGACATAAATATTTGTTAACGGTAATGTATTCATTGCACATTTCCAGAGTTGGGTCCCCTGGAAGTTTTAGTCACTTTACAGTTTCTACCACAGCATCTACATGTTTATGTTATAAATCTAGTGAAGGCAAGCGACAAATTGTCTCATTTTCCCCTCCACTGGATATATTTAGAAATAACTAAGATTGTAGAAAACGAAGAGGCAGTGTAGTGTAGTGAGGGGGAATGAGAGTTTTGGAGGAAAGTGAAAAAAACATCTCTGCCTCAGTCCTGCCTCTGCAAGCAGGTGGTTTCCAAAAGTTTAAAAAACACACACAATTTAGCATTTATGGTCCTAAGTTTCTCTTCTGAAAAGCGAAAAAGCTGAGGTCTGATTTCTAAATATACATCCAGCTCTATCATTCCATGACTCTGGTTATCTCAACTTACACTACTGAGCCAGGAATATTCCCAAGCATTTATCAAGGACCTCTTTGCCCATGAAAGTATTCTAGGAATTATATCAAAGCCATCAGATAAAAACATTTCAAAATCCCTGCTTCCTTGCATTCTTGGAGTTTAATCTGTGTTGGCACTATCTATCAAAATACATATTCTGCAAGTTGAGATAGTTGTAGAGTGCACAATGACTCAATTCACCTGACTATGAATCATGACAACCCACATGATGTAAGTCCAAAGGTGTGTGAGTGAGGACAGTGGAAATGTTCCCTGAAATGATGTATTGGGACAAGATGGAAATTGAGAAAATCATTCTTTCTATCCACTCGCTCTGAGAGAAATGGTATGAAGAGATGGATGTTCAAAAGCTGCTTTCATGAAGTCAGGTCTTGCTAGTAAGAGAAGAGCTCTTACCGGGACAGTGAAAGGCCCTTGGAGATGACTACAGTCAAGTGAAATCAAGAAAGTATTCTCCCCAGGAATGATGGAATGGGTAAGTTCAGCATGAAATAAAATTGAAAAATCGAGATAGTAATTATAACTCCCAACTTTAGGATTGAATTAGGAACTGGAATTGAGGAGAGAGTTATTGCTTTGAGATGATCCTTAATGTCAGATTTTTAAAGTGACTTGGATAAATTACAAGAGACGCCACTTACCAAAGAATTGTTTCAACATAATGCCTGACATATAATATGAAAAGTGAATAAATAAAGTAAATCCTTAAAGTTGGACAATATAAAATAGCACAAAGGAGAAAGCAACATTTTTAAAGCAATTCTTTTTCTGAAATCACCAAGAACTACTCTATCTGAAATCAGCAAACAGGAAATAGAAAACCTAAAAATTTAAGGGTGTGGTACGTAACCTATAAGTAACCTTAAAGTGTAACTCTTCTACTTGCTTGTTACATAGATGTGGTGCTCTCTAAGTTTTCATTTATATAAATGCATTAACAGTATTTTACTCACTTTAAAGATAAAGAATATAAATGTATTTTATATGAATGTCTGAAGCTACAATCTATAAGATTTCCATTTGTTTAAAATACATACACATGCACAAATATATCAAATGCATTCACTTAGAGGTCAGCAAGGATATTCTGGGTCATTGAAACTATCATTGGATAAAATATACTTTAATGATCTTAAAGCATCCAGGGTAGTTAATTATCTAGTCTGCCCTTGGGAATCTCCAGAGATCAGGTTCCTGTTGCATTTTGTTCCATTAAATATATCAAAGACATTGCATTCTTTTTTTTGTTTGTTTACTGTATTTTTATTGATATCAGAGAGGAAGGGAGAGGGAGAGAGAGATAGAAACATCAGTGATGAGAGAGAACTATTGATTTGTTGCCTTCTTCCAGCCTCCTTCCCCGACTGGGAATGGAGCCTACAATCCAGAACAACGAGGAATCTAACTGTGACCTCCAGGATTCTAGGTAAAAACTCAGTCAATAAGCCATGCCTGCTGGGTAGGATTTTCTTTCTTCTTGGCAGTAGAGGAGTTGAAGCAGAAAAGAAGAACAAAAAACATTGTGTTTTTTTTTTTCCTTATAATGTGAAATGTTGCTTTGTTCTAATAAATACCGATATTATCTGACCCATTACAACTTGTTTAGTTTCACACATTTCCAAAATCCCTGCTACCAAAATCTGTGCCACAAAAGTCTTTCCTCTCAAAACACTTCGAATCACCTTCCTTTCTGGTTTGCATATATAATGATAAAGAATCCTGCCTCTTCTCATTGTGAAGACTGTGACAGGATTTGCAATTTGGGTGAACCTGGTAGCAGGTCATAAACCCAAACTTTAAAACAATCCCAGGATTAGAAGAAAAAAATACTTTTCCTTATTTTCTTACATTAAAACATTAAATCTAACCACATGAAAGTGTTCTCATGGTTGATGGGGAAGTTGGAATCCAGAGGGCATGTCTGGTTCCATGAAAGATGGGAAGTTAAAGTAAATAATACATGTAGAACTTTAGTTCTTAAAAGCTTCCTCATGGCAATGTAGGGTAGCCTGTTCTCTGGGTCACAGTACTTTAATGGATCTTTCTGTTAGTAAGACAAGAAATTCATTGTTACTGAACAATGTACCTATTTGCAAAAAGAAAAAAAAATGTCAAGAGGAGAAAAATAAATTGCTTTTTATATGATCCTCAAATCAAAGAATGTTAACGACAGAAAAGGTCTTTGAAATCACCAAGTCTAACACCTTCCCTTTACAAATATTGAAAGTAAATCCCAGAAAGGGGGGTTGTCACTCTGAAAGGCCAAAGAACTAGTTGGGTCTATTAAACTCCAGAAATCACTTTTTCTTAAGCCATTCCTACCAAATGCATGATCTAGGTCACAAATATCCTAAGAACGATAAAAGTGTTTATGAAATAGGCTGACAGGAATTAATTTACTTTTTAAACTGTTTTCTCCAAATTGCTAAGGAAACCTAGATGTTCTAACTATATATTATTTATTTACTTCTCTATAGAAATCAGAAGCAAATTTTTTAAAAAATGTAGACTACAGTTATATTTATTTCAATAAGACTTTAGTTTCCCAAGAACCAATTAAGATAATTACAAACAATTAATTGGAATTTTTCTCTTATTCTTTTTTATCATTTATTTTCTTGAACAATTGTCACCCAAACCCTTAGGTCTGACCAATCCTGGAAGACTTAAAAGAGACAGTGGCACAATAATGGCCCAAAGCTGGACATAAAGTCCAACCTGGGTGAGAATGGTCTCCACTTGGGGATGGTGGCAGTCCAGCAGATGGTGTTGAATCCCATCCATGGTGAAGAAGGTGAGGTGGCCACATGGAAGGGCAACCTGATAATGGGTAGTAAGAACAGAGGCAGAGTGAAGAGATTGTCCATGTGTGTTCAGGAGGTAGCAGCCATGACCTGGGCCATGGTGTCAGACTCTGAGTGGCATCAGGAGTATGTACTCACTGAGGGGTGCTCTAAGGGAATCTTGTGCTCGCCTGTGTGAGAAAAGCATCCCCACAGAAAAGTGATCTAGCATGGGAAAAAGATAAATAATTAATTGACCTTATGATGCTGGATTAAAGTTGAAGCCGATTACTCAGACTGCTCAAGACAATGCCTGCTGATCTTTCTTCTCAGACTATTTCCACAAAGCAGTGCTCACTTGGGGTTCTATTACCTTTCTGGGCAGCTTTCCTGTGCAAAGGCACATGATGAAGGTTCTAGAATTTCTATTTAGACAGATCTGCAGAAGGCAGGGGCACAGCAAGCTTACTCCTACTATGTCCTGAAAAATGCCAGAGGCAGGTTATTTTATTATGGGAATAAAACATACTTTTCAATCTGTGTTGCTATATCTATGATTCACCCTAGCTTTGATCAGAGGAGAGGATAAATTGCTCCAGAATTTAGGGTGTCAGGGTGGTATTGGAGCAACTTTCTGAATTGTTATGATGATCTGAATAAACTTTTCTTATTTTAATTCATTGAAATTATTGGTATTATTGAGATATTAGCTCTCCATGCAATATTATCAAACATACTAGAGGCCCAGTGCATAAAATTTGTGCACTGGGGAGGGGGGTCCCTCAGCCCAGCCTATGCCCTCTCGCAGCCCAGGAGCCCTCAGGGGATATCCAATTGCTGGCCCGTGGGGAGCGGGCCTAAGCCGGCAGTCAGATATCCTTATCGCTGCCGCGAAGGCAGGAGAGGCTCCCACAACTGCTGCTGCGCTCGCCAGCTGTGAACCCCGCCTCTGGTTCAGTGGCACTCCCCCTGTGGGAGCCCACTGACCACTAGGGGGCAGCTCCTGCATTGAGCTTCTGCCCCCTGGTGGTCAGTGCGTGACTGGTCATTCCGCTGTTTGGTCAATTTGCATATTAGCCTTTCGTTATATAGGATGCTCTTTCTGCATATGTTTTGCGATGTCATTATCTAATTTTCTAACTTGGTGGTCAGTGCGTGACTGGTCATTCCGCTGTTTGGTCAATTTGCATATTAGCCTTTCGTTATATAGGATGCTCTTTCTGCATATGTTTTGCGATGTCATTATCTAACAATTTTCTAACTTATATCCTGTAGGCAAAGTAGGCATGATTCTAGTAGGTGGCATTTAGTCAATGTCATGAGAGTTGGCAGAAAATGAACTAGCAGAAAAATGGTTAGTCTGGTTTTGGTTATTGGGCTTCTGTGTCAGGATCCAGCATGTTATTTGTCATTTTTACCCATTTCACAATTTCACTTCTAGTGCAATGACTCTTGGAATCTCATAATTAGAATATTATACTTGACAAAATATTCTAGGTGATTTTACCATCATTTAAGGGGAATGGAATTTCTTCTCAGAATTGTTAAAATATCTTTCTCTTTCTCCACTTTTTATGTAGGAGTTTGATAGAAATGTTTTTATGAAATCTGAGATAACCTTGGAATGAGTCTACTCTCTTAGAATCTATGTTCTCCTTGGACATTTATTAGGACTCTAACATTTTATTCCGCTATAAATTTTAGTTGCTATTCTAGTCTTTACAACCAACTTTTCAAGATTTAATGTCAATTCCTAATTTGACGTTAAACTTGGGAAGTTTTTTAGTGTGTGTGATACAACATGAGCTTAACTTATCTCATTAATCTCTATTACTTTTGTTGAATTCCTTTGAGAAGCAACAAAGACACGTTCACATAAATTGTAATAGTTATTTGTGGGAAGGAGAGGTGCTCTGAATTTTGCCTAAAGCAAAAGCAAACTCTTTAGAGCCTTAGGTGAGGAAACATACCGAAAAATCCACGTGTAGGAGGTAAACCTCAACATCTTGTTAAAGTCATTGGTTTGTATGTTTTCTAAATAAAATAGTTCATTTTACTTAGTATTATGTTATAAGTGCAATCAAAGAAAAGTTAAGTGATAAGGCTAAGATTCATGAAAATGTTTCAGCGGATAATTTGGACTATCAAAACTGAAACTGGGGCTTCTGGAATAAATGAGATCTCTTGGCTGCTTTTGCCTGGGGTTTCCTTTAGAAATAATTTTACATTTTCACAGACATCAGAATAAAGACCTGGTATTCATTATAGAAATCACCACAAAAACACACACACAACTTTACCTAAAATCAAAGCAAATTTTACACTGTATAGCAAATATATCACTTGAAATGAATCTATTAAACCAGTTAGAGGTAATAACCAAACACAAACCATATTCTAATGTGAAAGTGTGCTATAGTTTATGATACAAAGCTCTTACCTTATTCCTTCAAAAATCTGGCTTCAGTGTGAACACAATAAATGAGAGAAATTCTTTAAGAATTTCAAAGAAGGTTTTCTGGGCAATTTTGATAAATACCTTAGGGGAAAGTTGAGGAGAGACTGCAGAGCACCTAAAACCTTTATGAGAAAATGTTCTAATTTGATTCCTTCTGAGTTACTATCATTTTATGATTAGAAAACCATGTGTTTCTTTCTAGACCTTCAGTTGTATCTGTCACTTCCTATGTTCTTAACTTCATATCCTATCTGTTTCAGTATTATTCCTAATATTGATTCAGACCTTAATTCTGTGTCAGATAATCCAGGACTTCTTCTGAGACCCTGAAGTAGGTGCTATAATTATTATTCTTTACCAATGGGACCATGATCTTTGAGAGGCTAAACAATGTTCCTGAAGTCTTGAAGTTAATGGTGAATCTTATGCTCAAGTTCAGCTGCACCTGCTGCTGAAACCTAGGCTACTACTACTTTACGATTGTACCTGCTAAAGGTCCAGTCTTATCTTAATGCACTATATGTGTGAAATCTAAGAATTCTGAACTGTCCAAATAAGGCAACTAGGATCCCTTGATATACTTTGAACTGTATGTCACCTTTTCTAGATTAATGAAATCATCACTGTCCACATTCTTTCAATGGCTTACATTATACAGTATCCTCTCATTGCACATTTGGCTCTTCTTAAAGCTTATAAGACACTATCCAGTAAACCTTACAAACTAATTTCCTTTGTTAATGGTTTGGTGAAGCTATTTGTAGGTTTTGGCCTGGTTGTCCAACTCTGCAGCTGATATTGGGGTCCAGGACAAAGATAGGGAAGAAATAGCCTTCTGAGTCCAGTGTGAAGGCATACACTGTAACTGGTGAGAATATTTAAGTGGTGGCTGAATCTTACAGAAGATGTCCTGCTTGGGAGACCCATGGCCCCACTGTCTGAATAGAGAGACTTTACACCCACCTAGGAGGTGATTATCATTTCTACCCCTATTATTCACATGAAGAAATTCAGGCTTAGGTAAGTAGTGCAGCTTATGTAGGGTAATGTAGGTGGTCCATGGCAACACTGAGTTTCTGCACCAGTTGTTGCCAAATGCTAATTGCAAAGAGCACCATATGTCACAAAGACATTAAAATAAGGAGTAACTTAGGGTCCAGAGAACATAGGCGAGGGTGTGAGGAACTAGTCCTGCTCTCCTAGAATACACCACATAACCTCTGAAGAGAGAATGGATGATCAAAAATAAACTCTCACCCACAGCAGAGCAATCATAACCTTAAATTTACCATATGCATCACTCACATATTTCTTATATTTACCTTAACAAAGTTACTCATATTGCCCTATTCTTGTTAAATTGCTACTGAAAACTGTAAGGATAATAATGATATTATTAATTATTCATCTGGGAAAAGGCTAAGTTGAATCCAATTACATATGGAAAGAAATGATTTTCTAGAAAGTGCGGAACTGTTTTTCTTACAGCTTAAAATCCAAGCAGTGTTTGCCATTATCATTACATATATGAGTTTCTATTTGTTTATTTATAAAATAGCTATTCATGCGAAAGCTACATCCTGTGGAGTGACTGCAGGTGCTTAATTGCTTGCCCCTAAGCAAACCATTACTGCGCCATAACTCCATTATAGTGTGCTGAGAAAATGCTATGAGTAAAAATAGCTTTTAAGTAAAGTTTTACACCCTATTTTGCAACCAATTCACCTTCCATATGAAATAAATTTATTTTAGTTAACATTCCCTTTTGCTCAATAGACCAGGAGATATTGGAAAATCCAGTGACTGTACTTCCGCAGTCATACCTAGTTAAGAGTCAAAAGAAAGAAGAAATCTGCTTTGCATCTCCCACCTCTTCCATGTAGAAATGCAGAATGAGTTTATTAATACATAAATTGATTGTGAGCCTGAATTGTACATATGTAATTAATCATTAGGTGATGGTGGGGATGGTAATATGGTATTTCCTGAAATGTCAATATTCTTTTGGTGGCTTAACTCTTCATATTCCTTCTGCTCAAAATAGTAAACTGCTACCCTTTCCTTAAGTTTATGTGTGAAGTATTCATGCTTCAATATCTCTATCGTTTTATCTTGACATAGATAACAGGAAATAATCATTTTCTGATAGTCATCTGAAATCAATTTTACATGTATATTTTTTCTTATCTTCTGAGTGTTTTGATTGATGGTCATAAAAAAAGAGAGAAAAAAGTGAAAGAGAGACTAGGAGGAAGGTAATATTAAATATGCTATGTTTATTCATACTTCCTAATGAAGCCACAGTCAGCCTCCTGACAAAAGAATCAAAAAATGTTTGTTTATCTTTTAGAGGCCAACGTGATCATTAACATTCTCAGGATAAAATGATTGTCCAACTGCATCAAATTCAAGTTTTTCACTTTCTGTGCTTCCTATCAAGCACCTTTTAACCAGTCATGGCTAAATAAATTTAGATAAAAATAAAGTTAACAGTATGATCGTTTTCCTAAATGGTCCAAGTTCCAAAAAATGAAATAAAATAATGGACAGCAAGAAATGAATGGGTTAATGTTTCTAAAGAGACACATATTTGGTTTGGGAATTGCTTCTTTACCTTCTCCCATCTCTCCATTTTTTTACTCCTCTTCCACTTCTGGCAAAATCCCTAGCAACCATTGCCTTCACTCAGGAATCCATCAACCATCAAATAGCCTCGAAAGCACCCCTGAGTCCCTGTTACTGGAGTCTTTGCCAACCTGTTCTAGGATCCACTAAACTGCCTCATTTCTTTAGCAAAAGAAACCCTGATAGTATAACTTAAACTTTAAAAAAAGATGGAAATAAATCAGAAGCTTAGATAATAACTAATAAAAAATAGCAGTGAGGTTTGTATAATCTTTTGGTAATTCAATATTCAGACCTTTTTATATAGAAATCTTAGTCCCCCAAAAAATAATGCAAAGGAAACATTATTAACATTCATTGCATCATTTTTGTAAAAACAAAATGAAACAAATATAATGAAAGGAAAAATATATAATGATAATATTTGCTTGAGTTTGAGGCATCAACTTAGTTATTTGGATATTAAAAACTTTACAACATTGGGAAAAAAAGTTTATTTAGAGTCCTAAGTTCAAAGATCAATTTAAGTCCCTATTTGATAGGCATTAGGCTAAATACATTCACCTTTATATTCTTAAGTAATCCTTAAAAACATATAAAATAAATGTTTCTAAAAGTAAAACAGGCACTACATTTTATTGTACTCTATGACAAACATGTACCTATTTGTTTGTAAAAGAGACAGAAAAGTAATCTAGGTAAATGAGCTTTATTGTGTGATGCCAGGAATGTGTTGTTGTTGTCCTTTTACAAAATCCCTTTCTTGTAATCCTATGTTTACATTTTGAGAAAAAATAAGACTAGATAACTATAGACCTGGTAAAAATACTGTTATTTTAGGGTCTAAAATGGTAATTGGATAAATATTGGTAATGACAGCAGACATGGATTCCTAAACAATAAATAATTGTTAAGCCAACCTTTTGTTTTAGAGAAAACAGTATAGCTTGATTAGAGAATTCTCTTGTACAATATTGATAAATATAAATGACCCATTCAATTTGTTTTCTACAATCTGATTGAGATCTTATTTTTGCATCATTTGAAATTAACTAGGTTAAAAAAAAAGAGAGAGAGAGAGAGAGACATGAAGACCTGAAACTATCAACTATCACCAGGGCTTTTTGGGAGAGGCTGTTACTTGATTGCCTGAAAAAAATAGTAAAGAAGACCCCTGTCATATACATCTCTCCAACTCAAGTTATTTATTAAATTTTCTTTCTGAATTCATGTTCTAGCCTAAACTGCCAGATTAAGTGGAATAATGGAAAACTTACCCTTGGAATTCAAGAGAATGTCCCTATTTGGCATGCGGTGGAAATTCAGCTTGTGAAGTCAAAATCTTGTTTCTCATTTGGACCTTCAACAAGGCCAAACATCACTTTATATGTCAAAACCTGGTCATGGCAATTGCCAAAGTGGAAATCAACCATGAAAGTGATTTGAGGAGAATGCCAGGTGTTAGAAAATAAGAAACACCTTCGAATCACAGAGGAATAAATAAAAAAGAAAGACTATTTTTTTAAAGTTTGCTCACTTGAGATGAGTAGAAAAAGAAAATATGAACCAGTAAGTTGATAATAATACATTCCATTATCTCATTCTTGACAATTACCTTAAAAACAGAATCCTTCCTCTTAAAAAAAAAATGGGAATAGTCTTTTTATCTGCAACATGTAGAATATGTACTATAAGAAAGTCCTAGAGTCAGAAAAGGTTAAAAATATATAGTTGAGGAGCCAGTATTGCTCAGAGGGAACTCTGCATTGTTGGGAGAGGGAGCGGTTTTAGAATCACTAGAAACAAAGTGAGAGCCCAGTAATGGCAGCAGCCTGAGCCCAGGGCACTCAGACCTTCTGGAGAGACAGACACAATAAGGAGGAAGAGACCCAAGAATGTTTACATCCTACAACCACAGGGCAGCTAAAAGCAGAGTTGAATTTTGACATAAGGGAGCAAACGTTTCAATAGACGTTAAGCTGCACATTCCCTCCCCCTACAGTGGGGCCTTGACTTACGAGGGTCCCGACTAACGAGTTTTTCGAGATAGGAGCTGTCTCTCTGCCGATTTTTTGCTTTGAGTTGCGAGCTAAAATTTGGGTTACAAGCCAGCTTCAGATACCCCACCGCTAGTTGGCGCAGCGAACGTCACAGTGAACGCCACAACATCAGCCCAGCATCACGTGTCTCACTCGTTCACTTTAAGATTTGACATACGAGTAATTTGAGTTACGAGCTCCGTCACGGAACGAATTAAACTCTTAAGTCAAGGCCCCACTGTAGTTCCTCTGGTAAGTGAGCTTGCTTCCAATGTGCTAATGTCTTTAAGAAGAGTAGAACTACATTGAAAGGAGGTAAATGCTAATTGGAAGCAGAGCCACATGGGTTCCAGGGAGATTCTTTCTGAGAAAAATTCTAGGGAATGGCTAGAGGGGTTTGCCTTCTAAGGATGTGAGATCTTGGATTAAAGCTCATCTGGGATTTGAAGAGAGTTTCTGGGCTCAGCCATTTCTCCCTCTGACCCTAAGTCCTTGAAATTAATAATTCCTGTAGTTAAGACCTACTGTATTGTCTCACTGAGTCTGTTTATGGATGTTACCACATAGAAACAATGATGGACTTCCCCCCTCCCCCCACAAAAGGTAGGCCTGACTGTTATAGCAAAACAAACACACAAAAATAAAGGACAACTATGAGGTAGGCCTGACTGTTATAGCAAAACAAACACACAAATAAAAATAAAGGACAGCTATATTCCATACAATATTCAGAGAAACAATGAATATATTTTAATATATGTATGTCCTAAAAATGAATATGTTTTAATATATGTAGTAGAACATATTTATACTAAGAGATAATTTTATTGTTTAGCTGAAACTCTAATGTAACTGGGTGTCTCTATGTTATCAGCCAACCCTAAAAATAAATGCTGTAGAAAAGGCCCTGTGCCTGGTAATGCAGGCACCTAGCTTGCCCTTGAAGAAGCTGGGATTTCAGGGGTTCTGGTGTTTACTCACCTGGAACTGGGAGCCACGCAAAGTTAACAGAGGTTATCTAATAGATAGCACTCAAATTTTCATGGACGTGAAAAATCCCCAAGGTTCCTCCTATGAAAGGCCTCTCTTTAATAGATTTGGTCTTGGTGAGTCTGGGGCAGGCCTTGGTATCTATATTTTAATAAGCACTCCAAGGAAATCTGTTACAGAACATTTCAGACTACATTGTAAGAAAAGAAAATCTAGTCCAGCCTTCTGTTTTAAAAAATAAGAACTTTGCTCAAGGAAATAAAATGATGCTCTAAGCTGTCAATACTTGTCTTACAAACCAACAAAGTGTAAATATTTATTTAATAATTTATTTGAGATAAGACCACTGATGCACAATGAAGCACATATTTATAAAAATAAATGCATTTTCCACAATAAAAAAGTAATTTAGTTAGAAGATTTGCTTCATAGTTTTTGTGTACATTTTTTATAAATTATTTTAATGTGTATTTCAATAAAACAACTGAATTATCATATATTTTTCTGCATTTAATGTTTTAATAGGTTGTTTTGGTTGAGATATGTGAAGAAAATTTGACACCATACAGATATGTAATTTTTTAAAAAGGCAGACATTTTAAGGACCTTTTCAGTTAATAGTGGATATTCTTTTTTAGAAAACTAAATGGGCAGCAGCCTTCCTACTAATTCTACGATGGCTGTTTTATGTCTTCAAGTTTTTAATGTAAAATGTGGAAAAAAATATTAAACAATGCAATATTGTTTTATAAGCTTTTGCCTAGAACTTAAAAAGAATCAAAGGTGTAAATGTTTAATGGGACATTTTAACAACAAAGCATCATTAGATTTTATTAGACAACTATAACTTATCCAAAATGAAATATAAACATATGTGAGTACATATATACAGATCCAAGTTTTTCTATTGTATATATGAATGCACATATATTCATTGTGTGTGTGTGTGTGTATGTGTAAAAAATGAAACAGATTGTTTTTCTGTTTTGTTCCAGTCACCAAAGAAGTAGATTCTTACTCCTCAAACTAGGTTCTTTCTAAATACAAAATAAAGTAAATTTAGAGGAAAGGAGCACTTAAAAAGGGGGACATATGCAATACTTTCAACAGTAAAGACTTAAAAAAATAAAAAAATTATTTTTTCTTTTATACCACAATACTTAAAATGCTTTAAACATGTTATGTATGTATGGTGTCTCTGTCCTATCTCTTTTTAAAGGAAAAAGTTTTAAAAAATCAAGATATTGGAAGTATATAGATATTATGTTCAATAGTTGCTTCCTCAGATTTAGTACTCTATTGTTGCAAAAATAATGCTGTGAAATACTGAGGAGCTGCTAATATTTCTGCTCTGGGAGAAATAAGGCTGAGAGAGAAAAAAATCATTAAAATCACCAGAAGTAGTTGTGATAGATCATTATGCCCTAGTCTCTGTCTCCTAATCCACAATGCTCTTTCCAGGTGGAGAGGAGAAACAGGGAAGGGCAAATTTGTCACAAAGAAATATCTCAAAGCACCTTGAAGAGCTCAGTGTCCCCTCCCTCATTTATCCCTTCTTTCTGTCCATCTGCTCTGCCTGGTCCCTCACTTCAGTCCTCTTTTATCTCTTTCCACCATCCTGCTGTCTCATTCTGTCCATCACCTATCATCTATCTATCATCTATCTATCCATCTATTCTTTAACTATGTATCTATTTATGTACCTACCTAGTTGTGGATTTGTGTATTTATTTTTCCACAGCTCTTCTCTGCCTTTGGTCCAATTGTGTGTCTATTTATGTACCTACCTAGTTGTGGATTTGTGTATTTTTCCTCAGCTCTTCTCTGCCTTTGGTCCAATTGTGTGCGGGGTTCTGGTGTAATGGGGCTTCAATCCCTTTTACCTATAGTAAGTACATGTGAGCAGTAAGGATTACACATGAAAAGTGAATACCATAGACTTACAGCCATCCACACACTGACCTTATTTCCATACATCTGTATGTATACTGATGTCAGAAAATATTGTGAGTACTCAAAATAATAAACACAAATATTGGCTTAATGTGTTAGTTTTAAAAGATGTATATTTAATTTTAAACATAATTGGAGAGGTTAGAAAACGTTGTAACTACCAAAAAAAACTTTTTGGGAATCAAAAATGTCAGGAGTTGATAGGTATGTATATGAATGTGTATTTAGTGTAATATAATCATACTAGAGGCCCGATTCATGAAATTCGTGCAAGGGGCTTGGCCCTCACAGCCCCAGCTTCGTCCAGAAGGTCATCCAGAGGTCATTCGGCTGTCCGGTCTAATTAGCATATTACACTTTTACTATTATAGATTCCTTATAACAGCACTGAACAAAGAATAATAATTTGTCTTACAAGCTTGACTGAGGTTTGCATAGAAAGAAGATGCTAGGGGGAAAACTGTATACAAGTAGGTCAAAGAGATGGGATGGGAATTTTAATTCACAACTTTGAAAACTGCTGTTTAGGCTTATCACATTTTCCCTAGGAGACTCTCAATTTTAACAAATGTTCTGGAAGCAGTTGGTAAATACCTATTAAGAGTCCAAAAGGTGTTGATTTTCTTTGACCTAATTAAATTCACTTTTTAAAATTTCTCAAAAGAAATATTAGAAGTATAAAGATTTCAGTATGAAGTTATTAATTGTAGCATTTCTTGTAATAGAATGAATACAAAGAATAATTGTAAAAAATTAGCAAACAAAAGAGGATATTTTAGATAAAGTATGGGAATATACAAAGGACTGAATATTATGCTGCCATTAAACACATGGTTTTCAAAGAAAACTAGGAATTTAAAATAAATAGATATACAGATGTGGTTATAAAGGTATATTTATATGTGTGAGAGTGTGTGTGATAGTACATATACATGTTTGATTAAAATAACCACTATTTAACAATGTAATTTTTATAGGGAAGTTGTATGTGTGGACATTATTTTACATGAAAATAAGACTAATAAAACATACATCAAAATGCTAATAATTGTATCTCGGGTGATAATGTTCTGGGTGACTAAAGCTTCATATTTGTGGACATTATTTTACATGAAAATAAGACTAATAAAATATACATCAAAATGCTAATAATTGTATAATGTTCTGGGTGACTAAAAGCTTCATATATTTCTACACTTTCAAATTATTTACATAGATCCAATACTTTCTTATAATGAAAAAATAAAATTGCCTTTAAAAACATTGCCTATGTACAGCATTTGTATCTCCAAACTCCATTGCCAGCTTCCATCAGTGAAGTCTGGTCTCAGTGCAGTTCAGTGAAAGAGCAGGGGTACTAAAGCTACTTTCAAAGTCACCCTTTCAGCGACATTCCTTGGGGCTTATCCAGGTGATGAACACCTTTGGCCAAAGCTTATGTTCAGCAACATCCTCACAAAGCCAAATGCTCCTGTTCTGTTTTTCTATGTGTATGAAGCGGGGGTTCTGTGTGTCACCCCAAGGTGTGTCCCCACTTTGTTCATCCACGTACTACGTTTGGGTTTTTTAATGAGCCCAGGTATGTTTTAATAACCTTGGAAGTGGGAAATCCTTTTGCTCCATTCCCCTACCCAGCCAGTCGCTGTGTATCTTGGCAGAGGCACGCTTCTTTCTGAGGAAAGAGAAATATTTCCATTCTTTAATAAGTCATTCCAAGTTCCCTGTGATGTTATGAATAATCCGGCAAACAGCCGGCTTTATTCTGCTTAATTCGATATGGCAGATTTCAAACGTCGAGAAGTTCACTCTCCACATAAGCCAGGCAACTGGACTCTCTGATCAATCCCCTCCTTCCTGGTGCGATGAACTTGAGCATCAGGCTCACTCCGGAAGGCAGCTGAGGGCCTGCCCGGCCTTCCAGGCGCTGAGGGAGAGAGGATCCTGAACTGGCTGTGCCTGCTGTGAGTGTGAGGTCAGCCTTTCCTGGGTTTTCTCTGGGGGGCAGACAACCAGCCTGACAAGCTGAGCTAATATACCTGCCATTCAAGGGCGGGGAGAAGGAGACTAGAAAAACAGGTTTGACATGAATGAGTGAGTAATTGAAAGAAGAAGAATTCAATATCAATTCAGGGTAAACATTTCCGTAGAAGAGACATATTTTAGTCTCTCTATAACACTTTGTGTCAAATGTCCTCTCACGACCAGGTTCAAGGTCTGATTTACGCTTTGGAAGTCGGCAGAGAGCGAAATCCTGCGCGAACAAATTAAGGTCACCTGACAACAGTGATGAAAGAGAAAATGACCATAAATTCAGATGCTTGGCCGAGGTTTTAAAATCTGTTGAAAGAGCTAAAAGGGCATTTTGCCAATTAGTCTGATTTTTCATAAGATGTTTTTTGTTGTTTTTATTCCTTTGCCCTGTATTTACAAATCAAACATACACTAATGAGATAGCTCAAGTGTGGTTTGCATGGATTCAGAAAAGTTATTTATTTAAAGAGAAAAAATAATGATTGAACTTGATTTAATGAGTTTGAATATGAAGCAAATGCTTTTAATAATACATTTGTTTAAAGTACACTGTTCGTAGCTCATCAGGTTTTATTATTTAGATTTGTATTTTACCCAAATCTGACAACCTTTCTTTCCCAGTTTCTTATTATTTTTAAAACTGTTCACGTTCCAATTAAAATCATTTTAGGAAGTTTTTTTTCTATAAATTAATGTATTGAGCTGATTAGGACTGCCTGAAACCAAATGTGAGATGAGAGATCATGTTTTTAAATTCAGCCAATGTTTAGATTGTATGTGTTTGCAATTTTCTTAAAAGCCAATAAATAAGTAAAAAGAGAGAGAGAGAGAGAGAAAAGAAGAA
>NW_005358567.1:721344-746600 GCF_000412655.1 Myotis brandtii | reverse complement strand
AGAAGAAGAAGAAGAAGAAGAAGAAGGGATTCATAGCTTGTAAAAATACAAAAGAACTTCCCAGTCCTTACTTGCATATTTACTTTGCTTACTGAATGCTGCTTTTGCTTTGATAAATAGGCTGTAAGTATTGTGTGAGGATCCTGCGCATGGCAGAGACAAACACATGGAGGGGATGCACAGAAATATTGAAAAGCAGGCCACTGTCTTAGGATTAAGGGCCCTAGCCTTGTTGTCGCATAGCTTCTTTATCCATGGTTCCCTTTTTTCACAAAGTGACTGTGAGTCCTAATTTTTAAAATAACTTGCCAGGCAGTAGCAACACCACTGTCGCATAGCTTCTTTATCCATGGTTCCCTTTTTTCAGGGACTGTGAGTCCTAATTTTTAAAATAACTTGCCAGGTAGTATCAACACCATCACCATCTCACTGCCAGTTGAATTTCAAACAGTCCTCTATCAGGCAGCTGTCATGACTTCATCTTGCTTTTCTCTCCTACATGGTTGTTTCTCCTTCATGCTCTCTTGGTGTGGGTCCTTTGGTTGGTCAAAGAGTGTATTAGGTACCTAGGGCTGCTGTAGCAAAATGCCACCAACAACCAAAATGTATTGTCTCACAGTTCGGGAGGCTACAAGTCTGATATCACAGTGTCAGCAGGGCCATGCTCCATCTGAAAGCTCTGGAGAATTACCATTTGCATCCTTCCTAGATACTGGTGGTTTATTGGCAATCTTGGTATTCCTTGTCTTGTAGCTGTATAACTCCGGTCCTGCATTCCTTATCACATATAATTCTCCCTGTGTGTCTCTGTCTTCACATGGTGGTCTACTTTGGTCTACTTATAAGGACACAAGTCATATGGGAATAAGGGACCACTGGGAGTTCTACCACTTGCTATTACGTGCACTGACCACCAGGGGGCAGTGTGTAAAGAAGGAAGGCCTGCTGCCAGCAGCAGGAGGGGGATATTGAGGAGGGGGGGAGGAAGGCCCTGATCGACCCTGATCACTGACCAGGCCTAGGGACCCTACCCATGCACAGATTTCGTGCAACAGGCCTCTAGTAGATTTACTAACTACACATTGATAAATTATCTTTATGAAAGTTTTAAGCAACAGTGATTTTTGGTCATAACTCTATGAGGTTATTAGTAATATTGAACACATCCTATAGATTTATCCTTGAGATTTCTTTTTGTGCAAGTATTCTCTAACTTAAAATTTCTGAAACTCTAGGGACACAGGAAAAATGTCATATCATATAATGCTCTCAGGTTTGGAATCAACTCAGAGGCCCTTGTTTAAAAAGGTCAGTAGGGGTCTGACAGGCTTGGCTCAGCTATTGAGTGTAGACTTATAAACCAGGAGGTCATGGTTCAATTCCTGGTCAGGGCACATGCCCAGGTTTCAGGCTTGATCCCCCATGGGAGGGTATGCAGAATGCATCCAATCAATGATTCTCTCTCATCATTGATGTTTTTATCTCTCTCCCTCTCCCTTCCTCTATGAAATCAATATTTTTTTTTTTAAAAAAAGGTCAGAACTCTTACACATATCTAACTGCTGTGTTCAAATAGAGACATTGTTGGCCTAAACAGATTGAATATCAGATAAAGGCAAATACAGGGTGGGGCAAAAGTAGGCTTACAGTTGGAAATATAATACTTAATAAAGAATAATAAAGAATAAACTCTGTGTTTTGTGTACTCACAACTGCAAATCTACTTTTGCCCCACCCTGTATAATAAAGATGTCAGGGTACTTCTCTGGAACAAGAGAGCCCATTAGGCATTTTTGTTGCTTAAGAAGGCAAAGAGTAGAATATAATTTATACTACAAAATGTTACATTTCTAAATTTCTGGGATTTATTTTTTTCCTAATTTTTTTGTAGGTAATCCACTGAGATAGTAGTAGATTGTTATTAGTCTAATCATGAGATCATTTACTTAAAATGTCCAAGTCCTCAGCTAATTCTATGATTCTCTAAGCAGTTTTATATATATATATATAGAGAGAGAGAGAGATATATATATTTAATTTTTTATTTAAAAAAAATTTTTTTTTTCATTTCAGAGAGGAAGGGAGAGGGAGAGAGAGATAGAAACATTAATGATGAGAGAATCATTGATCGGCTGCTTCCTGCAACCTCCCTACTGGGGATTGAGCCAGCAACCAGAGCATGTGCCCTGTCAGGGAATTGAACCATGACTTCCTGGTTTGTAGGTCGATGTTCAACCACTGAGGCACACCAGCTGGGCCAGGAAACTGCACTTTTCAGTGTACCTGGGAAAAGAAGTCTGGAGAGGTCAGTGTGGACTGGGCTTTGAAGTGGGTGTTTTTCTCCTTTCATATCTTTACATTTCCCCCATTAAGTTTAGGTAGAAGCTTCTTTAAAGGAATAAAAAATCCCTTTGTCTGCCCCTGCTTCTCTGCTTGACTTGGAGCTGATTCCTACATGCTTCACGTTACTGAATTCTATGCCTGACCTTTTCATTCCAGTGTAGTATTTGGGGGAACAAAACAATTCACTTCTGTATCTGAGCGCCCTCCTTCTAGTTTATTCTTACATACTGCAGGTGGCCAAATCAGTTTGACGCCAATAAGCACTTACCTAGAACCAGCAGGAAGTAGGGACCAGAGTCCAGAAGTCTCCATAAAACCCAGCAGCTTCCCGGAGGAGCCACATTCCTGTGCACAAATCAGGTAGGTGGCAGACACAGGCTGGACAGAGTCACAAGCTTCATGTCCAGATCCATGAACAATTAAGAAATATAAATGCAAAAAACACAGTGTTTTATTTTCTCAACAGCCAGACCTAATTATTACCAGCAGGTACCGTAGCCAAAAGCTTTGATCTCCCACCTCCCCGCACCCTATGGCCTGTAAGTTAAAGGCATGAGTCTCTTGTTTTCTTCATTTTGATTTGAATACTGCCCAAGTAGATCACGCCAGCTCCTCCTCATACCTTCTTTCTCACTTGATAAGCAAGCTTTGATTCGCCTGTGAAAGACATTTTTATAAAAGCCAGGGAGCAAACAGTGGCCATAAAAAGCCTGCATGAGGGAATGTGGTCCCACTGTTATCCAACCAGCAAAGGCCTCGGGCTCACAGCAGGTGCTGCTGCTTGGCAG
Source organism: Myotis brandtii (assembly GCF_000412655.1). Lineage (NCBI taxonomy): Eukaryota > Metazoa > Chordata > Mammalia > Chiroptera > Vespertilionidae > Myotis > Myotis brandtii. The sequence continues at coordinate 743,469 of NW_005358567.1, read as the reverse complement.
TTCCTGTCCCTACTCTTTTCCTGTCCAACCATTGTGCTCCCAAGCCTGGCAGGGTCAGAACAGCTGAATGCATTTTTTTCATAATCGCTTGACAGTGTTTTCTTAAAATGTCCAAGTTTTACAAACAAGGTGATGCCCCAAGAGATTTGTCCTGACAACTCAAATGTTGATGCATGTCGTGCCTGAAGGGGTCAGAGAAAAGCAGACAAAATAAAGCGAAGAGACATCATGCAAAGGAACTCACACATGCTCACATGTATCTATGGGCCTCTTTGCATCTAGATAAGCCACACTGATTTTCTCTTTGATTTTTTCTTTGGCCATTTATGTGATGCACAGGGAAATATCAAGCAAAATAAGACTTGGAAAAATGCAGGGCTAACATATATCAGCCTTCCAGTTTTTACTAGCAAAATCTTAAAGGAGAGCATGCTAGTGTTTTTTGCATTTATTTCAGAAAATGCTAGCAATCTCACATTTTTATAATGATCAGATTTCCTCTGTATCTCATAGTTTAATAGTAAAATGTATAGCCATTGGCAAATATGTTGGTATTATTGACATTCCTGGGAAGGTATTTATAAGGACATAGGGTATATATCAGTGTCTTCCAATCTTGTTTTCTAGAAAAGCAATTCTGTGAGATGTTGTCAGGCCCTCTCTTAGAAGAGGACTCATTATAAATTATTTGGCAATGTGACAACTGGGTTTAGAAGTTCCTTTCCTGCAAGTTTCCTCAAATCTTTAAAGTAGAATGTGTAGTGAGGTCTCAAGGAGCTGGATTCTCCGGAGCATAGATTGGAAAGCATTTTTGGAAGCACTTCTCATCTTCAAAGACTCTCACATTTTTAGCTCCAGCTCTGACCTCTGAGCAAAACTCCAGTGTATATAGTCTATTGCTCATTAGACATCTCTTAACAGGGGACTAGGGTCTTCTTCAGCACCTCCTTCAGTGCATAGCACAGTGGCTGGCACACTGTTTATAGATATATTTTGAATGATTTCTGAAATCTCTGGAGACATGAAAATAAGTGTTGGTCTCTTTCATCTTATTTAAAGCTACTGAATCTGAAAATCCATAACTTAGTACAATCAAGTGATTAATTAGATGAGAAAAAAAATTAATGAACATACAGATGCACTATTTTATTGATCGAGAAATAAAAGCTGAACACTGTAATGGACTTGCTGTATGTAGATCTCAGATGGGGCCAATTGTTTTAGTTCATTGGATCACTAACATGCATCAAAACCAAATTTATGACAGTAATTTCTAAATATGCCTTAAATGATCATTAAAGGGTTTCCACCTCTAAAATACCATGCTATTGTTTTTTTTTTTTCTATTGAGGAATCAAATTAACTAGAATGGTTGGGAAAGCTTTGCTACATGACATTTTGATTCCTTCCCTTGGCAGGCTGCAGTTCATCTAAAGGTATCAAGACGTAATTTGTGGAACATTAATTAGAGTCAGGGCTCCTTCTTGAGGTTGGGTAGACAGGGAAGCAGGTTTTTTATTGCTAGATATATCTCAATTTCTATATACATGTTTAACACCAGTCTCCATGGAGACTGCAAAAGAAGTGTAAATGAGGTGATATAAGTGGTCGCGTGTTTCTTAATTCATATTCAATGATAAATATGAGGAAGTATCTGAAGGACTAGTTGATTTGGGAGCAAGTTTTTCTTTTTTCTTTTCCAGAGAACATAAATAATACCACTGGGTGAAAGTGTCAATAATATAGATTTCAAGTCAGAACAAGAAGTTTAGAGCAACCACAGCTATTCACAAATGCAGGAGTATATCAATAAAATGATGGAAAAAAAATGTTCCATTAAAGCAGTAGGATTCCAATGACTAAATTTCATAAAGAAGATGACTGTCCACTGAGAATTTTGCATTAGATAAGGAGATGTAGAAGGTGATAGGCCTACGATATTTCTGCAGGTTCTCTTGCTAACAAGATGCTTATGACACTTAAATTGGTCTCTCATCCCAGCAGTGTGATACAATATTGCTTATAAGTAGCCAATACGGTGACCATCTCAGGAAGTATTTGGTGATCACACTCTGTTTCAACATTGGGTTTTTCATTCAAAAATATAATGAAAAATGAAGAGAGAGGGAGGAAGGGAGGAAGAGAGAGGGGAATAGAAAAAGGGAGAGAGAAAAGGATGAAGGGAGAGAGGGAGGGAAAAATTCTAAACACAACAGAGGTAAAAGAGGGGATAAAATGGTAATATAAAAAAGTAATTGAAATGTCATTCATAATATGTAAACTTTTGGGAAAAAATGTCCATACTATTTTAGGCTGTTTGTAATCGGAGAACCTGCCACCTCTCTGACCATATTTTCTTCTCATTTCTCCCTTTCTCCTTCCTTAGCTCCTACTACACAAGCTTCTTTGCTGTGGTTTGAATATTCCATAACTCTTCATTCCGGGGGCTTTTTTTCCAAGGACAATAGTGAAGGGGAGAGGTTGTCTTTTCATTTAGGCTCTAAGCAATATACTTAGTTGTATGTACTTTAGTGTGCAGTATGTATATACACAGCATCCTAGGCAGTGGAATAAAGCCTTTTTGATTTAAGGCTCTGGGAGGAACACAATTGACGAATCAGAGGCAAGGAAGCTTTGAGAGGAGGCATGTGAATGGTTATATGGGAGTCAGCACAATGTATGCAGCTCTCTGGGGCTTATATTAATGACCTTCAAAGCTTGTCCAAGCAGAAGTATACGCAAAATCCAGTTAGACAGGATGACAACAAGAGAGGTAAATCAGCCTCCCTCCTTGGTATCACCAAGTCTAGCAATTGGGGCCGGAACTGAAATGGCTATGATGAGAAGGATAAACATGCATCAGCTGAAAACATGGCTTCCTGTCATTGAGTCTAGTGAAGGCACGAACTAGCAGTGCTGAATGCCTAGCCTGCTTCCAGTGGAAGCCAAAGCTGTGCACTGCTAAGAGTGTATTACATGGAGTTTAACCACCCAGGTAATGGCAGGTTGATTACATTGCACACTTTCTATCCAATAATTCGTCAGTGCTAGAACTGATAAGATCTTGATCAGATGTTTTTCAGAATTAAGACCAATCTGGATGTCAGTACCACTGTCTGTTTCCTTGTAAATTACTGATGTTTTTAGAATTGGATTCTGCACATCTCTTTCTCAGACCATGAGACCATTTTATAGTAACAAAGACATGAGAAAAAAATGCACTTTACTATTGGATCCCTTGCTCCTACTAGATACCATATCATCCAGAGCTGCAAGCTCACTAGAATGATGGAATAAAGATCAGAAGATACATTGCCTGCTCCAGGACAAGTGCCTGCATAATTGAAGCAATACCAGTGATGTGCTGATAAAAGTTGAACAATTGGCTTTCCAATGAATGAATGACTTAAATAAATAAATAAGTAAATAAATAGACATTGATTTGTACCTTTGCCAATTTGCATGTGTGAGTATTCCCACCATGGCTGATTTCAAGCCACTGAAATTATGTCTCTGAAACTCAGCAGTTGGGGAAAAGATTTTGCGAACTGAGCAGAGATGTACAAGTTTGCTTTTCATAATTCTGTATACTCTGGCTCCAGAAAATCCCCGAGCCCTGCCCTCTGTCGTGTGGGGCATGCACTAATCAGTCTGATATATGTCCCGGCTTCAGCAATAGCTGGAATACACAATCCAAAAATCAGGAGTTTGAAGTAGGATTGGACAGTCTCACCAGCACCCTCAGCGTTTCATTTTTAGAATGTGTGCTGTTGATCCCTATGATCTTAGAATGAACTGAATTTGAAAACCTGGTTCCCATAGAGAAAATAATCCCAAGAAGTTACATAGGAAGGATTCAACTGAATTTATAGGTAAGAACACCATTTGGCGATTTTTTTTTTAACAGAGAGGAAGGGAGAGGGATAGAAAGTTAGAAACATCGATGAGAGAGAAACATCAATCATCTGCCTCCTGCACACCCCGTCCTGGGGATGTGCCCGAAACCAAGGTACATGCCCTTGACTGAAATCGAACCTGGGACCCTTCAGTCCACAGGCCAATGCTCTATCCACTGAGCCAAACCGGTCAGGGCACATTTGGTGATTTTAATCTCCTCCTGTCGATACAGTGACAGGAACACAGAAGGACGATCCCTGAGGAAATCTGGAACTCATGAGATTCACAATGCATCTCTTGTTGCTTCAGGTCCCTGGAATAATAAGCAATCAGTTGCAATAACCACAGGCTGACAAAGAGCAAAGCAACTGAGGACTTGTAATAGTTGATGAAGTAATGATGCAAATCTGGGGTGGGGTAGATGGGGGCTGCTGGAGAAGTGAAAGGGTGACTACCAACTATGGCTTCAAGCCACTTACAGCTACAGTAAGAGCTTCTTCATTAATCCTGCTCTATTAATTATTTTGTGGTGTACACAGCCAGTTATCACTTTAAAGCGACTAGCTGGCAGAGGGGGCAGTTGAGGCCAACCTAGCCAACAGTGGGGGGCAGTTAGGGGTGACCAGGCCGGCAGGGGGGTTGCAGTAAGGGGCGATCAGGCTGGCACGCAGAGTCAGTGAGGGGCAATCCCCGACGGGTCCAAGATTGGAGAGGGTGCAGGCTGGGCTGAGGTGACCCTCCCCATGCACGAATTTCGTGCACTCGGCCTCTAGTTTAAAATTTTTTTTATTTAATGATTTTAACAATTGTAGGAGTAAGTAACAATATTATTTGGAATAAATATTAGGAAACATTTTAAGAGTGAAGGATGAGATTTTTAGCTATTTCAGCACTAAAACATTCCTTTCCAGGTATAGAATGGCCTCACATTTTATTTTATTTTTCTTGAAAGCAGATAAATTGCCTCCTTGTCTCATACCTCATCTTATTCAAATTGGACCCCACATTAATTCAGCCTTTTCGGCCTGGGAGAGATTATTTTATATCCTCTGTTGATTATAATCACAGTAACTTTATTCTCACTACCCCTAAATGAGAATTTCCTAGATAATTATCTTTTACTTCTCCTCATTAATGGGAAATTTTATACTGAATAAATCTTCTCTAATATGGAACCTACACTTGTTTTGCTTGCACTTCCTTTTTTTTCTTGACTTATGGAAAGACTTAGTGTGTATACAAACTGAATATGTATATATTAGAGTAGGGGTGGGCAAACTTTTTGACTCGAGGGCCACAATGGGTTCTTAAACTGGACCGGAGGGCCGGAACAAAAGCATGGATGGAGTGTTTGTGTGAACTAATATAAATTCAAAGTAAACATCATTACATAAAAGGGTACGGTCTTTTTTTTTTTTGTTTTATTCATTTCAAACGGGCCGGATCCGGCCCGCGGGCCATAGTTTGCCCACGGCTGGTCTAGAATCTTAGAATGGTCAGGTTAGGTGGATCTATATTATAATGCATAGTGACATAAAGAATTAATGAATGCCCTTGGTAATTTCTGTCAGATTTTTTTAAAAATATGTTCTTATTGAGTTTAGAGAGAGAAGAAAGGTGAGGGAGAAAGAGAGAAGGAAACATCAATGTGAGAGAGAAACATGGATTGGTTGCCTCTTGTATGTGCCCTGATGGGATCAAACCTGCAACTCAAGTATGTATCCTGACCGGGAATCTAACCAGTGACCTTTTGTTGCATGAGAAGAGACTCAACCACATCAGCCAGAGATGTCATAGATTTATTTTTCTTTTTTCTTTTTTTTTAAGTAGTGAAACCACATGAAGAATATAATATTCACTAATAATAATCTGATAGTCTGTAGTTCATCAAGAAAGCTTTTGGAGAAAAGCCCAGTCTGAGAAGTGCGAAAACAAAACAAAATGAAAATACATTTTTTTAATCCAAGTTATGGAAACCAGCTTGACAGTCTTCAAAGATAGCAGATAGTTTCTTCCAGGCACTTACTTTATTAGCTATCTTGTTAAACAATTTATTATTGATGCTCTGGTTTAATCATTTGGTGACATTTTTCTCTGAGAAATACTAGGATTATGTTCCTAGTTTCCATAGAGTCTTCAGTTTCTATTAAAGATTTGTTGTTTTGTGTAGTTTAAAAACTTGAGAGAAAGCATATTCCCTCCTCCCCTTCTTTATGAAAAGAACAGAAAGATTGAGATCACTAGAAGTAGAATCCCTTCATTACAGCGAGAAGCTTAAAACACACTGCAGTAAGAACGTCTTAATGTGGACGATTTCTAGATAGATATTGACAACAATTGTGCTTTGCAGGAGGACTTTCGTTTCCTGCGAGGTATTTACACTGATATTCATGCTGTTCTCCTAAGACTGGTTTCTTGGCTCACAGAGCTGTTTATAATGAATGCCAAGTGCAAGTTGACATACACATTTAAAAGGAGACTTCAGTGTTTCTTTGGCTTTTGAGCTTAGACAGCATGTCACAAAGATTTCTCTCAAGTTCTTTTTCATCATGTCTTTGGTGTTCCCAAGGAAGGACTCAGTAGGGGAAGAAGATAGGAGGATTAAGTGGATTAGGTTGTTGATTTCAAACAACAAATGCAGAACTTTGATCTGGGTGATCCATGCACTAGGCAGATGAGTTGGAATGAGTCTTGCCCATGTTCTGTAGCCAGACCCAAGGAACATAGCCAATGTCAATTCCTGTCTTGCCTGCCAGGGACAATTTGATATCTGGGGCAGCACGCTGGTGTCCTATTCCAAGGACCACCCAGGCCAAAAGCGTATAGTCAAATGTTGAGAACTTAGTCTCAAAAAAATGCAAAATCATGCCCTCAAAAATTGTCTTAACAAATAAAATGCCCTGAGCAGAATAAACAATAAGCAACACATCTTCACACAAGCAATAAACTAAAACTAAAATATTTTACCTGGCTTCTTATAAAGTTGGTATTATTTCCCAACCTAAAGTCTTCAGGAGAGAGAGAGCTGGGAAGTCATCTTTTACCAATCATGGGGTATTTATTTAATTAACAGCAACATAGCTTCAAAAGGAGTCATAGATGTGCCAGGACCCACGGCTATTAGTTCCTTTTGCCTTTGGCATGTGGAACAAAAGGAAATGTTTTAATTACAGAGCAGGTTTCTTGAACAACAGTGCTATGCACCTTATATGAAAAAATAAAATCCAGATGTATTAAAGAGTTCAATGCAATAAAATCATTCAACTATAAGAAAATATGAGCACATATGCACTAGTTCATGGGACAGAGAGGTTTCCTACGTATAAAGTAAATGAAAAAATGCAGAGGAGTTTTTCTATTTATCAAAGAATAAGCTATAAAAATAAAACAGCAAGGAAAGTAAATACAATTTTAAAGAAATGATGGAATACAGATTAACTACTATGCACGCACACACACACCACATATATATGAGTATAGACTGAACCATTTCTTCTAGGGGAAATACAGGAATAGGTTCCTGCTAGACTCTAGTTATATTTTATCAACCAATTAATATATGTTTTTTGAGATATGCGTTTCTGTTTTAAGACACCACATTTAATGCATATTGTTGATTCATTAACAATGAATTAACAGCTAATGAACTACCATTTGAATGAAGGAAGCTTATTTAACACACTAGTGTCCCGGTACACAAAATTCATGCCTGGAGGAGGGGGTGTTCCTCAGCTTGGCCTGCACCCTCTCCAATCTGGGACCCCTCGAGAGATGTCCTACTGCCGGTTTACAGGAATCGGGCCTAAACCGGCAGTCGGACATCTCTCTCACAATCTGGAACTGGTGGATCCTAACTGCTCACCTGCATGCCTGCCTGCCTGATTGCCCCTAACCACTCTGCCTGCTGTCCTGCTTGCCCCCAACTGCCACCCGCCGCCGGCCTGCTTGCCCACAAATGCCTCCCCGCCATCCTGATCACCCCCAACTGTCCCCTATGCCAGTGTGCTCACCCCAACTGCCTCCCCTGCCAGCCTGCTCACCCCAACTGCCCCCCCGGCTGGCCTGCTCGACCCCACCTTCCCTCCCCACTGGCCTGCTCACCTCCAACTGCCCCCCTGCTGGCCTGCTCATTCCAAACTGCCACCCCCCCGCCGCTGTACTGATCACCAACAAATGACTCCCACTGATGGCCTGCTTGCCTCCAAATGGAACCCCTGCTGGTCTGCTTACCCCCAACGGCCCCGCCTTCCACCAGCCTGATCACCCACAACTGTCCTACCCTCTTGGCCTCTAACTGCCTCTACCTCAGCCCTGCCACCATGGCTTTGTCCAGAAGAACATCCGGAAGGTCTCCCAGTCTAATTAGCATATTACCCTTTTATTAGTATAGACTACAGGCCTGGTGCACAAAAATTTGTGCACTTGGGGGGGTCTCTCAGCCCGGCCTGTGCCCTCTCGCAGTCTGGGATCCCTTGGGGGATGACCACCTGCTGACTTAGGACTGCTCCCCAGGGGATTGGGCCTAAGCTGGCAGTCAGACATCCCTCTGGCAGCCTGGGAGCCCTCGGGGGATGTCCACTTGCCAGCGGGGAGCAGGCCTAAGCTGCAGTCGGACATCCTTAGCACTGCTGAGGAGGTGGGAGAGGCTCCCACCACCACTGTACTGGCAGCCATCAGCCTGGCTTGTGGCTGAGCAGAGCTCCCCCTGTGGGAGTGCACTGACCACCAGGGGGCAGCTCCTGCATTGAGCAACTGCCCCCTGGTGGTCAGTGTGTGTCATAGTGACCAGTCATTCTCAGTCGTTCTGCTGTTAGGGTCAATTTTCATATTACTCTTTTATTATATAGGATAGAGGCCTGGTGCACAGGTGGGGGCTGGCTGAATTGCCCTGAAGGGTGTCCCAGATCAGTGTGGGGGTTCCATTGGGGTGTGGAGAGGCCTGGGTGAGGGGCCTGTGGTGGTTTGCAGGCCGGCCATGCCCCCCCAGTGAAGGTCCTGTTGGAGAGGCGTGGCCAGCCTTGGTGAGGGGCTGATGGCTGTTTGCAGGCTGGCCATGGCCCCCAGCAACCTAAGCTCCCAGCCCCTCCTTTTTTTCTTTTCTTTTTTTTTCAGAGTCTCCTTGAGGGGAGAGCAGGTATCTGGGATTTATTTATCTTCTATAATTGAAACTTTTTAGTGTTGAGTGGAGGCCAGGTCCGGCCAGGGCGGGCGGAAGCTTGGCTTCCTCCATTGCTGGGGGCAACCCAAGCCTCCTGCTCACTCCAGCTCCATGGCAGCTGCCATCTTGTTTGGGTTAATTTGCATACTCACTCCTGATTGGCTGGTGGGCGTGGCTTGTGGGCATAGTGGAGTAGCGATCAATTTGCATGTTTCTCTTTTATTAGATAGGATGTACTTTCTCCATAAATCATCAGAACCTTCTTGAGCTGAGGAACACTGGACAATTCAGCACAATGCTTGAGGGACTTTTTGAACAGCAAAAATCACAGAAATACCAAAAACTTTGTACTAAACCGTGAAAAAGACACCTGTTTACAGTGTGAGAAAGAAAGCAAGAAGGCAAAGTGTAGCCTTGATTAATTTCAATTGCAATGTACATGCGGGATGACTCAAAATTTTCAACCACGAATGACTGTAAAAGCTCTGCAAGTATTGATTTTGGAATTACAAATACATTTTAGCAAATAGGCAAATTTGCAAATACAGAATTTGTGAATAATAGGGATTGATTGTATGCATATATGAGAGAGAGAGAAGTAAAGGGGGGAGGGCAGGGGAGAAAAAAAGCAGCAGTAACTTTGTGGAAGAGACAAGTCACAAAAATTCAGTACTTAATAAAAATTAATATTTAGTATTTAAAATATAATGTAAAAAAACTTTCAAGTTTAATTGAATAATTTGTATTAAAAATCTTTAAAATACCCAATACTTTGAAAATTATCTACTCATTTGAAAAATGATTTTATTATTATAAAATTTCTTATAATATTTTATGTTATTTCATTGTTACTCAATTTCATGGTTATTTAGAAATAGTTATTAAGCAAAAGATGTACATTAATTGCTCCTATAAATTTTTAATATATTTTATTGATTTCATAGAGGAAGGGGAGGGAGAGAGAGAAATACCAATGGAGAGAGATAATCATTAATCAGCTGCCTCCTGCATGCCCTACACTGGGGATCAAGCCTGTAACCTGGATATGTGCCCTGAAAGGGAATTGAACCGCGACCTCCCAGTTCATAGGTTGATGATCAATCACTGAGGCACACAGGCCATACAATTGCTACTATCTACACTAATAAAAGAGTAATATGCAAATTGACCATCACTCCAACACACAAGATGGCCACTCCCATGGGGACACAAGATGGCTACCACAAGGTGACCAGCAGGGAAGTGCAGTTATGGGTGAGGCTGGCAGGGGAGGGCTGTTAGGGGCAATCGGGCTGGTAGGGGAGCAGGTAGGCATCGATCAGGCTGGCAGGGTAGTGTTTAGGGGCAATCAGCAGGCAGGCAGGCAAATGGTTGGGAGCCAGCAGTCCTGGATTGTGAGAGGGATGTCCAACTGTCTGCTTAGGCCCGATCCTACTAGGATCGAGCCTAGACGGACAATTGGACATCCCTCAAGGGCAGATTAGAGAGAGAGGGGGAAGGCTGGTCTGAGGGACACACACACACACACACACACACACACACGTGAACAAATTTCGTACACCGGGCCTCTAGTATTTATAATAAAACATAATAGAATAAATCTTATAAAAGAATGGTCAAATTTTAGGATTGTATAAATTGAAAAACTATATTGCAATTAAAAGTCACAATATGGAAGAATATTTAATAATCTGAACAAATCTTTACTATCAAGTAATGAATTAAAAGATAACACTTTATAGATATATGTGTATGTTTTATATATTTTCATATCTAAAATACTATAGCCTATGTTTTACTTTATCTTGGGTGGTTTAGTTATTAATGATGACTAAAAAATTCCTTCCTGTCCTGACCAGTTTGGCTCAGTGGATAGAGTGTCAGCCTGTGGACTAGGGGGTCCCAGGTTTGATTCCAGTCAAGGGCATGTACCTTGGTTGTGGGCACATCCCCAGTTGGGGGTGTGCAGAATGTGGCTGATTGATGTTTCTCTCTCATCGATGTTTCTAGCTCTCTGTCCCTCTCCCTTTCTCTCTGTGGAAAATCAATAAAATATATTTTTAAAAAAATTTCTTTCTATAGTTTATGTATTTATCCTTTTTTATATTTTACAAATATTTTGCAGCAAACCATTGTTATGATTATATAAAACCATTGTATTTCCTTAAAGCTAATAAAATATTTTAAAATAATATGTAAATGTAAGAAAACTTAGTGATACCCATTAGTGGCTATCATGCAAGAGGAACTTTCAAACATTACCAGTGAATGATAGAATATATAAATGCTTTCCTATTTGTTCCTTCTTTTTTTGTAATTGCATCTTTTTAGTGCTAATGATATTTGACTTATTTTCCTATCCTTCTCCCCCTGGGGTCTCTGCCCTCATAGCAATGGGTTTAGATAGTTGTGGTAAGGAAAATGAGATGTCTACTTTTATTTTATTTTTAGTGAATATGACCCAAAAGCTGGAATAAAACAGTCTTCAGTGAGCAAGATGTTTGCTAACAGACTCAGTATACCTCATGTAACCCTAACCACTTCCTTATTACTGTAACCTTTTCTCACTTGGCAACATCCCCAAAGTTCCTCCACAGTGTAGCTAGCTTTTGGTACTTCTAATTACCACATATCTCCTTAGATGTTATTTATTTTATGGCCTAGATTATAGTCACTCTTAGTTAAGATTACATTGATGTTTTAATTAGCACTTTGCTAATTACAAGTGAGACTGTGTCCTTTTTACACAATTAATAGTAATTATACTTTTCAAATATTGCTGTTTATTACCAAAAGTAACTTCTATTTCCTGTTTTTCCTTTAAAAATTCTTATTGACATTAGTTTTCTTACTCTCTGTATACATGTGTAGAAATAAATAGCATAGCATACATCCAAACATATATACATACATAGATGCAGATCTAAATATTCAGTTTCTAATTTCTAGTATATACATATGTATGTACTTATATGCAATACACATATATTACATATAATATATTATACATTTATATGTTACTACTCATTATATACAAATTTAAAAATATTCCTCTAATTTTGTTCAATACCCTCTTTAGTTTTTGTTTGATTTAATTTTCTCTAGTACATTTAAATGCATATATATGCTTGTACACACACATACACATACACACTTTATTTTATTAAACAGTCATAATTATTATTGGTGAAAGAGTGAGATCAGTTATTTCACCATTACTTAAAGTTATATCAATAGGTTTGACTTTGATACACACAATGTATTTCATTAAAGAGAAAAATGGTAACAATCCAAGCTACAATTTTGTAAATCTCATAAAAGCTCCAGTTTATTTTTTTTGAAATCAATATATTCTTAAAGTAAAAAGACAGTATAGTTTGACAACTTGTTAAGCTCATCTACATGCAAATGGCACTCAATTAAGGAACAAGAGTGCTTGTCATTTAAATTGGTATGTTTTTTTAAAGTTATGTTTTATGAAAATATGTAACTAACTTGGAATTTAAAGACTCAAACCACTACGATTAAAAAAAAAAAAAGCACCTCCTAGCCAGTTTGGCTCAGTGCATAGACCCTCAGCCTGCTGATGGAAGGGTCCTGTGTTTGATTCTGGTCAAGGGCACATACCTTGGTTGCAAGCTGTTCACTGGTCCAGGCCCTGGTCAGAGTGCATGCAGGAGGCAACCAATCAATATGTTTCTCTCACATCGATATTTCTTTCTGTCTTTTCCTCTCTCTTTCACTCTCCCTAAAAAATCAATAGAAAAATATCTTCGGGTGAGAATTGAAAAATAATAATATAACTAATAATAATAAAAATTATTAAAACATTAGCCCCAACCATCTTTTATCTCATTATTTGACAACTATATTGGTTGTTAATATTGAAAGATTTTCTTTCCATTGGATTTTGAAATTATAATTTTACATATGTTGCCTGGTTTTATATTTACATATATTTAAACTTCAAATAACATCATATTATTTTCAGTGCATAAGTGTGTTTTACTATTTTTTAAATTTTATACTTACAAGATTTTCAAATCTTTAGGCTATCAAAAAAAGGATAATTACAGAAAACATATTATTAACTTAATCTATGCAATATGCACATTTCAAAAATATGTATTACTTAATAATTTAATTATCCAGTAAATTGTTAATAGGGGTTTATTTTGAACATATTAATTTAGATAAAATTTCAATAGGATGAATTTTTAATAACTTTATATATATGAACAATAATAATTTTATACAATAAGGAATGTTTAGTTTACATCTACTAACATAAAGAATAGTATAACATATAGCATTGTATTTAATATTATGAATTTTAGTTAGGTGATTAATATATATTGTGCATAAAGTACTTATTATTCAATAATATCAGAGATAGGTATCATGTATTTCCAAAGGAGTGGCCCTTTAATAGCAGCTTAGGAAGAGTAGTTGAGGACACTAAACTTTGAATATATTTGTAGCTGACAGCCAAAATTATACATGTCCAGATTTGCCTATGCAAATAAAAATCTGCTCATGAAAATTGGATAATTACACATCTAATAGTTTGGGTTTGATGCCAATTTTTGTATATAGATATAGATGCACACATTGTACATGCATTAGCTATCCTATATAATAAAAGCCTAATGTGCTAAGTGTCCGGTCATCTGGTCATCTGTTCAACCAATCAAAGTGTAATATGCTAATGATATGCTAAGGTCGCTCAACTGTTCTCTGTGACATGCACTGACCTCCAGGGGACAGACACTCCGACTGGTAGGTTAGCTTGCTGCTGGGGTCCAGCTAATCAGGACTGAGTAAGACGGGCCAGACACACCCTGGAGCCCTCCCAAGGTACCTCCCTGGCTGGCCAACCTCTTGCGTTCCTCCCGGGCCCCAATCATGCACTGGTGGGGTCCCTCAGCCTGGCCTGTGCCCTCTCACAATCTGGGACCCCTCAGGGGATGTCAGAGAGCCAGTTTTGGCCCCATCCCACAGGCCAGACCAAGGGGCCCCACTGGTGCACAAGTTTGTGCACCAGGCCTCTAGTGAAGGTATAAAATTTAAATGCAACTTGTGAGTACTAGGTAATATAATATTTTAAAAGAAAATATCTAAACAGAAAATGTTTTACACATGTACTTAGCTTTATAGTATCAATGTTAAATAAGAAAATGAATAATTTAAAAGAGAAAAAAAGTAGTGATTTCATTTTTCTTACTTCACTGAAGTATTATTCACATTCAATACAATGAACCTATTTTGATTTGAAATTTATATATTTATGAAATCACAACCACAATTAAGACATAAAACACTACGAAAAAAAATCCCTTAGGTTCCATTCTGAGACTATAATTATAAGTGGGTACCTGTTCTGCCTCAGGTATCCACTTATAATCACTAAAGTATAGATTTGCCCTTTCTCTAGAGCAGTGGTTCTCAACCTTCTGGCCCTTTAAATACAGTTCCTCATGTTGTGACCCAACCATAAAATTATTTTCGTTGCTACTTCATAACTGTAATGCTGCTACTGTTATGAATCGCAATGTAAATATCTGATATGCAGGATGGTCTTAGGCAACCCCTGTGAAAGGGTCGTTCGACGGCCAAAGGGGTCATGACCCACAGGTTGAGAACCGCTGCTCTAGTCTAGAGTGTTGTATAAGTGGAATGGCATTATACAGTGTGTGTGTGTGTGTGTGTGTGTAGTGTTCTAATTTTTTCACTGAAAGGTTTGACTTTTTCACTCTTTTCATCTTTGACATTTTTCATTCAAGTTCTCCAGAAATGTCATCTTGTACTACAAAGATGAAATTTACTTTCTCTTGGTGTTAATTTTACATTAAGAGATGACCTTTTTTTAAGGATGCAATCTCCTTAGATCTAAGCAATTTCATAAGAAAGAAGCAATGGAAGTAGCCATTGTGACACAAATGAAAATACCTGTTCACAAGAGAGCAGCAGGGATGTTATGTGGCTAGGTAGAACACACATTTCTATTTACATTAGGGGATCATAAATGGAGAGAAAAAGGGAAAATAGAAATTAAGATGTTATTTGTAGGTGAACTTACTCTCAGACGATAAAAAACGCAGACCTAAATTAACTTCTTGCGGGATGTTTTCCCCAGTTAAATTAAAATTTAATCATTGCATTCCAGGTATCAGTGCAGACTTCTGTTCAATGTGACTTTGATTTGGTTGTAACACAGTCTAATTTGAGATTAAATTAGCATGCTCATTTGGGAATAATGGACATGTTTTGATTCTCCACCTGCCCCTTATTATTTCTCAATTCATTCAGGAATTAGGCAGAGTCCTTATCTCAATATCTCTGAGGTGTAAGATTTTATGCCAAAGAGTGTGTCTAAGGAATAATCCTCAAGATTAAGAAAAAGAAATGATGGGAATAGAAATAGTTTCTCCAAATTGGAGGGCGAGAAGTGAGGAGAGGTTAAGAAAGTTATAACTGCTCTAGCTGTTTCCATCAGTGGATAGAGCATCGGCCTGTGGACTGAAGGGTCCCAGGTTCGATTCTGGTCAAGGGCACATGCTCAGGTTTGGGGCTCGATCCGCAGTAGGGGGTGTGCAGGAGGCAGCCAATCAATGATTCTCTCTCATCATTGATGTTACTATCTCTTTCTCCCCCTCCCTTCCTCTCTGAAATCAATAAAAATATATATTTTTTTAAAAAAATTATAACTGAGGTTAATATCCTGTCAGGCTGCATGTCCCCAGAGATCTACAAGACATCTCAGAGCAGAAATGTAGAGGGGAATCAATCCTCTTCTGTAAAATCAGAGACAGGGAGGTAACAAGACTACAAGAAAGAATAAATATCTGGGTTACTAGAAATATGGAATCATCCATAGCTTTGCAGAACTCTTTATGACCCAGCTTGAACACACATGCATTAAAAGGTTTCACCTGATCCTTCAAGAATATTACAGATGCAATAGAAAGACCTATCAGAGTTTATGGGGTCAAATGGCTGGAAAAGAACCACAACTCAGTGGTCGTCCATCATGCCTTCAGATCAAAAACCCGGTGGGGAAAGGGAAGTTCCAAGATCTACCTGAAGGACAAATCACTCAAGAATTCCCTGGGGTGGAGGTGGAAGGGTGGGGCAGGTTATAAGGGATCAATGAGAGAAAAAAGGAAGACATATGTAATATTTTCAACAATAAAGATTTAAAACTGGTTTGGCTCAGTAGACAGAGTGTCGGCCTGTGGACTGAAGGGTCCCAGGTTTGAATCCAGTCAAGGGCACAAGCTCGGGTTGCTGGATCAATCCCCAGCTGATCAATGATTCTCTCTCATCATTGATGTTTCTATCTCACTCTCCATTTTCCTTCTTCTCTGAAATCAATAAAATATATATTAAATAAATAAATAAAATATCACACCGCGAAACACTCCACCTCTATAGTACCTAAAACCATGAAAGATCCTAGAACTTAAACAAAACTCTTGACAAACGTGGGGTATATTATAACTTCCTGAATTAGATAAAAATAAAGGTCTCTTATCTTTTATGATTAAGAACTTAATATGGAAATTAAGAAACATAAATATTTTTACCTACAGACCTGAATTTTATATAATTAAATTTTATGGACTAATTATCCTGGTTGGCACAAACCACTGTGAATTCTCATTGATTTCATCATCAGTTAATGTCCTTAGGTCTTCTCCACATGAGCAGTTAATAAGTAAAGTCTCCCTTATCCTTTATCCATGAAGATTCTTTTTTAAATATATAAATATATTTTTATTGACTTCAGAGAGTAAGGGTGAGGGAGAGAGAGATAGAACCATCAATGATGAGAGAGATCATTGATCTGCTGCCTCCTGCATGACTCACATTAGGGATCAAGCCTATAACCAGAACATGTGCCCCGATGAGGAGTCGAACTGTGACCTTCTGGTTCATAGGCTGAGGCTCAACCACTGAGCCATGTCAACTGGGCACCCATGAAGATTCTTTAAAAAACACTTTTATATTTATCACTATTAATGTATCGTTTCTTAGTATTGACTAAATTAATAATTTGATAATGATGTGCTTTAACAGCGTCTCACTAAGTACACAAAACTATATTCAGAAAGGCAGCTAGTTGGAAAGAACTGGAGAGAAGAAGAATGTGGAATTAAATAGAGTTGACTTATTTCTTGCTCTTGCTACATTTGCCATTAGTTTTAGTTTTGTTCTTAGTGGGAAGCAGGAGCAAGAGGAATAGGTAGATGATTTCCATGTGGCCAAATTAGAATATATAATGGCATCCTCTTCATTACTAGCTGATGAAAGCCTTTACTAAAATAAAGCATTTCAGAGTCACACATGCCTTTTGATACAATGAAGTGGGTGGAGTGGTACAGACGTTGGATTTATTAAAGCATTTGTCCAATGGCAAAGAACTATTTAGTAATAGATATATGTCTAGAAGTATTTTAACATAATTTTCTTTTAATAACTATGTTAACCTTTCTGGTTCTATAAAGACTCAATCAAATTATTTTTTTACACTATAGACAATTTGAATGTTCACCATGAATTTTCTCTTCTCCAGAATAAATATTTGCTATTTCTTAAATTGTATTCTTAAGAGATCATTTCCAGATCATTCACTCTCCTGATTGCCTTTTTTTGGATGTTCTCCAGTTGGTATTCACCCACTGAAATTCATGATACACTTTAAAGCAGAACATTTAGAGCTCAACATATACCTTTTTGAAGAATGGGAGTAGGCTACTCCAGCACATAAGTCATAAATTGAATTCCTGTTGTGTAAAATATTCGATGAATATTTCTTCTTCAAACTGCCCAAGTTAGTGTTTCAAATCACAATGTAATGCATTCATTTCAAAATATATACTACTAAAGATGGAAGACAAGGCTTGACATAAACACACTAAAAGCAAATTAAAAACCCCATACGAATTGCTTTGCTGGGAAAAAGATACTGAATCTGTGGCAGATTTTATCATCTAAATGTGGCCTTAGTTGCTATTATCAGCTCATAAAATGGCATGTTGTGAATGACATCAATGGAAACTTTTATGAAATTTTCTAATGAAAACAAAACAAATATTATAACTGACTGTCTCCAAAACAGCTTTCAAGAATCTAAGAATTCATAAAACTTTTCTACAATACAATCTGCCATATAACTAAGACTCAAATGAAAAACAGGTATATAGAAGATAACATTACTTATTAAAACTGTTAATTATCACCATGAGAGACGAGTTAATGATTAAGATCATAATAGTTAACACTAGGGTAGGGAGTTAAAATTATGGGGCTTATCTATTGTTAGGACATCAAAAAAATGAGTGAATTCAGCACGGATAAAAGATTTAGCAACCATTCCCTCAAAATTTTCCATTAGTCTGTTGAATTGTCAGTGCTTAGATTTCTTTATGAAATTTAAAAAGTTGGCTTATCAAGTATATATTACATTATTATTTTTTTTTAAATTAGCCATTTTTACTCTTATTATTATTATTTTTTCCTTTTGTGGCACTCCATGAACTTACAAATTACACCATTGTTCAAACTGACAATTGCTAGATTATATAATGTGCATTTGTACCTTTGGGGTATTTTAGAGAAACAATAATCAGCTAAATTACTTTCTTAAAATTCATCTTCAGATATATGTGTAAATTTCACTCTTTTTTAATTGAAGTAACCTGAGGGCTTTAACACACACAGTTATTCTTTTCATGGATTATAACAATTATTTCAGGTCAATTTTTGAATTTCTCTTAGGTCTATTTTAAAAAGATCCAGGAACTACAAATATAGCATTGCTGTCAATTAGGTAAATAATGCATTTTAAAATATTATTAAAACACTAGGGGCCCAGTGCATGAATTTGTGCACCTTGAAAGGAACTGTGGACTGTGAGGCTGTGGTGGGAACAGGGGCGGGTCTCGGCCCATCCTTTCCATCCCTGTCCGGCTCCTCCCGCTGCGGCCCCTGGTCCCCTGTCTGCTGGCAGCCCCTCTCCCTCTGCTGCTGCTCCCACGTGCTGATGGCACTGGCCCGCTCACACCCGCTGATGGCATGAAGTGATTGGAACCAGCACTAAGTGCCGGCAGCAGGTGTGAGGGCTGGGCGGGACCGTGGTGCACAGGAGCAAAGAATTTTCAGTAACCACCAGAGGTTTGCCACGATGACAGCAACCAGCGCACCGCCTTGGTCTGGCACCCCCACTCATCTGTTCCACCATCCTGCCACAGCCGACGCCCACCATGTTCTGCACACGACCCCTGGTGGTCAGTGCATGTCATAGCTACTGGTTGTTCAGGTGTTCTGCCTTTCGGTCTATTTGCATATTAGGGTTTTATATATAGAGATTTTTAAAAATAGTTACATCTTTGTAGGGGATGTCTTCTCTAATAGAAATGGCAATAAATCATTTAGTGTAATTATTTTAGTGGGGACTTTTTTAGATTTGTGAATATAGATATCTCATTCCTCAAGAAATGTATTTTGAGATCATAAGTTACTTTAAATGGCTCAGAGAGCCTTAAGCTGACTAGTATCCAAAAGTAAGATTAATATGATGGACTGTAATTGTTTGAAAGCACGATTATGGTCTTCTGGTTAGATAATGTACATATATATTCATTAAACTTCTTACATCCCAAGTATGGTTACATGATTGTGACTATATTGAAGGGTGTTAACATTCTAGAAACTATAGTTTTTAATGATATGCACAAAATATCCAAATATTCTAGTTGCAAATATGATAAAGAACAGAGACTTCACTTCTAAACTTCTAATTATGAAATAATATTTCCTCCATGAGTTTATACCAGAATTCCACTTTGGCACATACAGACATTTAATCTTTGGTTGATTCTTATTTCCAGACAACAACAGGTAATGCCAATGTCATACTCTGTTTTAATTTTAATTTTTATTGATAACACTATTGTAGATGTCACCCATTTCCCTTCTTTTCCCCATCCATCCAACCCTCTCTTCCCCTCCTTTGGCCCTCAACACACTATTGTCTCTATCTATGCATATAGGTTCTTTAGCTAATTCCTTCAACTTCCCTTAATCAGTCGCCTCCATCCCCCTTCCCTCTGACATTTGTCAGTCTGTTCCATATATATACATGTCTGGTTCTGTGTCTGTTTATAGGGTACTAGTGGCCCGGTGCACAAATTCATGCACATTGAAAGGAAAATAATTAGAAGAAAGATTTTTGCAGTAAGTATGTTACTGCAAAAAATTACATGTCAAAATAGTATATATAATATAGTATTATAAAATTAAAATAAAAAATATTTTAATATCACTATTTGCCCTTTATAATAGAAGTGTCAGAGATGAAAGAAAATTAGTAAAATGTATATGAAAATAATATATAAGTTGGTTAATAAGTAAACAATAACAACATGATATAACAACAAAGACGATATAAAAACAACAAAAACATGACATAAAAATAACAAAAATATGACATAAAAACAGCATTGATAAAAACAATGACTGATAAATTGATTAAACTTATTGTAATGTCTCCCTGTACACCATATTAAGAGTAAAAACACTTTCGGAGTGCTTGACTAATTTCCCTTGTGATGAAGTATTTACAACTTTAATGTCACGCGCTCTTCAAACTCGAAAGAAAGCAATATATAACTTACCATGTCCGAAAACAGGTTCAGGTAGTAATATTCTAGAGTTTGTCCTTGTGATTTATTAATAGTCATCACAAATGCTTCCATCAAGGGAAACTGTCTTCAAATTAATTTAAATGGGAGGCCAGTGTCAGATGGGGACAAATCAATTCTTGGAATCAGAACAACCTCTCCTTTCACAGATCCTGTTAATACTTCAGCTTAGATTATGTTAGATCACAATATTTTGATAATAAATCTAGTACCATTACAAAGACCCCATTTACTATTAAGATTTCTCAGTAGCATGATGATTGCACCTACTTTCGATTTTAATTTATGACACGGCATCCCCGAAGGAGTAATACTATTAAGAAATTCAGCCATAACCGGTTTGACTCAGTGGATAGAGCGTCGGCCTGCGGACTGAAGGGTCCCGGGTTCGATTCCAGTCAAGGGCATGTACCTTGGTTGTGGGCACATCCCCAGTAGGGGGTGTGCAAGAGGCAGCTGATCAATGTTTCTCTCTCATCGATGTTTCTAACTCTCTATTCCTCTCCCTTCCTCTCTGTAAAAAATCAATAAAATATACTTAAAGAAAAAAGAAATTCAATGGGAAAATTTTCCTTGCCTGAGTCCAATGTTTATTTTTAAATTGCCAGTGCATGTCATATGTACCAGCTGGTTGGTCAGATGGACAGTCGGACAGACGGGCAGGTGGTCACTTAGCCTTTTACATATATAGATAGATTGCCCGTGCCCTTCATATGTACCATCTGGTCATCGGTCGGAAGGTCAGATGGACATATGGTTAGTCACTTAGCTTTATATATATGCTAGAGGCCCGGTGCACAAAAATTTGTGCACTGGCGGGGGGGGGGGGGGTCCCTCAGCCCCACTTGTGCCCTCTCACAGTCTGGGATCCCTCAGGAGATAACGACCTGTGGCTTAGGCCCGATCCCGGGTGGCAGAGGGCATGCCCAATCCCTAGGTGCCTGCTCCGCAGCCCCTAGTCGGGCTCAGAGCATTGCTGATTGGGGAGTTGGGGTGCCGCCCCCTGTCATGCACAGAGTAGGGCTGATAGGGGAGTTGGGGCACTGTCCCCTGTCACATACAAAGCAGGGCGGATCAGGGGGTTGGGGCACCGCCCCCTGTCACACACAGAGCAGGGCCGATCAGGGGGTTGGGGCACTCCCCCATCACACACAGAGCAGGGCCCATGGAGGGGTTGGGGCGCCACCCCCTAACAGGCACAGAGCAGGGCCAATCAGGGGGTTGGGGCACCTTCCCCTGTCATGAACAGAGCAGGGCGGATAGGGAGGTTGTGGCCCCACCCCCTGTCACACACAGAGCCACAGGGCGATCAGGGGTTTGGGTGCCGCCCCCTGTCAAGCTGCTCCAGGGGCCAGGAGGCCTCGC
>NW_005358567.1:717630-721158 GCF_000412655.1 Myotis brandtii | reverse complement strand
GACTGAAGCTCCCAACCTCTCTTTTTTTTCTTTTTTCTTTTTTATTCTGGGATTTATTTACCTTCTATGGCTGTCACTGGAGCTGAGAGCCGGCTTTAGCTCTGAGGCCCTGCTCCAGCTCTGAGACCTTGGCTGCTGAAAGCAGGTTTCTGGGCTTTGTTTACCTTCTGTATTTGAAACTTTGTTGCAACTCCAACTCTGAGATCCCGGCTGGCTGAAAGCAGGTTTCTGGGTTTTGTTTAGCTTCTATATTTGCAACATAGTTTCTTAGAGTGCAAGCTCAGAGGTCGGCAGCGGCAGGCGGGGAACCTTGGCTTCCTCCTTCACTGGAGCAAGCAAGCCTCCTGTTTGCTTCAGCTGCCTGGCTGCCGGCTGCCATCGTGGTTGGCAGTTAATTTGCATATCTTGCTGATTAGCCAATGGGAAGGGTAGCGAAGTTACAGTTAATTACCATGTTTGTCTATTATTAGATAGGATATATATTCACACACATACACATACATACATACATATAGATAGATAACTAATTCTGGTATTAAACTAACAAGTGGCAAGTTCATAAGGAAGGGAAAAATGTTTTTTTATTGATGTTCTTTTCTTTATTCTAAAATACAAATGTGGTTACACCCAAAATTAGTTTTTCTAAAAGCACTTCCTTTGAATATGAAAGTTGTGTGCATTTGTATATGTGTGTGCTACACAAAATACATATTCATTCTCAATTGAAAATGGAAATTAATAAAAGATATGAATCAGATAAATTTTAGTGGAAACGGATCAAGGATTAGTTTTAATTGCCATAGTCACGCGATGTACATAGTATCAATTGCATATTCTCCTGTTATGTCAATTACCTTTGAGGGATCTTGAGAGATAAACATTCTATGGACATATGAAATAATTTGGCAATAAAAATTATATTTTTATGTGAGCATTTCAAATTTTTCTTCTACAAAATATTTTCTCAGAACTAAATTTCTAGGGGCTTAACTTCTATTTTCTGAAGTCTGGAAACTTTTTGTTAAGCATCAACAGTCCTGAAATGTCATGAAGAAACATATTTATACAAATGCTAAATATCTCCTAACTGCTTAAGGGCTGTTTTTATTATTACTCACCCAGTCAATGATTTCATAGAGCATTGCTTGCTGCTTGGCCCAAAGGGATAAGCCACACATAGAGCTAATATTTCCTTATATATCTTATTACCACTGAAGGTTTTCAACAAGTATCCTAGGCTAAACTAGTACCTAAACAGGAAAAACAAACTTGAAAATATGTTTAAAAGCTTCTTGCCCATCAGCTGGTGAGACCTAGAATGCATGTCCAATAATTGGCCTTGCCTCAAAGGTACTTAGCTAGCAGTTGTCCTAAAGAGCAAAATCCAGTGTCAAAGAACTAAAAAGTTGGCAAAAGTTAGAAAAAAAAATTAGGGATGCAGCCAATCAATCTGAGGTCTGGGCAGGAATCTAACCCTGGGAGTCCAAAGCAGCTGACCAGTCAGATAGACTAAACTGTCAGATAGAAGATTATATAGAGGAAACTTAGTATAATGGAAAGGGCACTTCAGAATTAAAAGGACTGAGATCAAACAATGTTTATAATGCTGCTGACATAAAAGTGCATAAGCTATTATCTCCATTGCTGCATACACTCCTAAATTGAAATTTTTTTTAAAAAGTCACAAAGTGTTTTGTTTTGGGATGTTTACTGTTATCATGTCTGTCATAACTGCATTTGATTATTATATGGCATTTGCTTTATATCTTTTTATAGCTACACTTGGAAGATAGCCCTCAATAAACAATGCTTTCTGATTTTCAAACTCACTTGTGCATTGGTTTTCCAATGGTGCCTCCATCTAACCAGGAGAATTTGAGGAAGTACTGCAATCAGAGTTCTAGACCTAAGTCTTCAAATGCCTGGAGCCTCCATGCAGCAATTCTGGTCCTTCTGCTAAAGAGATTACCCAGGAAAACTACATGGAGTGAAAGGTCACCTACGAGTAGACAGTGAGATGGAAGGTCTTAGCTGTCCCAGTCTTCTAATCATCCCACCAAGGCACCCGACAGGCAAATGTGACATCTTGGCCATGACTTCAGTACAGTCAAGTCCCGAAAAGTGCAATGCTATCCAACAGTATATATAACAGGACAGGCACCACGCTGTCCAAGTCAACCCACAGAATAGCAAGAGAAAAGTAAAAGCTTCAGTGAGATGGAAGGTCTTAGCTGTCCCAGTCTTCTAATCATCCCACCAAGGCACCCGACAGGCAAATGTGACATCTTGGCCATGACTTCAGTACAGTCAAGTCCCGAAAAGTGCAATGTTATCCAACAGTATATATAACAGGACAGGCACCACGCTGTCCAAGTCAACCCACAGAATAGCGAGAGAAAAGTAAAAGCTTGTGGTTGGATCTGATCAAGACAGTTGGACTAAACTGTTTATTTCAGACCATAAACCTCTGACCTTATTTATCGTAGACTATTTCTATTAGAAAAATTAACAATAGCAAATTCTTTTTTCTACCTAAGTTAAATGTATATACGTCTTTTTAAATGCCTCCTTAACTAATGTAATCATCAAGGAAGACAAAAATTCCTGTAGCTCAATCTGCAGGAGGATAGGAGCCTTTCTTCAGTGAGTGTCTTACTCTAAGTTGTAAAGCTACCTCTCTCATGAATATAGGTGAGAGTTTACTTTTCCTGTGGGCAGAATACACCTGTTCCTATAGTGGTATTTCAATTATTATTGTGTTGTTTATCCTGTACTGAGGAAAATTGGAGGAATGTCCAAGCAATCAGATACAGCTGATGGGCTTGCTGTTCTGACTTTTGTCTGGCTGTGTCCGCACTAAGCAGTACAAATAAATTACATTAAAAGTAGAAAAGAGTTGCTATTGGATGAGAGAGTAAAAAAAAGTGTTTGATGAAGAAGTCCCTTGAATAGATAAAGCTATTTTAAACTCAAAGACAGAGCAATGGCACTGTAAACACTTATAGAACAAATGAATTTGTATGTTTCTCATTCCAAAATCAGGGAGCTATAAATGGCACAGTTAACCAAACACACAGTTTATTCATCACTGCAATTGCAAAAAGGAATATTTATCGTGTCATTAATTTACATGATTAAGTGTCAAGTGAGTGATTCATAAATTTAGCTTCATTTTAAAAGGCAAACACATCTCTCAGTAGGGGTCAAGGAGCTGAGTGGGAAAAAATAAATTTAATTCCATCTAATCTTTCTAAGAAGTTTAGTTTTGTATCAACAATTTAGCCCACAATTATAGTCAACGATGTAAGCAGCCTCTATGCCTCAAACTCAAGTAAAAACAATAATAACCCTGCTTTTGGGGGGAAAGATTGTATCCTTAGGGATTTAATACATGCCATTTAAAAAATTGTCATCATAGCCCTATCTGGTTTGTCTCAGTGGAGAGAGTGTCGGCCTACGGACTAAAGGGTACTGGGTTTGATTCTGATCAAGGGCACATGCCCGGGTTGCCAATTCCATCCCCAGTAA
>NW_005358567.1:711320-716394 GCF_000412655.1 Myotis brandtii | reverse complement strand
TTTCTTTCTTTTTAGATGTTTCTCTTTCTCTCTCTCTCTCTCTCTCTCTCTCTCTCTCTCTCTCTCTCTCTCTCTCTCTTCCTCTCTCTGGAATCAATAAAAATTAAAAGTACAAAAAAATGTGAATAGAGCCTGAAAACAAGGGCCTCTGGTTGAACACATACGCAGCTCAGAAGAATGACTTTTCTGCCACTGACAAAGGTATCTGAAAGCATTTTTTAAATGTTTCACCTGAGCTGTTGGTTTCCTAGGGCTGTTGTCACTAGTTGGCTTAACACAACAGAAATTCATCTCTCACAGGCCTCAAATCTGGAAGCCTGAAATCAAGGTGTTTCAGGGCCATACTATGTGAAGGCTGCAGGGGAGAACCCTTCCTTGCTTCTCATGGGTTCCAGAAATCCTGGTGTTCCTTGGCTTGTAGAATTACCACTTCAATGTCTGCCTCCATAGTCACATGGCTTTCTCTGTGTGTACATTCTGTGTCTAAATTTCCTTCATCTTAGAAGGACACCTGTTATTGAAGAAATAACTTTCTTTAAAAAGTGACAAATTAAAATAAAATTCCTTTGAAATCACGAGGCATATCTCTCTGCTTCACATGACATTTACTTTTCTTTTTTCTCCAGCTCATCATAGGCCATATCCTTCCTCATCTTGTTTACCCATTAGACATTTCCTACATTTTAATAAAGGGAACATTTTCCATTTTCCCCTTATTTGTCCTCCATTACTCAATTTCTACCCCCAAGCAATTGTCCAAGTTTGCTTTTCTAGAAATACCATTTAGCATTTCTGCCAAGCATTCAAATAGGGAATCTTTTACAAATTAACAAATAAACTACTATGCAACAGAGAAATATAAACATAGATGTAGAGACACATATGCATAAACAATACAATTTAAAAATTCTTGGCCTGAACAAATTTTCATCAACTGCCCTTGCATCCTACTGATTTCTCCCACAAAGATTCTGAAGCCACGATTGCCATGGTTTACCTGATGTGAATCTAGGTCAATTTTAAATCAGGCAGAGCAAAAGATTTTGGCAATAATAACTCAGCTGCCATGAGTGATGCCCTTTTTACTCTTCACCATAGTTGTTCAGCTATTTCTAACTTGCTACTTTCTCTCCAAATTTCCTACTTTGTCATTTCCTCCCTTATTCTCAAGGACTTCATTGTTCTTATCTCCAGTAGAAAATGGAGGTTGTTACGCAGGAAGTTGCTCAATTTTCTGCCAACCAACCTGCCACTGTTTTACATATTTATGTGCATGCTCCCTTCTCTTTATCCCCCCTGCTTTCTCATCCATATAGTAAATCACCTCCTTTTATATTTTTGATAAAAACTGATTTTAGCATATCCTTATCTGCCTCCACCTTTACCCTCATCAAACAAACAACCAGAACAAACTGATTTTTCCCTGAGCATTTCCATGATCAATAATGGGAAACTATTAACTGTTAACTCAAGTTTCACCCATATCTGAATTTACATATTTAGATGAGACTTTAAACTTAGGATTTAGAGTTGATGCTACAGTGAGTTAAGACCCTTGTTAGGCTAAAATAATTATATGTTGATTATGAGAAGGACATAAGTTTGGGGGCAGGAGAAGAATTGTATGGACTAAATATTTGTCTCCTCCAAATTCATATCTTGAAATGTGAACCCCAGATGTGATGATATTAGGAGATGGTGCCTATGGGAAGTGATTTGGTCATTAGGGTGAAGTCCTCATGTGTGGGATTAGTGCCCTTATGAAAGGGACCTCAGAAAGTTCTCTAGCTCTTTCCTGTATGCCATGTGAGGTCACAGCAAGAAGATGGCCACCTGTGAACTAGAGAGTAGGCCCTCATCAGACACTGAACCTGCCAGTGCCTTGACCTAGGACTTCCCAGCCACCAGAATTTTGAGAAATAAATGTTTATTGTTTAAGACACCTGGTATAGCAGTCCAAACATATCCAAACATTGCCCAAGCTAGGGTTTCATTCATCTTCTCTTCACCCCATTGGTGAAGGAGAAGTCCCTTCTTTAGGATTATGGGGATGGCTGAAGACATAGTTCTCAACACTGGACAGATGAGATGGACAGCAGTTTATTAGTCACATATATTCACAGCTTGGGGAATGAGGGCACCATGACATACAGGGCTGCAGAGGGGTTGCACTGGAAAATGAGTGAATCAACTGGGGTCTTGGGAAGTAGGCTTTGAAGTAAAAAAAGGGTCCAGTGACCCCTAATTCCTGTGAGAAGATGTGAATCACTTGTTTGAATAGCATGTGAGCTGTTAGGGAACTGAAGCCTTCTACTCAGAGACAAGCAGTTACTGCGCTTGATTGCCATGATAAGAAAGGATATTGTCTATAGGACCTTAACACCAGCACAATGGTGAGATGAACTTTTGTTAGGACATTCAAGGTCCTCTGTTTTCCTCAGAAGTCAAGTCATACATAATATGGAGCCTTAATATTAGTCCTTATTCCAAAACAAGATTGTTATTGGACTCTTATTTGTTCCCCCTTTAACATCAGTCATTTAATATACTCTGCCAACTTTACTATCAGAATAGCTCTCAAGATATTATCATCATCACCCCACTTCTCCCCACCACTTTACCTGAACTTATCTTGATCACCCATTAGAACTTGACTTAGCAGTCACCTCTCCTTGGTCTATTCTATGAACTTCTTGGGGTAGTGATAAATGCCCCTTGTGGCTCTCACAGACTCCTTTGCTTAACCTATGATCAAATACATCATCTGGGAACTATTCTTTTTACTCTTTCTTTGTTTTCCCCAAAATAGACCCTGAGTTTTAGAACAATGTCTTGTGCACTGTATTCCTAATATGTGGCGCATAGAAGCCACTCCATAAATAGATGTTAAGTTTAAAAAGATAACAGTAAGTTAAATCAGCATGATTAAAATTTCTAATCCCAGTACTGAAGACACTCCTGTTTCCTTATTGACAATTTTCTTCCTCACCTCTCCTCATTTTGTTACCCACTGAGCTGCTTTTATACAGAAAACCATCAGTGATGTATTACCAGCACAATGGTGAGATGAACTTTTGTTAGGACATTCAAGGTCCTCTGTTTTCCTCAGATGCAAGTCATACATAATATGGAGCCTTAATATTAGTCCTTATTCCAAAACAAGATTGTTATTGGACTCTTATTTGTTCCCCCTTTAACATCAGTCATTTAATATACTCTGCCAACTTTACTATCAGAATAGCTCTCAAGATATTATCATCATCACCCCACTTCTCCCCACCACTTTACCTGAACTTATCTTGATCACCCATTAGAACTTGACTTAGCAGTCACCTCTCCTTGGTCTATTCTATGAACTTCTTGGGGTAGTGATAAATGCCCCTTGTGGCTCTCACAGACTCCTTTGCTTAACCTATGATCAAATACATCATCTGGGAACTATTCTTTTTACTCTTTCTTTGTTTTCCCCAAAATAGACCCTGAGTTTTAGAACAATGTCTTGTGCACTGTATTCCTAATACATGGCGCATAGAAGCCTCTCCATAAATAGATTAAGTTTAAAAAGATAACAGTAAGTTAAATCAGCATAGTTAAAATTGCTAATCCCAGTACTTAAGACACTCCTGTTTCCTTATTAACAATTTTCTTCCTCACCTCTCCTCATTTTGTTACCCACTGAGCTGCTTTTATACAGAAAACCATCAGTGATGTATTGGTTTTCCCAGGTTCCTAGGAAGCACTTTGGTCTTCATGGAGCAACATTAATTCTTGCTATTGGTTTGAGAACCCAATAGAGCCATGTAATTTATTTCTACTTTCCTCCCTCTGGCAGTCCCAGGCAGCACCTGCCAGGATATGACTGCTGTATCAGCAAACCAAATGGGAAGAAAATGAATATGTATTTTGGTCCCCAAAGAGAAACCCATTTTCACTGCAGCTAAGCTTGACAGTTTAGGACTCCCACCTGACTTGAAGAACATGAAACGCTCCACTTCTTTTTGAAATCATTTGCTTATATGTGGCTGCACTTCACACATCCCAGTGTGTCCTTTCCCCTTATACCCCAAAGGAAAAAGAAATATGAACCACTTGTACTCAGAGATCACTGAATAATGTTTGCTACTATCAGATTTCATTGGCTTCAACACTGTTATTTGTTGAAAATATGTGGTTGAATCTCAAAACCAACAACATTCCCCCAGGGTACCCATTAGGCAGAAGGGGGAGGGGGGGGCACAGTTGTAAAAATTCCGTTTTGTAAAATAGAGGTCTCTGGGAGGGAAGCCATCAAAATTGTGTTTGTTGAATATTTCATAGCCTAGAATGTACAATTTACAAACAGGGAGGAAATTGTAGAGGATAGGCACTCAAAAACACAATCTCCAGGGAAGACATTTTTGCCCTTCTTTCAGCGATTTTATATGGGAGGCTAGAATGCAAGTGAGCAGTGAAGGAGGGAAAACAAAAAACATGAGCCAAAAGTGGAACAAATGTTAAGTTTTCAAATTTCTTGCAATGATGTTCCTTCTTAGTGGTTACCCGTGAAATGGTTTTATAAGCGTGTGCTTTGACATAGGCTTGAGATGATTTGTTTCATACTATCTAGTAAATAATACAGATGGACAGAAATCATAATCAAAGAGGAACTAACTGTGTAAGATTGCAAAGGGTTCTTTTCTTTTTTTCTAGAGTAGGAAGGTGGCTTGAACTCAGATGTGCTAGATTCACAGGCTTTATACTAGTGTCTGTGGAATTTCCAGGCAAATCTCTAATGTTGTACACCAAAATATGTAACTTATTTGTGTACATTCTAGTCTTCCACACTATACTGTGAGCTTGTTTAGGGAAAGGGTTGTAATGCCTACCATTATATCACAGCCCATAGATGAACAGTGCTCTATAATTTGTGAAATTGAATCAACTGATTTGAGAATATGCCTTATCTTCCAAATGATAAAGATAAATTCCAATAGAATATGTACAATGTAGTCCACAATAAGTGATTTTTTTAAAAATATATTTTATTGATTTTTTTACAGAGAGGAAGGGAGAGGGATGGAGAGTTAGAAACATC
>NW_005358567.1:681129-711148 GCF_000412655.1 Myotis brandtii | reverse complement strand
ATCTATATATATAAAAGCCTAAGCAACCAAACAACCGAATGACCAAATGACCTGTAGACTGGTCACTATGATGTGCACTGACCACCAGGGGCCAGATGCTCAATGCAGGAGCTGCTCCCTGGTGGTTACAGTGCTCCCACAGTGGGAGCACCACTCAGCTGGCCAATGGGCACCAGAAGCTGGACTCACATCTGGCAAGTGCAGCTGTGGTGGTGTGAACCTCTCCCACCTCCACAGCAGCATGAGCGACAGTGGTGGCAGGTGCAGCGGTGACAGGATAAGTGGGAGTGGCACGGTGCCCGGCCCAGGCTCAGGCTCCTCTCTGGCTGCCTGCCACTTCACACACTACTACATCCCTTGGGGGATGTCAAACTTTCAGTTTCAGGGGATTGGGCCAAAACCTGCAGTTTGACATCCCCAAGGGTTCCTGGATTGCAAGAGGGTACAGGCCAGGCTGAGGGAGCCCACTAATGCACGAATCCGTGCACCAGTCCTCTAGTTTAAAATATCATTGTTTTACAAAGGAAGAACCAAAATACTAATGTTTATGGGTTCCAATATTTTTTAAAAATGTATTTATTTAGTTGTTATTATTTATAGACTCTAAACTTTAAAAAATACATATTTTTTATTGAATTCAGAAAGGAAGGGAGAGGGAGAGATAGAAACATCAAAGATGAGAGAGAATCATTGATCAGCTGCCTCCTGCACAACCCCTACTGGGGATCGAGCCTGCAACCTGGACATGTGCCTTTGATCAGAATCAAACCCAGGACCCTTAAGTCATTAGGCTGATACTCTATACACTCAGCCAAATAAACAAGGGCTAAACTTTATTTTTTAGAGCACTTTTATGTTCACAGAACAAATTGAGCATAAAGTACAGAGATTCCCCATGTACTGCCTGCCCCACATAGGCAGAACCTCTCTTCTATCAACATTCCTCACCAGAGTGGTACATTTATTATAATCAGTGAACCTACAATGACACATCGCTATTACCCAC
This sequence comes from Myotis brandtii, assembly GCF_000412655.1. Lineage (NCBI taxonomy): Eukaryota > Metazoa > Chordata > Mammalia > Chiroptera > Vespertilionidae > Myotis > Myotis brandtii. The sequence continues at coordinate 710,142 of NW_005358567.1, read as the reverse complement.
AATTCATAGTTTATATTGGGATTCACTCTTTGTGTTGAATATTCTGTGAGTTTGAATCAATATACAATGATATGTATCCACCACTATAGTATCCAACACAATAGTATCACTGCCCTAAAAATGCTCTGTGTTCTGCTGGTTTATTTCTTCCTTTCCTCTAAGCCTGGAGACTACTGGCTATTTATTGACTCCTTTGTTTAACCTTTTCCATAATATATATTTGAAATTATATAGTATGTAGCCTTTTCTGGTTGACTTTTTTTTTTTAACTTAGTACAAGAAAAGCTTCCTCCATGTCTTTTCATGACTTAATAACTTATTATTTTTAGCACTAAATAATTCCACTGTCTGGGTGTGCCCCAGTTTATTTATCAATTCTCCTACTGAAGGACAGTTGTGATAGTTATGAGTAAAGCTGCTACGATCATCTGTGCACAGGTTTCTGTATCAACATAAGTTTTTAGCTCCTTTGGATAAATTCCAAGGAATACAATTGCTGGGTCAGATGGTATGAGTATGTTTAGATTTGTTAGAGTCTGCCAAACTCTCCTCCAAAGTGACTATACCAATTTGCATTCCCACCAGAAATAAATAAGTTTTCTCATTGTTTCACATCCTTACCAGCATTTGGTGGTTTCGGTGTTTTGATTTTTGAGCATTCTCATAAGTCTGAGAGTCGTATCTCATTGTTGTTTTAATTTGTATTTAGTGAATGACAAATGATGTTGAGCCTCTTTTCTTATTTGCTTTATTTATTTGCCATCTGTATATTTTCCTTCGTGAGGTGTTTGTTCAAGGTTTTTTTCCCTATTTTTCAGTTGGGTTGTCTGTTTTCTTATTGTTACGTTTTAATAGTTTTTGTAGGTTCAACATTTTTTTCTATTGGGATATATAATCTTGTATTTTTTAAAAATATGTTTTCTGATTATAAAAGTCATACACACTTATTTTAGAAAATTTAGATAATGTGGAAAAGGATAAAAAAGTCATGTTAAAATGTGCTATAATACAACTCAGAGATAATTTCTAACAAATAAGAAACATATTAAAAACATGTGATATCATCTCTGCAGAGGCAGAACTAACTTTCTTGCCTTTGTTCTTTCCTTTTTACCTTACTGTCTTTTTGTATAAAAGTATCTAGCTTCTTCTGTTTCTGGGGCCAAAGACATCATGTAACCTGGAAGTGTTTGCCTCTGAAAAACACTTTGGGCCCTTTCATTTAGGCAAGTGGGCACCAACTGTTCCAAGGGGCCAAGAGTGTCAAGTCAGTGTTTTGGTTTGACTAAGATGCTTCTACCAGTGACTCATATTTGCTTCAAATATTTTATTTTCTAATTAAAATTTCAAATATTTTCCTTAAAAACAAGTTACCTATAGAACCCCAGCAATTTGTCTAATATATTTCCCACCTTTCTCATAGAAATTGATGACCCTAAAATTGGTGTAGCTCATTCCCAAGGACAATAGCATAATTTTAGTATATACATAGTAGGGCAAAAGTAGTTTTATAGTTGTGAGTACACAAAACAGTTTATTCTTGAATTCTTATTAATTATTGCATGCGTATTTTCTATATGAACAACTATAAACCTACTTTTGTCCCACCCTTTATGTCCCTATCAAATAATGCACATTTTATTTTCAGAATATTAAAATGTGCTTGATGACATTCAGGTTTAAGACTAATTTTCTACTTTTTCTTCATGCAATATTATTTTTTAAAATGTACTCATGTTGACATAAATAGATAAGACATTATGGGTATTTTCTAATGACCTCAAAATGTATTCTATAAAGGTATACATAATATATGTATTTTTAAATGTCTGAATCATGCAGCATTTTGTTTGTTAGAGAATTTTTTTCTATTAACTTATTGGGCACTTATCTTTTAATCAAGTGCCCCAAATTAACTTAAATATAGACCAGCTTTCTGTATCATCTTCTTGAAATTATCTTGGTACTACCTAGTCTTAGTTCAAGCCTTGCTTTCTGATTCCATTTACTTAAAGTTTACAGGAAATTAGGTGACTATTTAGGTAAAGAAATAATATTCTTGATCTCATGCATAATATCTTAGCAACCTACTTTATGGCTGGTTATGTATTTATATTTTATATATCTTATATTTTCCAGGAGGAGATTTTAATGTGCAGAAGTGAATAAAAGTTATCAGCATCTATAGTACACAATGGGTCAGTTCTTACTGCCCATTTAAGAGAAAAGATGCAGAGATATAATGCCAAACATACTCATCCAGGTGGTATATTCAAAATATATCAAAGTAACTATTCTATTAGTGGATTAATGTAGATTCAAGTTGAATTAAACATAGAGTAATTTGGTTAATATATCTGTACATCAATAAAATTCTCTCCCATGCCTGTTCCAAATGACCAACTGTTAACAGATTATGCCAGAGGCAATGGGGATCTATGGAGTGCTGTTTTCAGAGTTGTAATGATTAAGGCTGAGATTCCCTAGTCCTACATTTATGAGCCTCCTCAATGTAAATGGAATTTGCCTTTTTAAATTTTACCTTTAAATCCACATTTATATATATCAGACCGGAGCCAAATTGACTTGTTTGCAGTTTCAGTACATAGTCCTTTCCCCACATGTGTGCTTTCATTCTTGATTTTCCATCTGCCTGAAATTCCCTTCTCCGGACATATTTTTTGTCTGTTCTCTCCCCTTATGCAAAGCTACTCATGAATACTGAGTTATTCATGATTGTTTACCTTTTCCTCCCCTTCACTCTCCTAAAGTAATAAATTCATTCTTCTCATTTTATTGTACCTGATTCATGCTGACCACTGTTCAGGGTTCTGAGCATATAAAGAAGAAAACAAGGTTCTTATAAGAATTCACATATTGGAGACTGCTTCAGAACAGAAAGAATCTCTATGAATTTGTCATCATATAGGATGTTTAAGTACAATGACTAAGGTGAGCACAGTTTCCATGTAAATGTAAACAAGTGGGCCTAATTTTATCAGAGGACACCTAGGAAGGACTTTCCTGGTCCCAATAATTCAATAGCTATTTAACAGGGCAATTCTCCAAAAGCTACTCAAGAGAGGAGTACAAAGCCAGCCCCCTCTTGGCCTTTTTATCTCACATGCCCAAATGGGTAGCCTAGGAGATGTGGTGAAAGAATGTATTAACTTTTTAAAAGATGACTTGTTAAAGAATGTAAGCATGGGGGTAACATGATTTAACAAAGCTTTCTCTCAGGTGCACCAACAGGAGTGGGGGAGTCAGGAAGCAGGCACAGGTAAGAGGTAATTAAGTATACAATTCAGATTCAGAATTCATCTTAAACTACAGTTCTTTCTGTATTAGAGCCCTGTGTATCTCTGTCTTATCTCTCTTACTAGACCTCAGTATCTCATCATTAAGATGGCTAGCTGATGTATCTTTTCTCCTTAGGAACATGCAGGACAATGCATGGTTCACACATATTCTTCAATGAAGAAAGCTTTGGGGGAGGTTTCGTTGATGTCCATAACATGGCACCACATGTCGGTAGGGTCTACCTCATGGAAAGTAGAAGATCTGCAAATCTTAACTTTTAGAAATACAGTCAAGCCTAGTTATGTTTCATAATGCCTTCAATAGTAATCAGTATTAATAAGTTATCACCTTTATGGTCACTTATATTTCTAAAGTGTTAACTGGAGTTTATACACCTGAATCAGGATTTTGTATATTTCACCTATTTTACTTCTCACAACCACTCTCCTTGGGAGCTTCTATTAATTCTATTTTATTCATAATGACATTGAGTCACAGGGAAGTTGAACAAATCAGCCAGGATCTCACAGATAGAGGATATGTTTGTTGGATGCTAAAGCCCAATACTCTTCCTGCTTATACTCTACTTCTAAAATGCATTGCAAGTTCTGAATAGCATACTCAAGTGACAACAAAGGGACAGTTTTAAAATATGTTGATTGAAAATAGACTATGTGGTAGTAAATATATTTCTTTACTATTTTTGTTAGGCTGTCATAACCAAGTACCACAAAATGAGGGGCTTAAACAACAGAAAATTATTGTCTCATAGTTCAGGAGGCTAGAAGCCCAATATCAAGGTGTTGGCAGGTCTGGTTCCTTCTGAGGATGTGAGAGAAGAGTCTGTTCTAAGAATCTCTCTTTTTGTAGATAGCCATCTTCTCCCTGTGTCTTCATATCTTCTTTCTTCTATGTATATCCATCTGTGTCTTAGTTTTGCCTTTTTATAAGGACATATTAAATTAGGATTCATTCTAGTGACATCACTTAATGTTGACTACCTCTATAGAGACCCTATCTCCATGTAAGGCCATATTCTGAGGGTTAGATCTGCAACACATACATTTTTCAGAAAACAGTTTAAATAACTTGCCATGAGTAAAACCAGCAGTGCAATAGTAAATTTGCATTGATATCTTTTTTTCTTTTAAGGGGAATGTTTAGAAACTCTCTGAAGGAAATATTCATCTGAAATTTTAAATGAACACAAAAGCTTCTATATTTTAGGTTAGTTTGTGACACTAAGTCCTTCAAAAATGATCTTTTGCTATTAAAAACTATTCAGAAAGGTATATTTATTTTCAAATAAAGATGCAAACCTTCCTATGTTAATACTATGTACTACCTATATATCTTAAACTGGTTTGAGCTGAATTTGACCCTTGTTCAAAAAACGTACTGTGGTTAAGACAGAGTCTAATTTAATACTAATTTTATATTAACATATTTTTAGCCTGTTTTGAGAGGTCAAAAATAGCAAACAGTTGTTTTCTGCTTAAGAACCACTTATCATTAAGACAATTGAAATGATGATATTCGGAAAAGGGGGAAAGAGAGGAAAATAATCAACGGAGCAAATAATATTCTACTTATGCAAATCACTCTCATTTCTATTTCAATGACAAAAACAAGCATGACTGCAAGGCTGCTCCATTAACAATAGATACCACAGCTGTTCATTAGAAGGCCATTTTTAAAAATCACTTTTACTAATTAGAAAGCTCTTCTAGAAAAAAAGAAGAAGAAAACCCCAACAACTCTGTAACTTCCATTGATCACCTAAGAACATGTTCCTATAATTGGTGATGAAATGCCTTAATCATGGTAGAACAATGGATTTCACACTAAGAATTCTGGTGACCCTGAACCCAAATATTTTTCATATATTCTGTCTATTGCATTTGGGTTTCTCCCAGTTCCTTCAGATTTGATTTGTTTAAAAAGGGCTTTACTGCGAAAGCAACTGGTTCCATTTCCCAAGTGCACAGAAGACCCAAAATAAAAGGCTTTCGCTTGGTTAGTCTTGCATTCAGCTCTCTGGAAGTTGTGACATCTCAGGAGAATAACTGTTTTCCTGGAAAAACCTAAACTACTGCTGTATCTTAAAGTAGTTAGGGTAATGTCTTTCTTTTCTTCCAACTACCTCTCACTCTGAAACTGGAATTAAAAGATTATTCAGAAGCAGGCTGTTTCACAAACACAATTTTGAATATTGTGAATTGATACAAAAGGGTATGAAGACAGAAACTGCACAATAACTTGAAATTCAAGGCTACATTTCATAGTTTGAAAATTGTATGTCCAACTGTCAGGCAATTCAATACTCTATATTCAATACTCAAAACACACTGGAACCATTGCTATAAATGCTCGACATTTAATGATATGAAGTCAACATTGAGCTGGGCCTGTATAAAGATAATTAAACATCTTACTTTTTGGGTTTTTATCTGTATAACTAGCACTCATGAAAACAAGATAAATGCTTAAATCATATTACCCTCCAAATACATCTCTAAAGGGTTAACCCTACATCATTTTAGCAAAAATATTGTCAGATAAAATGTCTGAGCAGGTGACTAAAATGGGGAGGAAGAGCATAAAGTTCACCATTGAATTCAATCAAGATTAATACTTTAGGATGGAGGGGAGCATATAGTTTTAATACTTGGATTTCTTGTATAAATTTATTTTAACTTTTAAATTTTATTTCATTACTACATCATGATGGTCCATAAATCAAACATGAATTCTCTTCTAAAGTATATGTTTGGTGAGCTAAATCAGGACTAAGTGCAAGATATGCATTAGTTTCAGATAGCTTAAATCTATGGATTATTCATACTCACATTAGTGAAAGCTTTTTCTTGTTAAAGCTGTGCTTAACATTTTTTTTAATACAGGTGGTTCGAATTACAGAAAGCCTGGCCATAATTTAATCTTCTTTAAGGTAAACGGATTAAATTAGATTTCTTATAGATTGACATAGGCTTTTTAAAGCTGTAGAGACAATTTCTCTTATCTCCTTGGAAAAGGTGCTTACTTGATCTTCCGTATTAAATTTTGAGTCCCAGAAAAAAAAATTAAAAATCAACAAATGAAATTAAATTATTGAAAATCTGTAGGCCTGGATGGGGAGTAAGAGACTCCTGATCTAATTTCATTCCGAAATATCAATTAGTATTACAATTTCCCTCTTATAAAATATTTACATTTTTAGAATTATTCAGAAACGTCCTGAGGCCTGGTAATACAGAAACTTATTGATTCACCAAAACAAGCAAACAAATAAAGGCATTCTGCAATTTAAACATCTACCAATGACACTTGCTTCATTGCACTGGCAATCTGGGTCCCTCTTGGTAGTAAGTCTGTCTTTTAATGGTTAATGAGTGTGACCCCATGCGCTTTAATACCGTAACTCAGATTCTTCCCTCAGCCTGAACAGCTCTTTCCTCTTAGGTTACACCAGCTCCTGACTTCAGGTTCTACCCTCTCTTTTCTGCAGATGTTTCTTCTTACTCTTACATTCTTCTCAACCTGAACAGCCCTATTCTAGAGGGTCCCCCAAATTAATAAAAATAAACCTTTGTGATGGATTGCTCTCAGTCTGTGCCAAGTTTAAATAGAGCGAATGGATGAATCTTTTTCTTTTGCAGAGAGTACCAATACATTATAAGTTCATATTGTTTTTAAGGAAAAAACAAAGTTAATTTTACCAAATCAACTAACAGCAGATGATAAACCTAGAAATGACCAGACTATATGAAAATATGGAGAACATTTTGCATTCATATATTAAGCCTTGCTCTAGGAAAGCACACAATTTGTTTTAAAAACTGATTGAGGCTCAAATCTACTGGTGAGAGTAAAATACTTTCCATAATTTACAAGCCAAATTAAAAAATAAGCCTTCAGCCCTGACTGGTTTGGCTCAGTGGATAGAGCGTCGGCCTGCAGACTGAAGGGTCCCAGGTTCGATTCCGGTCAGGGGCATGTACCTTGGTTGTGGGCACATCCCCAGTAGGGGGTGTGCAGGAGGCAGCTGATCGATGCTTCTCTCTCATCAATGTTTCTAACTCTCTATCTCTCTCCCTTCCTCTCTGTAAAAAAATCACTAAATTATATTTTTTAAAAAATAAGCCTTCATTCTTTTGCTTTGAGAGTTTGTGATCTCTTGTAATTGTCTTGACAGGTGAACAATGGTCTTGGTCTTTAAATCATTCAGCAACTTTTAGTGAATGATTGCTGTGTGCTAGACACATAGATTGATGTTCTGGGTACAGCAGTAATTAATTCAGGAAGTTCATCTCCTTACGGAGTTTATTTTCTGGTTTAGAAGATACATGGCAGATAAGAAAAGACTAATCTACTGAACGTTATGCAAAGGAAAATAAAGGAATGGGGGGTTTTGATGCCAGGGTAACAATTTAAGTCCAATAGAAGGTAGAGGTAGAGAAGAGTAATAACTGATAGAGAGAGGACTGGAGAAATATACAAGAGAGAGAAGTGAAAGACTGTGCCATGAAGGAAACACTTGTTAGAGGCCCTGAAGTGAGATTGAACAAGACAATCTACAGCTTTATGAGTTTCTTTTCCCACCAAACTTGAACCTACCTGGATGCCATAATCCAAGAAACATAAGGTTGTTCTTCTCCATTTGACATCCTGGGGGCACCGATGATGTATGGTGAGTCAAAGAATTGAACACTGAGAACAATGTTCTGAAAGGCAATGCTGTATGCAAGCCAGAAATAAAACTCAGTGCAATAAAATCATTTCGCCTTCATTAAATAAGTTTAATTTGGAATGGCCCCAAATGTTGTACATATGTGCTCAGCAGATGAGCTAGCATATATCATTCACCAATTCACTGATGTTCTTATTAAATCTTACTAAAAATGCATATATTCAATAAAATGAAAATACTTTAAAATGTATATAAAGCTGGATTTAAAGCTTCAAATGAAAGCAAGAGAGAGCATACACAACTAGATGAATTTGGGATATTAAAATGGAAAACATTACTTCATTTGAAGAAGACATGTTAAGGAATGCTTTCCAGTATAAAAGAAAAATAATTCTAAGTCATTTAGCCAATTTGTCCTTAGCATGAGAATTATATCTTTGCTAGGCAATCTTTCTTTATTGTTTATTATTTATTGAATACCAAGTATGCAGCACTATATAAATCATCATAGACACAGTTCCTACCCTGAAGGCATACAATCTAAGCTGGAGAAAACAATTCAGACATAAAAGATGTCAAATGTGTTGATTAAACTCAGAAGATTGAGATTCTTAATTATAAATATGTCTTTATGGCTTAAGAAGTGAAAACCATAAATAAGACAAAAGGCAAAATGATAGGGAATCACATTCTAGATGTGTTTTATATCTACGGTCTGTTATTACCTAGGAAGTAATAGTTATACGTAAACTGGAGAAAGGAAAAAATAAACAGAAACACAAAATTTTGGGAAGGTGATACAAGAATTACCTTCTATTTTCTATTAATATTTTCCCCTTCTTATTTCCTTAAAAAAAAAAAACAAGATTCTCGTTCATTATGAACCTTGATTATATTCTTAGCAACATAATGCTTTTATCTCATTAATTTACATAAGTTTTCAAAAGGAAAACTAGTACAAGAAAGAGGAGGTCAGGCTTCCATTAAATCTTACTTTGCTTTCAGCTAGCCCAGAATTTCTTGTCCTGTGCCTTATATTAACACAGGAATAAAAACAATATTTAAAGACCATCCTTCACACAATGCTAATCTCCTATTAAAAAATGGGAAGAGTGTCACAATTACCCAATGTGCAATGTCAAATGATGGATATAGACAGATAGACATATCTAGCTATATTATATCTATATCTACATGGACATCTATCCATCTATCTATACCTTGAACATCTTGCACATGGTAATTCTTCTATATGTATTTGTTCCTTTCAATCCAATCTTATATTTCTGGCTGTATTTTAAATATAAGTTCCACTTTAAGAAAACATAAATTTAAATATATAAAACTAGAGGCCCAATGCACGAAATTCATGCAAGAGTAGGCCTTCCTTCCCCCAGCTGCCGGCACCGGCTTCCCTCTGGCACCCAGGACCTGGGCTTCCCTCACAGCCCTGGCTTCATCCGGAAGGTCATCTGGAAGGACATTCAGAAGGAATTCTGGTCTAATTAGCATTTTATGCTTTTATTATTATAGATAATAGAAATTAAAGGATATTCTAGGAATATAAAGATTCAAAATTGGTGAGTCTTTCTGTAACCATAATACATGACTAGATTTTTAAAATCCAATTTAAAGAAAACTTTTCAGAGTAAGTCAAGGACATTTGAGAGCTTAGAAGAAGCCCAGTGTCATCTGAGGTTTTAGTTCAAAGAAAATGATGCCAGAACTCAAGGGGATAAATTTGTTTTCTATATTTGCTCACTGATATGTCTGGAATATATGTGAATATACATCTAAGAAATATCTACAGATGTTTTGATGCTTTTAGTGAAATTTGCACTGCATTTTACAAGCAGAAAATGTAACCATCTGTTGATTCACTGGTTTCATAGCCATATTTACCTCTCTGACTTGGACTGTTTGGGATTAAGGGAATTTAAGACTAGAAGATAAACTGAGACAACCTCATTATCCAAACTGTTCAATAATTTATCTGAGCCTCATCACATTGCAATAAAGGACACTGTTAGATAACTGACTTTCACCTTTATCTGTGAGGAAAAGGATTTGCCACTGAGCTCAGGCATTAGAAATCACACTGATATAGATTAAAATGTTATCGCAACTACTTGCTTTGACATTGGCCTATCTGAACTTTCCTAAACATTTTATTTTTGTCTGCAAGCTTTAATGATAATATTAATATCTACAAAGAGTTGCTCTGAGTTTTAAATCCAATAAAACATATGAAATACTTAGATCAGAATCTGGAGTGTTCTTATATGACTAAGAGAACCCCAGATCTAAACTCACTTAGCTTTCAGTCAGGACCAGCGACAATCATAGTGGCTGACTATAAATAAAGTGCCCTAAGAGTTGAGGCAAGCAGAAATGAACATGCTCAAAATATAAAATTTTGGAGAAATAATTACAAATTATTTGCAAATAATTACAAATCGGTAAAATGTTTCTGAAGTGGTTAGGTATTAGTGCAAAGAACTCTGGGTGGATATACAGCACAATAAGCCCCACCTCTATTACCTTTCTAGGGATTGGTTCCTTTACTTTGTATCTGGGTTACTCTGTGAGACGGTTGGAGAGATGGAACAAAAGTGATCAAATGACCCCCTAATGAGGCTGGTACATAAATCAAGAGATAAAATGTTGTAATTTAAGTGTCTTTTATGACTACCTGAAGCATCTGCGTAACTTGAATCATTGCAGCATTATCCTCATATTCCAAACAAAGGTAAATCTTTATCGCATTATTCTCCAAACCTGCTATGTGTTCTTTGCTGGGATAGTAAGCACGCACAGTCAAGGAGTATAGACTTCTACCTCTACTTAGAAGGCAGTTATTTCCTCAACAATGTTTTATAATAAGTATTTATAAGTGTAATATTTGCAAAATGGCTAAGCACTTCACATGATAGATAGTTTTTTCTCCATTTTATAGATGAGGGAGCAGGTCACAGAGCTAGAAAGAGACAACACCAGGATGCAAATCCAGGTGGTATGTATCCAGAACCAATCAATATAGCCACTAAGTTATATGCCTTAGGAGTTCTACTCCATTGGGTAGAGCTTAACTAATTTACTTTTTAGTAATAGAAAAAAATAGGAAAGGAAGCCTGGTATAGAGGAAATGAATCATGTTGTATCCCCAGCCAACTTTACATATTGAAAAATTTAACCCAGTATGTCAGAACATGATCTTATTTAGATATAGTCATTGTAGACGCAGTGCCCTCAGTGGTCCCGGATCTATCTCTTGCTTCGACAGTGTTTGGACGGAACAGACACAGGGATGCCCCTTCTTCCAGACTCTGGTCATTCTCTTGGGTCTTATTCAGTCACCATCTTCAGAACCACCTCCAAGACCAGCCAACACGCCAGTTTTTTTTTTCTACCTTAACTCATTGCCCAACAACCATGACCTCCCAAATTGGTCACAAATATTCCACCGAGGTGGAGGCTGTGGTCAACCTCCTAGACAGACTGTATCTGCAGGCCCCTACACTTACCTCTCTCTGGGCTTCTATTTTGAGTGGGATGATGTGGCTCTCCAGAGCGTGGGCCACTTTTTCCACGAGTTGGAAGAGAAGAAGCATGAAGGCACTGAGCATTTCTTAAAGTTGCAAAACAAGCACAGTGGCCACATTCTCTTCCAAGGTGTGCTGAGCCTTCCCAGGATGAGTGGGCAAAACTCAGGACACCATGGAAGCCGCCCTGGCCTTAGAGAGGAACCTGAACCAGGCCCCTTTGAAGCTGCATGTGCTGGGTTCTACCTGCACAGACCCCCATCTCTTACTTCCTAGAGAACCACTTCCTGGATGAGGAGGTGAAAGTCATCAAGAAGATGGGCAGCCACCTGACTAACCTCTGCAGGCTGGCCAGCCCCCAGGCTGGGCTGGAAGAGTATCTCTTTGAAAGGCTCCCCGCAAGCATGGCTAGTAGCCTTTGGAGCCCAGAAACCTATGAGGGGCCCCTCTGCAACCCCCTGGTGTCTGGCTTTTACCTGAGCCTCTCCTCAAAACTACTAGCCATTTTTTTAGCCACCCTGAAGCCCTCTCCCATGCATTGGACCAAATGAAACAATAAAGCTTTTTTTGCAGAAAAAAAAGAAAGAAAGAAAAAGAAATAGTCTGTAGATAGAATTAAAATGAAGTTATTAGAGGAGGCCTAATCCAATATTATTGGTAAATTTATTTTAAAAGGCCACATGTAAAGTAAGAAACACAATGTGAACACAGAAAACAGATGCCTATATACATGCTGCATTGGACCAAATGAAACAATAAAGCTTTTTTGCAGAAAAAAGAAAGAAAGAAAGAAAAAGAAGTAGTCGATGTAGATAGAATTAAAGTGAGGTTATTAGAGGAGGCCTAATCCAATATTACTGGTAAATTTATTTAAAAAGGTCACATGTAAAGTAAGAAACACAACGTGGACACAGACAGAAGATGGCTATGAAGAGAGAGTCCTGGAACTGAGCCCCCTTCCCTCCCAGCTCCCAGAAAAAAATCAACACAGTTGATACTTTGACCTCAGACTTCTAGTCTCCAGAACTGTGAGAGGATACATTCTGTTGTTAGAGCCACTCAGTTTGTGTAAGGCAGCTTTAGCAAACTAAAACAGATAACCATTATAAAATACCATCTTCATTCTCCTAGCTAGGAGAAAAAAAAAAATAAAAAAACAATTCAATTGAGAACAAAATGCCCTGCACTCAGGAGCTCAGCATAGGCTTGGGGACCAGGGATTTCATAGCAGAGGAAGCTGCTGTTAAGAGCAGGTTAAAGAGAAAAACCAGTACTTTCTCTTAATAAATATATTTTCATAGAATAATTCTCTGGACAATTTGGTATATTTTTAAGAAAAAAAACCTTAAATAGCTCCTGACTTCTTTCAGGGGCTTCCATGGCTCACTGTGAGAATCCCCTACAGGTGCACGGATCCTACTCTCATTCTGTTCTGCTTCCTGTTCCACTCTGCACGTGGTAATCTCTTCATCTGCTGATGCTGCTCTCCTCTCCTTACTGTGATAGATTTCAGTTAAGACTAGTAGTCTTGTGGTAGGCTATGTGGCAGTGGAGCTGAAACTGATAAAAGCTACAGGCACTATCAAGAAGAAGACCACTCCCCACTGGACTTACGGTTTAAAACTAATAGAGAGCATGGATCCAACATGGTGACTAATTTCACCTTAGTGAAACGCCTGGATGATTGTGTGATACCACCTACAACTGCAGAAGTTTCAGGTCAAACAGTCTCTATTATGTTTACAAGTCACATTGAAAATTATTTGAAGCTATAGTTTGACACTATAGCTTCTTTCTTTTGGTCATGATTTAGAAGAAATTCTACTTACTAATGATGGATGAGGAGGAGCAGCACTAATTCTGGAACACAGACATCAAACGAACAATAAGAAAATTTTACATAAATCTGATATCTTAAAATATACTACTCTCATCTCCATCAGCAATCTATAATAATAAAAGCATAACATGCTAATTAGGACAGCCGAACAACCTTCCGGACATCTTTCCAGACGAAGCCGCCATGGCGCAGCCGAGGTGGTTAGGGGCAATCAGGCAGGCAGGCAGGCGAATGGTTAGGAGCTAGCAGCCCCAGATTGCTAGAGGGATGTCCGACTGCCGGTTTAGGCCCAATCCCACAGGGATACCTGTGGGATTGGGCCTAAACCGGCAGTAGGACATTCCTCGAGGGGTCCCGGGTTGTGAGAGGGTTCAGGCCGGGCTGAGGGACCACCCCCCTGCACAAATTTTGTGCAGCAGGCCTCTAGTGGTTATAATATTTCCCTCAAAACTGAATAAACAGAAAGTTTAACCATATTGGTCTTTACCTGGGAATATAATTATCCACCTCAATGAATCTCAGTGGCATTTTTTAATAGTTCTATATATTTTGGAGATATCTCTTTAAAAACTTCATCTCTAGACAAAAAAGCTCTTGATCCACTCAGTCCTTTCTAATGATTGTATTTGAAATGTATTTTGTTCCCGTGACACTCTTAAATATAACCTTCTGAGGGGTTCCCTCATAGAGGTCTGAGCTTAATTGTGAGTCATTGATTCAATGTAGATAGAGAGTTAGAGGGAATGAGGTTTTATGATTTGTCCCAGGACCCCTTCAGGAGTGACTGGGATGGTGTAGATAGGTTAGAATTTTTTTAATCTTGTGAAATTTCCAGTATGATTTTGTAAAAGATAATATGTACTTAAAATTTGAAATGTTAAAAAAAATGCTATTGAACATTGATTTGAGGTGTCCTTTCACTAATAATAATAGATTTGCACTGACTTACTTTTTTAAAAATGTTGGGTACATTTTCAGATTTTAAGATTATGTTCCTGAAATGTTCAGACTCAGATTATTACAAAATCAAGTGCAATAAAAGTAATTTGATTGCCACTATGCAACCTGAGGAAAGGTTCTGGAATACAATCCAGTTGACCCACTTGCTTGACTTAGGTCATAGATCTATCTTTTAATCAGTTTCTGTGGCCAAAGTAATGGACCATTCTGACTTAAATCACATTCTCTGGTGTGGTTACGGAAATTATCTAGTCTCCCCAGACCAAATTAAGTGCAGGGCAGGAGGCTGTGGGTAGATGCAGACAGAATTTCATACATTACTTAAGAACAAGAGAGAATGTATATTGAAAAGAAAATTAACAAATGTTTAATATAACTCGTTAGCTTGAACATGGCATATAGTATAATGTGATTTTAGTCTTTTTATCATTATGGCCTAAATAACAGAGCTTTAAAGTAATAAAACATGATAATAATGGAAAGGATTATGACTTAGAAACCTCCTCAAGTCATTAGTAGCTATGGGTTTGAAAGGGAAAAAACAATAACAACCAAAAATAAAAAATAAAATTCCCATCTTATGCTCCTTTCAAATAATGAACTTTCCTCCATAGAACATTAAGGCATCAAATCTGAGTGTTCTATAACTTTTCCTAATTAAAGAGAATAATTCTGTTCTACATCAGAGAAATAATGACAACTAGGCTTGTGCTTTAAAAAGTGGGGGAAATGTTTTTATTATCTTACTAATTTGACTAAACAATTAGAGATGCACATTTATCTATGTTCACAGTCCCATTTCCCTACTACAATGACTTTGGGTCTGATAACATATATTTCTGTCATAGAAAATTATTTTTTAATAAAAGAAGTATTCATAAAATTACAACTGATAAGAAAACTGGAGATTTTAATTATTCTTTTGCAACTTTTCAATAATGTTGCCGAACCGGTTTGGCTCAGTGGATAGAGCATCAGCCTGGGGACTGAAGGGTCCCAGGTTCGATTCCAAACAAGGGCATGTACCTTGGTTGCGGGCACATCCCCAGTAGGGGGCGTGCAGGAGGCAGCTGATCGATCTCTCTCATCGATGTTTCTAACTCCCTATTCCTCTCCCTTCTTCTCTATAAAAAAATCAATAAAATATTTTTAAAAAATAATGTTTATAGCTAAAAGTGCTAAGCTGTTCGGTACAGGACAATTTGGAAATGGGAAAAATATTTCAAATGTGCAAAAATATTTTAACAAGAAATAATAAAAATTTCAAAGGAGAATTTGTAACTATAAATTTGTATTTTTAATGCCCATGTATAATAGCCATAATTGTCTATTAAGATTTTCTGATTCTTCCTGGTTCAGTTTTAGAAGATTGGATGTGTAGGAATTTATCTACTTCATCCAGATTGTCCAACTTTTAGGCATATAGTTGTTCATAATATTTTATTTCAATCCTTAGCATTTTTTGGTGTTAATTTTTACAAACAATCCAATTAAAAAATGAACAAAGGACCTGAATAGACACTTCTCCAAAGAGGACATACAGATGGCCAATAGATAATATAAAAAGATGCTGAATGTTAATTATCATCAGAGAAAGTAAAATTAAAAGCATAATGAAATATCACCTCACACCTGTCAGAATGGCTATCATAAAAAAGAAATTGACAAACAACAAGTGTTGGTGAGGATGTGGAGAAAAGGAACCCTAGTACACTGTTGGTGGGAATACAGATTGGTGCAGCCACTGTGGAGAGCATTACAGATTTAACTCAAAAAAATAAAAATGGAAAAGCTTTATGAACCTGTGATTTCACTTCTGGGAATATATCCAAAAAACCCAAAACACTAATTCAGAAGAATATATGCAACCTTATGTTTATTGCAGCATTATTTAAAATAGCAGAGATCTGGAAACAGTCCAAGTGCCCATCAGTAGATGAGTGGCTAAAAAAATCTGTGCTAAATTTACACAATGGAATACTACTTGGCCTTAAAAAAGAAGGAAATGTTACCTTTTGTGACAGCATGGTTTGACCTTGAGAGTATTATGCTACGTAAAATAAACCAGACATGAAAAGACAAGTGCCATATGATTTCACTTATATGTGAAATCTAATGAGTAAAATAAATTAACAGACAAAATAGAAACAAACCCATAGATACAGAGAACAAACTGAAAGTTGTCAGAAGGAAGGGAATTAGGGGGAATGAGTGAAAAAGGTGAAGGGATTAAGTAATGAAAAAAATTTCTCATAGACACAGACAACAATATGGTGATTACCAGAATGAAAGGGGGGGGGTGAAGAGAGGGAGAATAGTATAAATGGGGGAAAATAAGTGGTTATAGAAGTTCACCACTTGGGGTGGTGAACACACAATACAAAAAAGATGATGTATTATAGAATTGTACACCTGAAACCTACATAATTTTATTAACCAACTAGGGGCCCAATGCACGAATTTGTGTACCTTGAAAGGAACTGTAGGTCGTGAGGCTGAGATAGGCACAGGGCGGGTCTCAGACCATCCTCCATGCCCCCGCCCAGCGGCTCTCACCACGGCCCCCAGTCTCCCTCCACCTCTGCTCCCACATGCTGATGGCACCAGTTCCACTCGCACCGCAAGCATGGCTAGTAGCCTTTGGAGCCCAGAAACCTATGAGGGGCCCCTCTGCAACCCCCTGGTGTCTGGCTTTTACCTGAGCCTCTCCTCAAAACTACTAGCCATTTTTTTAGCCACCCTGAAGCCCTCTCCCATGCATTGGACCAAATGAAACAATAAAGCTTTTTTGCAGAAAAAAGAAAGAAAGAAAGAAAAAGAAGTAGTCGATGTAGATAGAATTAAAGTGAGGTTATTAGAGGAGGCCTAATCCAATATTATTGGTAAATTTATTTTAAAAGGCCACATGTAAAGTAAGAAACACAATGTGAACACAGAAAACAGATGCCTATATACATGCTGAAGAGAGAGTCCTGGAACTGAGCCCCCTTCCCTCCCAGCTCCCAGAAAAAAATCAACACAGTTGATACTTTGACCTCAGACTTCTAGTCTCCAGAACTGTGAGAGGATACATTCTGTTGTTAGAGCCACTCAGTTTGTGTAAGGCAGCTTTAGCAAACTAAAACAGATAACCATTATAAAATACCATCTTCATTCTCCTAGCTAGGAGAAAAAAAAATAAAAGAACAATTCAATTGAGAACAAAATGCCCTGCACTCAGGAGCTCAGCATAGGCTTGGGGACCAGGGATTTCATAGCAGAGGAAGCTGCTGTTAAGAGCAGGTTAAAGAGAAAAACCAGTACTTTCTCTTAATAAATATATTTTCATAGAATAATTCTCTGGACAATTTGGTATATTTTTAAGAAAAAAAACCTTAAATAGCTCCTGACTTCTTTCAGGGGCTTCCATGGCTCACTGTGAGAATCCCCTACAGGTGCACGGATCCTACTCTCATTCTGTTCTGCTTCCTGTTCCACTCTGCACGTGGTAATCTCTTCATCTGCTGATGCTGCTCTCCTCTCCTTACTGTGATAGATTTCAGTTAAGACTAGTAGTCTTGTGGTAGGCTATGTGGCAGTGGAGCTGAAA
This sequence comes from Myotis brandtii, assembly GCF_000412655.1. NCBI lineage: Eukaryota > Metazoa > Chordata > Mammalia > Chiroptera > Vespertilionidae > Myotis > Myotis brandtii. Next base: position 692,221 of record NW_005358567.1, on the reverse strand, counting down.
CTGATAAAAGCTACAGGCACTATCAAGAAGAAGACCACTCCCCACTGGACTTACGGTTTAAAACTAATTATGTGGCAGTGGAGCTGAAACTGATAAAAGCTACAGGTGCTATCAAGAAGACCACTCCCCATTGGACTTACGGTTTAAAACTAAGAGAGAGCATGGATCCAACATGGTGACTAATTTCACCTTAGTGAAACGCCTGGATGATTGTGTGATACCACCTACAACTGCAGAAGTTTCAGGTCAAACAGTCTCTATTATGTTTACAAGTCACATTGAAAATTATTTGAAGCTATAGTTTGACACTATAGCTTCTTTCTTTTGGTCATGATTTAGAAGAAATTCTACTTACTAATGATGGATGAGGAGGAGCAGCACTAATTCTGGAACACAGACATCAAACGAACAATAAGAAAATTTTACATAAATCTGATATCTTAAAATATACTACTCTCATCTCCATCAGCAATCTATAATAATAAAAGCATAACATGCTAATTAGGACAGCCGAACAACCTTCCGGACATCTTTCCAGACGAAGCCGCCATGGCGCAGCCGAGGTGGTTAGGGGCGATCAGGCAGGCAGGCAGGCGAATGGTTAGGAGCTAGCAGCCCCAGATTGCTAGAGGGATGTCCGACTGCCGGTTTAGGCCCAATCCCGCAGGGATACCTGTGGGATTGGGCCTAAACCGGCAGTAGGACATTCCTCGAGGGGTCCCGGGTTGTGAGAGGGTTCAGGCCGGGCTGAGGGACCACCCCCCTGCACAAATTTTGTGCAGCAGGCCTCTAGTGGTTATAATATTTCCCTCAAAACTGAATAAACAGAAAGTTTAACCATATTGGTCTTTACCTGGGAATATAATTATCCACCTCAATGAATCTCAGTGGCATTTTTTAATAGTTCTATATATTTTGGAGATATCTCTTTAAAAACTTCATCTCTAGACAAAAAAGCTCTTGATCCACTCAGTCCTTTCTAATGATTGTATTTGAAATGTATTTTGTTCCCGTGACACTCTTAAATATAACCTTCTGAGGGGTTCCCTCATAGAGGTCTGAGCTTAATTGTGAGTCATTGATTCAATGTAGATAGAGAGTTAGAGGGAATGAGGTTTTATGATTTGTCCCAGGACCCCTTCAGGAGTGACTGGGATTGTGTAGATAGGTTAGAATTTTTTTAATCTTGTGAAATTTCCAGTATGATTTTGTAAAAGATAATATGTATTTAAAATTTGAAATGTTAAAAAAAATGCTATTGAACATTGATTTGAGGTGTCCTTTCACTAATAATAATAGATTTGCACTGACTTACTTTTTTAAAAATGTTGGGTACATTTTCAGATTTTAAGATTATGTTCCTGAAATGTTCAGACTCAGATTATTACAAAATCAAGTGCAATAAAAGTAATTTGATTGCCACTATGCAACCTGAGGAAAGGTTCTGGAATACAATCCAGTTGACCCACTTGCTTGACTTAGGTCATAGATCTATCTTTTAATCAGTTTCTGTGGCCAAAGTAATGGACCATTCTGACTTAAATCACATTCTCTGGTGTGGTTACGGAAATTATCTAGTCTCCCCAGACCAAATTAAGTGCAGGGCAGGAGGCTGTGGGTAGATGCAGACAGAATTTCATACATTACTTAAGAACAAGAGAGAATGTATATTGAAAAGAAAATTAACAAATGTTTAATATAACTCGTTAGCTTGAACATGGCATATAGTATAATGTGATTTTAGTCTTTTTATCATTATGGCCTAAATAACAGAGCTTTAAAGTAATAAAACATGATAATAATGGAAAGGATTATGACTTAGAAACCTCCTCAAGTCATTAGTAGCTATGGGTTTGAAAGGGAAAAAACAATAACAACCAAAAATAAAAAATAAAATTCCCATCTTATGCTCCTTTCAAATAATGAACTTTCCTCCATAGAACATTAAGGCATCAAATCTGAGTGTTCTATAACTTTTCCTAATTAAAGAGAATAATTCTGTTCTACATCAGAGAAATAATGACAACTAGGCTTGTGCTTTAAAAAGTGGGGGAAATGTTTTTATTATCTTACTAATTTGACTAAACAATTAGAGATGCACATTTATCTATGTTCACAGTCCCATTTCCCTACTACAATGACTTTGGGTCTGATAACATATATTTCTGTCATAGAAAATTATTTTTTAATAAAAGAAGTATTCATAAAATTACAACTGATAAGAAAACTGGAGATTTTAATTATTCTTTTGCAACTTTTCAATAATGTTGCCGAACCGGTTTGGCTCAGTGGATAGAGCGTCAGCCTGGGGACTGAAGGGTCCCAGGTTCGATTCCAGTCAAGGGCATGTACCTTGGTTGCGGGCACATCCCCAGTAGGGGGCGTGCAGGAGGCAGCTGATCGATCTCTCTCATCGATGTTTCTAACTCTCTATTCCTCTCCCTTCTTCTCTATAAAAAATCAATAAAATATTTTTAAAAAATAATGTTTATAGCTAAAAGTGCTAAGCTGTTCGGTACAGGACAATTTGGAAATGGGAAAAATATTTCAAATGTGCAAAAATATTTTAACAAGAAATAATAAAAATTTCAAAGGAGAATTTGTAACTATAAATTTGTATTTTTAATGCCCATGTATAATAGCCATAATTGTCTATTAAGATTTTCTGATTCTTCCTGGTTCAGTTTTAGAAGATTGGATGTGTAGGAATTTATCTACTTCATCCAGATTGTCCAACTTTTAGGCATATAGTTGTTCATAATATTTTATTTCAATCCTTAGCATTTTTTGGTGTTAATTTTTACAAACAATCCAATTAAAAAATGAACAAAGGACCTGAATAGACACTTCTCCAAAGAGGACATACAGATGGCCAATAGATAATATAAAAAGATGCTGAATGTTAATTATCATCAGAGAAAGTAAAATTAAAAGCATAATGAAATATCACCTCACACCTGTCAGAATGGCTATCATAAAAAAGAAATTGACAAACAACAAGTGTTGGTGAGGATGTGGAGAAAAGGAACCCTAGTACACTGTTGGTGGGAATACAGATTGGTGCAGCCACTGTGGAGAGCATTACAGATTTAACTCAAAAAAATAAAAATGGAAAAGCTTTATGAACCTGTGATTTCACTTCTGGGAATATATCCAAAAAACCCTAAACACTAATTCAGAAGAATATATGCAACCTTATGTTTATTGCAGCATTATTTAAAATAGCAGAGATCTGGAAACAGTCCAAGTGCCCATCAGTAGATGAGTGGCTAAAAAAATCTGTGCTAAATTTACACAATGGAATACTACTTGGCCTTAAAAAAGAAGGAAATGTTACCTTTTGTGACAGCATGGTTTGACCTTGAGAGTATTATGCTACGTAAAATAAACCAGACATGAAAAGACAAGTGCCATATGATTTCACTTATATGTGAAATCTAATGAGTAAAATAAATTAACAGACAAAATAGAAACAAACCCATAGATACAGAGAACAAACTGAAAGTTGTCAGAAGGAAGGGAATTAGGGGGAATGAGTGAAAAAGGTGAAGGGATTAAGTAATGAAAAAAATTTCTCATAGACACAGACAACAATATGGTGATTACCAGAATGAAAGGGGGGGGGGGTGAAAAGAGGGAGAATAGTATAAATGGGGGAAAATAAGTGGTTATAGAAGTTCACCACTTGGGGTGGTGAACACACAATACAAAAAAGATGATGTATTATAGAATTGTACACCTGAAACCTACATAATTTTATTAACCAACTAGGGGCCCAATGCACGAATTTGTGTACCTTGAAAGGAACTGTAGGTCGTGAGGCTGAGATAGGCACAGGGCGGGTCTCAGACCATCCTCCATGCCCCCGCCCAGCGGCTCTCACCACGGCCCCCAGTCTCCCTCCACCTCTGCTCCCACATGCTGATGGCACCAGTTCCACTCGCACCTGCTGAAGCTGCAGAGTGATTGGGGCCAGTGCCAGCAGCGGGTGCGAGTGGGGCCGGCACAGCCAGTGGGTGCAAGGGTCGGCTGCTGCCCCGATCTCCCCTCAGGAGCACGGGGAGGTAGAAAAGCCCTGAGGGGCAATGGGGGCTGGCAGCTGCCACTCCTACCCGCTGATGGGGCTAAGGGATCAGGGCTGGCGCAGGGCACTGGCAGTGGGTGTGAGCAGCAGCTTTGGCACCAGCAGCGGGTGTGAGCGCCAGGCGGGACTTCAGTGCTCAGGAGCAAAGAATTTTCAGTAACCACCAGAGGCTCGCCCCAATGACAGCGACCGGCGCCCCACCTTGGTCTGTCACCCCCTCTCATCTATTCCCCCATCCCGCTGCGGCCAATGCTCGCCATGTTCTGCGCACATCCCATAGTGGTCAGCACACATCATAGTGACCGGTTGTTCTGCCATTCGGTCTATTTGCATATTAGCCTTTTATTATATAGGATACCACACCAAAAATTTAATAATAATAATAAATATAAAATGAAAGTAATAGTGGTTGAAATGAACTAAGAAGTAGAAACAAAATACAGGCTATATTTTATAACCTGGGAATTTTTTGGTCGGACAGGTTAAAAAGTAAACAATCAAGGGCAAGGACCAGTTAGAGTAACCAGTTTGCCAATTGAAACAGACTTCCCAAGCCAGCATGTAAAATCCATGGCCAAGGAACATACAATATAGATCATCTTTGAGCTGTCTTATGGACAGATGTGACTCTTGTCTCGCCTGACCTTCAGGACTTCATAGGTGGGCTTCACATCTGGTTCATGAGTGCACCTCTTTTCCCTTTAGGAAGCCACATAGATTTTTGAAATGTATCTAGGCCAAAGCACTATGTGTGGTGTGGGCAGGAATGGGGTCTTGGGGAAGTTGGCAGCCAGGACTTTGAACGGCAAGATTCAGCCCACAGGCCTGGAAGAGTAATGCCTCTTTGCAAATGGGCATTTCCCAGCTCATGGTTTTCCACTTGACTTTCCTGTAAATGCAAATTAGAATTGAGAAGGGAGGGAGAGTATGGCTTTCAATGTTTACACTCTTCTGCAGGACAAGATGTATTTTTCAAGAGAAAAGGGCAAACCTCAAATGATCTGAGGTTTACATTAGTGCGCCAAAGCAGCACTATTAATTGGCATCTTCTGCAAACTCAGACCTCTTTCAGATGCAAAGCCTCTCTGGAAACCTCAGGAGTGCAGGCTTTCTTGCCTCCTCTCTCTTTGTTCCCATTTCAGGTCTTGCCTGGAAATGGCCCAAGAACAGATTTCTCTTGTTCCAATACTTCTACTTCCCTACTTCCTACTAGTGAAAGCAGAATCCATGGAAACTAATCTATGAAAAAGAGAAAAATCAAATTTTTAGGTAGCACTCAATGCAAAAACTTCTCTCACACTGATATTTCCTTTACCCACTCTTTTATCTTTTGGGGATTTTACACTTGGCATATTCACAGAGCTTGCGTGTGCCTAATCGCAGCAGCGATGTTTAGTCTGGTATGCTTGCTCAGTCCTTTCTCTTCTCCAGAAACAGTTCACACTCCTGTACTCTGGAGTCAGCACCGGGCAGAGCAAACCCCCAGCTGCTCTGCAAAGGGAGCGGCACCTCCTCCAAATCCAGGGGCACAGCCTAGGTGCCGACAGGACTCACTCACAGGCCAGGGCACCTCTAGCCCAGGTTATGAAACGGAGGGATTAGAATTCTTTCCAGCACCTGTTTGCCTATGGCTTTGCTATGGAAATTAAGGTAGGAATTCATTCTATAAGTCTGGAAGCTAAAGTTTAAATGTACTCAATTTTCAAAACGTGCAGAGAATATGAAGGCTTTTTTTTCCTATTTATTTTTCACTAAAAGGTTTTATTACTTTTGACTAATGGTGCCATTGCCCTTAGGGGAAATGCTATTATGAACCTCTTTGAGACCGGTCAGGAAGCACACTGGGAAATTTATGATGGATTACCCAGGGTGCACTGAGCTGTATATGTTCCCATTTATGTGAGGATGGTGGGGATGGAGGTTGGAGGGTGGATGTGATGGGTGGAAGGCGGGGATGGAGGACATGTTAGAAAATGGCTTTCAGTAAATTGATAGTAACACATTGAGCAATGCTCAATAATGATTATTTTTGTTAATCCTCACCTAAGGATATTTTTCCGTTGATTTTTAAAGAAAGTGGAAGAAATGGGGAGAAACAGAGAGAGAGATAGAGAAACAACCATGTGAAAGAGACCCATTGATTGTTTGCCTCCCAACCCCGCCCCAACCAGGGCTGGAGCCTGCAACAGAGGTATGTGTCCTTGAGCAAAATTGAACCTGGGACCCTTCAGTCCATGGGCCAATGCTCTATCCAGAGCCAAATTGGCTAGGGCTTAATTATAATTTTAAAATAATTTCATGTATTTTGATATTAAATATTGAATGAAAGTTACATATATGCATATATACTATATGCATCAATCACTGTATCAATCATGGTATCTCTGAAATCAGGATCTCTCTAGAAAACATCCTGAAAAAGGTATTTGCAAGAGGTAGTTTATTTTGGGATGCTTTCAATTTACATGGTTTAGGGATTTATAAGAATGAAACAGGGATGGAGGGAAGCCAATCCAAAGATTCATTATTGAGCTGATGCACTGCCATGGACAACCAGGGTTTAATTCTGCTGGGATACTGCAAGATCTAAGTACAGTATGTGTCTCACAATTGTCAATGTGAAAGAAAGGAGAAGGAGGAATTTTTCATCAGCTCCTGGCCCTTATTGGTCAGAGGTCACTTCACCGTTTGTTAGCATCTTCTCAATTTCATCATTCATGCATCAGAATAGTCGAGAACGTTCTTAAAAATATTCCATGTATGGAAGCTCAGAGCCCAGGGATGAGGGAGAGAAATCTGTGCTGCCATTGATGCAAAGTGACATGAGGTTACCCTAGTGCATCCCATTGTTGCACCAATGCCTTGAGTAAAAGGTTAGGCTGAGATGGGAGGTTGGGCATCACAGTGGTCTCACTCAGAGTTCCTGAAGGAAACAAAAAGCCTAAGAAGGAACAAACTATGCTAAACAATTGATTGTACCAATTGACAAAAACGATCATTGGTGATGATCTGAAAGGGCAACAGCATAACTCTGGCATCAGCACTGTTGGCAGGGTAGCGGTATACGTGTGCGTGAGTACCCATGAAGGTGTGTGAGTGTAACGAGAAGAGTCCTCTGCTGGCATAAACTCAAATTTCAAAATTCTATTCAACATAATCACTTTTAAAAGTTCAACATGGTGAACTGGAAATATTATAGCTGAGGCCAGGTGAGAGTGACATGTAGTAGGTCCTTATTTTATATATCATAGTAGCATCATCGGATATTTGTACCAAAAGTTACAAAGGGGAACAGAAAGGTCTACTGGCTTTCTGAGCTAATGATCTTAGCTTTACAACATGTCTCCATGCAAAAAAAAAAAAAAAGTATATTAGGTCAAAAGTCACAGCGCTCTGAGAAATAAAATACAATATGTTGCAAAATATTAATAATACTAATAATGTTGGGGTTTGCCCTGTAAATCAATATATTTTGCCCAATTTCTAAACTAAATAAAAACACATAAGAGTAAAGACATTTCAATGCCAAAATATCAATATTATGTCTGAGAAAAATGAAATTCTTAACCTTTAACTCCAGAAGTAAGCAGCTTAGTAAACAATACTAGACATCCCTTGACATCCACAGGCTGTCTCTGTAGTGTCTGTGTAGTTTCCTGCACATAGTAGGTGCACAATAAGTACTGATTAAATCATAGTAAACAGAGAAGGGCCACCAGGACTCAAGAGCAAGGAGAATCTGACTATGCAAGTCAAGTTCATTATTTACGTGTTTATCACCAATGAACTATAATCACTTTTCTCAAATGAACTATATATATCTTATATATAGTTTAATATAAATTAAACTATTTATAGTGTAAAAATGTGCAGCATATTTTACTGGTTTAGTAAAATAAACTATTCTTAGATAGATATTCATCTATACAAAATACTAAGCAAATTCCTGATTAAGAACTTGGAGCTGAAACCTGAGGAGTCTTGCTTATGAATGAAATCATACTGCCTGAAACAAACAAAGAAAAACAATATCTTTTTTAGTCTGCCATTGCCAGGATGCAAAAAAGAATATGGTTGTAGACACAGAGTTGGACCAGGTGCTGTAAAATATGTAATATGTTATTAAATACATTGGAACATTCATACAAAGAAAAACAATATCTTTTTTAGTCTGCCATTGCTAGGATGTAAAAAAAGAATATGGTTGTAGACACAAAGTTGGACAAGATGCTGTAAAATATGTAATATGTTATTAAATACATTGGGACATTCATGAGTAGAATTTTCTGTATAGAAGTAAATGAACTTGGTACCCATTTGATCAAGAACTAATCTGAAAAACCCCATAAGGATAAATCAGTTGAGAAAGCAAGAACCATGAAGAAGTAAGCTATCAGAAATGTTCATGAATTATAGTATGATTTCTGCATTCCCACAATTATTGATATTTGTCCACAATTTGAGTTTATTAGTAACCCTGGATTGGAGTACTATTTCCTTTTACAATGGAGAAGACTTAAAATAGTGATTGAGAATCTGACAAGGACACACACATACTGAAATGTATTAGACATTTTCAAAACATGTACGTAAATAAACATGTATGACTGATTATAAACTTGTCTCCTTAACTACAGTACTTTGTAGCTTCAAATAACTAAATGAATTTTTTTAAAAAAATTGAAATCAAGCATGTAACACAGCAACAACCTCCCATGGTTTGATCTAGTGGTACCTATGTTAGGTGAAAAAAAACCTTTCTATTCACGCCACTTTCCCCTAATTCCAAGTGAAATATATATCCCATGTCCCATTAAATGCCTTCTGTGTATCTGATAAGTAATCTGGCCCAAACACATCATTTGTTCAACAACACATCTACAGCTGAGCCAACATGGAGGTAATAAAGGACAAGATTTATAAAGCAAACCAAATTGACAGAGTCGAATACCACCTGAGGTTTTTGGTTGTTTTTTTTTAGGAAAGCAAACAGTAACCCCATAACTGTGACATCCTTATCTCCACTTTCTCTTCCTCCAGTCCGGTCCTTCTGGACATGCTTGTACATCTTGCGAAGAACCAGTTATCACATTTTCTAAGAAATCATTTAAAAACATTTCCTGGAATAGCAAGGCACATTCTATTTCAAAGCTGATGACTGTCTAACCAAAACAAAGAGCATTCCTGTTTTGTAGTCCGACTGTACCACTCTCATAGAAGCTTATCCCTCAAGAAGGAAATTGTAACAGAACGTCTCAGAGAATATAAACATCCTTCTTGATTTATGGGAGGTACAGGGTATTTGTCTCAGTCACTTGGAATGCTGGAAAGTTTTGTTGTATCCCCTTGAAAACACAAATCCCTACTGTGATTAAAATATTAGCACTTTAGCCAAATCAAAATATTTCTATTACTCTGCACAATTATGAAATCCCCTACTCATCGTCTCAGCAACCCTCCAGTTTTAATCACAATACATATATACCTAATAGGCTTTAATGCTTTGGTTTTACAAGCTAAATGATACCCTTTCACACAAATGATCCTCTTTCATACTCTTTTCATCCAATGTAAGTTTATGTTTTCACTGAAAATGAGGGCATTTTAAAAAAGAGGACATTGACATAGAGACTAAAAGAAAATAAAAAAGATTCCTTATATCATAAGGCTTCTTTTTTCATGATCCTTAAGGAAACCAGATAATATAGCCTTTCCCACTGTGAGCAAAATATCTGGGAGATTAAAAAATTATATAGTGAATAAAAAAAGATGAAAAGGAAAGGGAAGAGAAAAAAAGAAAAAACAAGAGAGGCATGGCATATATTCCTTCCGTGTCTCAAATTTGTCATAGGAGCAAATTAAAGTGAAGAAGTTGATTCTTTGATTCTGTGTATAGACATATTAAGGCACATACTAAAGAATCAGATCGCTTTAATTTTTCTACTGATATTTACAACTAATTGACATGAGGCAAATGACTTCAGTTTCTGAACCTCAATTTATTAATCTGTAATATGGGTAAAGAAACAATATATTTTTTTCTAATTTAGAAATCATTTATAGCTATATTTTTAGTGTGTTGGAAATACGTGATTCATGGTTGTTCTGCAGTAACTATCTATGAGATAAATAAAATAATGTCATGTATTTTAAATATTAGCGTAAAGTAGATATTCTCTAAATTATGTCTTTTTAGCATTGCTTTGATTTTGCATTTCTAAAAATTAACGGGTCCAAGGGCTACTCATACTCTGTTGTTGACATTATACTTCTTGTACAATAATCACTGGCTTGGGGATCATTTTAAAGGTAGTGGAAATTTCCTTATCATGTTAAGCACCCCTCCCATCTCATATTCTTCAACTTGCTGATAATTCAACTTCACTTGGGTTGTAGAAAGTTGATCAAAACTGATGACCGAAATACCACATGATTCATCCACTTAGTCTCAGTTTCATGAAAATGCTAATTAAAGCTATTTGACAAACTCTGAATAGGTATTTTCGGTCAAATTACTTTCCTAATTACTACAAGAACTGAAATTTTTCTATTGGCTCTCATTTGATCAAGGAAATGGGAAAGTTGGAATCAGGGTTGGGTTGAGTTGTTAAGAAGGGAAGATGGAAGAACATGGTGAAGTCAACTGGGAGGAGACATATTCTGGAAGTAAGAGCTGCTATATGGAACGGCAATTGAATTAATTTGCTTTCTCTGTCCAGAACTGTAGATTCCATGGGAAGAGGTATAGCGATGGGCTGGGTCAGAAGCATATGTTTTTGTATTCGTGCATCCAGCATAGGGTTGGAACAATGTGTGCAGCATATAAGAAAGTAGAAGAGACTGTAGAGCATCAGCAGGAACTTGTAGCTGAGTCACTCTGAGGAGCAATCCCATCAGCCCGAATCATGCAAGCATACCATGCACACCATGCACAACTCGGATCGGTGTCAATTGCGGGAGAATAGCAGGATTCATGAAAATAGTCATAACTCATGTAAGCCCCTTCCT
>NW_005358567.1:639532-680541 GCF_000412655.1 Myotis brandtii | reverse complement strand
TCCTTCCTTCCTTCCTTCCTTCCTTCCTTCCTTCCTTCCTTCCTTTCTTTCTTCATCACTTCTACCCTCTCTCCCTCTCTCTGTCTTTCTATTTCTTCTCTATTTCTCCTTCTTGTGCTTTTCCAATAAGCCAATTTTTCCCCTGACATTGTGGTTAGCTTGCTTACATTTTGGAAGTCTGATGCTGGATTGCACAGATGGTTAGAAGAGAAATTTCCCTCTTAAATTTCTGAGTGGAAATGATGCAGCAAGAAATATGAAAACCCCTAAAATCATTCAAGTTTTCCTGGCACATACTAAGCTCATAACCCTTTAAGAACTATGAGAATTACAGTGCAATGATCTTGATAGGGGAAATCAGAGTTTAAATAAAGTCAGATTTATATGGAGCTCTATTGCATTCTTTCAGGGAACTTTGTTTTTAAACCTAGAGTCAGACAGGATATTGTTGATTTAGATATTCTGGGAAGGTCACACATTAAAAGTCTTTCTCCCACATATTCAAAAAACCACAAGAAAATATCTTGTTGAAGTTCAATTCCCAATACCTCAGAAAGTCCTATCTCCTTACTGCTTCAATCCCTTAGAACATTCTTACTACCCCAATAGCCACCAAGAGCCAACAGCTGCTTCGATGGAATTGAATAAATTTTCAGACAGCTGTTGGGGATGGTTTTCAACCACAAAGGGATGTAAGTTGAAAAGTTCACAGCAAAGATTTTCCCATTCTCAAAGTAGGGAGGCTGCTATACTTATGGTAACCATATAAAAGGGAGATCACTGGGTAAGGAAAAAATCATGTTTAAAAGTAATACATTCCAATTTTCACTAGCAAATTAGCAAATATTTTAATGATATAATGCTGAGTTGTGAATAAGCTGCTGGTTCTTTTATTAGCTGCTAGTTGGAATATAAATAAAAACATTTCTTAAGTTCAAGAATGTTTATGTTAGTAAAAAATATGGAAAAAAAGTCCTATAAAACTGACTCAAGTTCTGTATATAGATCAGGTCAAGTTGTCTACAGTCATAAAAGCAATAACAAAATATTTGAAGACTCTAAAGGGTGTTCATGATATATTAAGTGAAATGGCTATAAAGTAGTATGCATAATGGATATATATATTAACCAACATGTAAATAATGGTTATTTTTAGCCGGTACAGTAGAATTTAGGGATAGATTTTTTTCTTGCTTTTAAGTATATCCTCCATAAATTTTGATTATTTAAAAATATTATGGCATCAAATATTTTAAAAAGAAAGTAACAATTAAACTCATGGGTAAATATATATTTGGAACAAAGGCCATAGGTCCAGCTGGATTTTTCCGATTGCTGTGGCATCTTTAGACTCATGCTCATCTATTGGTGTAAAATGTGAGAAGTACTCAACTTAACTGTAAGTTTAGGTGGGTTTGGGTACAAGAAAGATATTTGGAAGCAAGAGAGAGGGGAACTGAGACAGGGAAGATAGTCAACAAAAGGCTGAATTAATGCATAGGGCAATGCTGCAGAGAGATAAGGGTCGGCCCAATGAGAACCTATGTTGCATGTACATTGGAATTGCACTAAGAAGTAAGAAAGCTGTGGTACCTGTTCACCAATTTCTATCCCCCACTGGCTGAGGGTCACTCCGGAGTGTTAACTTCTACTTCCAGTGTGTGCACCACACAATGTCAAAAGACAACTGGTAGGGAAAATGCAAGGGGCACTGACAGAATCTTCTCCATTAGCCTTGTGGGTTGCCTGCATTTATAAAGGAATATGTTTGGGGAAGCTCTTCCTCAATCAAGATGATGAGATGGGATTGTAGAAAGTGGCTCTCAAGTTCAAATTCTGATGCTTGCTAGCTACAGGTGCTTTGAGAAGCACTGACCATCCCTGGGTCTTAATGTCCCCATCTGTGAGATATCAACAGCACCACCTACCTCCCTTTCCTAAAGTCACACCAAACAAAATTATGTTTCAGAAAGATAAAAAGAAATTACTAAGCTGGCTTCACATTTCCACCTCCATTCACCAACTGGGATTAGACAATGCAGGCCACAAGTTAAAAGTAAATTTGAAACTTGTGCCTGGAACAGAACCAGGGTTAACAGAATGTCACAAACTTCCTTGAAAAATCCAGAATTCCATAATCTCCGACTTCAATAAGAGAGTATCATCACACAGGTTCTGGCCATTGGCGTTTTAGTCTGAGTTGATCCTCGAACCTTAAGTTCTCTTATCTATATGGGACCAAAATAAATAAAAGCCTCATTAACATATTATCTGGTTAACATAATGAGGTCTCCACTTTTCTAGAAAAAAAAATGTCCTAAGAGTGGCATTTCTACTGTGGTTGCAGTTAGTCCACAGCATCCTAGTTCTCTACTCCCTGCAGAGGGAGAACATGGCCCTCGGGTCTGAGGAGGAGGATCCCACTGCTTCCTCCCTCCCGGGCCTTCAAAGTTGTCTGCCTTTCCTAGCTCAGCCCCCTGCTCCTTTTTGCACGTGCAGCCACACTCACCACATTGGGCTCAGCTCATCTTTCACGCCTGGCAGGCTGCCAGGGCTGCTTTGAACTGTGGAAAATCTGAGAAGTGTTTGATAGCTTTTTATATAGCTTGGTTTGATACCAATAACTCTTGAGTGTGGATGTCAAGGCAACAAAGCTGCAGCTCGCAAAGAAAGAAAAATAATAATAAAATAAATCCCCGCAGATTCTCGGCGAAGAATCTGTGAAATGCTCAGCAGAATTTCCCCATTGTTTCTCGGTGTGTTTCTCAGAGGGCCTTGGTAATTAAAGTTCAGGACCAAGATGTGAATCTGTCATCAGGACGCCATTCCTCCTGCACGCATAACAAATTGCTCCCATAAACTGTCCCCAAATCTCATCATCTCTCACTTCCCTCCTCCAGGAACTTTAAAGCCTTGTGTGGTTATACTCGCCTGCAGTTTCATTACACTGACAAGCATATTTGGTTTTAGCTGTAATTTTCAAATATTTATGAGTGAGATTAGGGGCAGAGTGAAGTGGATTCTGTGAACATGTCTTTTGAATTAATAGCTTTGGTATTTTTATGGGGTTGGAAGAGCGGGGAGATGGGTGGGAAAAAGGTGGGGACAGTGAACCCTCCCATTTTACACAATAATTCAGCGTCCATTCCTATTAGGATAAGTTCTTTACAGAAGCTGCTAAATTTGGGTTTAGACCACTTCTCTTCTGCAATCACGGCCTCCACAACGGGCTCAAGATTTGGTCTGTGTGTCTTTTCTTCCCCAAAGGGCCCTCCCAAGAGGGAAAGAAAAGCCTAGATGAGCTTTAAATAAATGGAGCCATGCCAAAGAATTTGGCACAGTCATTTGTCTTTGGTACTTAAACAGAGCAGAGAAGGAAGTTCTCGGAGTCGACTTCAGGCTGTGCAGAACAATGTCAATTCCAAATAATTGGAATTTATTACCATAAACGAAATAGAATAGGCAAGTGCTTTCTTATTCCCTCCTAAATTTTTCTTCTGTAGTAGTTAATCCTATCAGAGTATAGAAGGAAACCTATGTATTATCAAATTTACAACCATCTTGGGGTAATTTTCTGAAGCCCATTCAATCTCCAGTACTTGATTTTTTTTTTAACTTTCCTCATGATTGCCCAGCTTGTCTCTTATTTCTCCATCATTCAGCTCTCCTTTGATTCATTTTGGTTAACTTCCCCATCTTTCTTTAGCCGTCAGGTATGGGAATAAAAACATTGAATAGTAAAATAGAGGAATGTGGGTTTTTATAATGCTTTGGGTGGAATTGTGCCCCCTACCCAATTCATATATGAAAGTCTTTACCAAAAATACCTCCAGAATGTGACTTTATTTGGAGTTAGTGTCTCTATAGAGGTAATCAACTTAAAGGGAGCCCATTAGATCGGGCCCGAATCAATGACTAGTGTTCTTATCCAAAGGGGAAATTTTGACATAATTGTACATCCAAGGAGGACACCATGTGTGCATGAAGACAGCCATCTATAAGCCAAGGAGAGAGGTCTGTAACAGAGCCTTCCCTCAGCCCTCAGAAGGAATCCACCCTGCCAACACCTTGATCTCAGACTTCGGGCTTCCAGAACTGTGAGTCAGCAAATTTCTGTCCTTGGAGAAACCTAGGTACTTTGTTATGGCAGCTCTCGCAAACTAATACACATAACTACCAGTTATTTTATAGGTAACCTGGGGTATGCCACTTCCTGCCTTGGGACTTTTGTTTCCTTAAATATAATGTAGCATGATTATGCCTGATTCACCTATTTTAAACAAAGCTATAGTAACAAATCTCAGGTAAGAGAATGGCTAGAGAAATAGCTGCAAGAATATGCTACTGTGTGTACTACTTGAGGCAAGTGTCATAAGTGGGTACTTTTATAAACTAAATTGGATGGCATGCAAAATTGTCATTTTACTACCCAAGTATCCGACATGCTGTGTTATTTGTTCCTATGACCTAGAGACCTTATTAAACTATAAGTAATCTTCAGAATAGCACTGGAAATACTTTAGAGGCTGAGCAACAGTCCAGATAGAGAGATGGAAACTGGAATAGGAGAATGGATATAGTTATTTCAGAATAGCAGTAACAGAACATTCAATAATTCATGGAGAGAAGAAAGTTAAATTTCATGATTTTAACTTGAACAACCTTATATTTAAGAGCCTGGTTCTTGATTCAAATCTGTGCCACCCACATCAAAGTTGCATATATTTGCATATAGTGCTCAGGATCCCATAGTCCAAGTATGAAATTAATCATGTGAATTACACCAGTTATTATAATCACTGAAATGCACAAAGTATTTTGAAGCCCCTACAGTTTACTTATTCAATGATTGGAGACAAGCTCCATGGGGAATAGAACGTTGCCTTGTTTACCCCAAGGGAGAGAATTCATGTTTAATGAGAGTGCAGTACATGCCATTCAAAAGAAAGAAGAGAAGAGATGGCAAGGGAAGGGGGAAAAAAAGGAAAGAAAAGGATGGGAAAATGAATGGAAAGAAAACAAAGGGAAGGGAAGAGAAAATAGGATTTATTTAAACCCAGTTTGAAGATGGATTTTCTAAGGCCCACATATCAACTGAAAGCATACTACTTTCTTCTTCAAATCTCAACAATTCTTAAAGTCCCTCTAAAAGTTAACTTGGTATTTTTCTCATAAAGAAGTTTCAGATAGGCAGACTAACATTCCCTTGCTCAGATTGAGTAATTTAAACAAAACCTTTAAATATATGCATACTCTGTGATACTTCATGTGTAGTATAATTCTTCTAAAAGAGCCAATATTTATTCCCTTGAGCTTTTTATTGAAGGACATCATTAATATATTTATGACAAAGAGTTCATAAACCAAAGATAATGTCTTGTGCTTATATGCATTTTGATTAGAAAAAATAATTTTACTAATTCACTCAGTATTACAAAACAAGAGCCTGTGGTAGCTTTTCCTTGAGAAACAGCAAGCTGACATATTACAGACCTGTAGGCAGAACTCTGTTCTGGAGGGCATTGCTAGGCCACAGAATTTTATGGGAGGAAATGGATAGAAGCAGCTCAAACGTGAAGAAGGTGACACCAATTTCCTTCGAAACTCGTTGGATTAGGATTAGAGTAGGATGAGTTTATGGCCTCTCCATGGTAAAGAGCTGGAGCTTGGTACTGCTCCTCCCTCTCTTCTGTTGAATTTGTTCCCTAAACTGATAAATGCTCCCTTTGGTGCAAAACCTATTTGCCAATAGTGAAACAGCTTAGATGCTCTCAACTGTCATGTTAACTCAGCCAAACTGTCATTTGCAGAAACCTTTGCAAATTGACTTTGTATTGAGCGGGTAACATCTGACTAATTCCTACTAATATTGCACAGCAGCGATAACCACTTTTGCAGAGCACATTAGCCTTGTTTAACTGGCATCATAAATAATAAATTCAAACTGCTGGGAATTGGCTTGTACTCCACATGGCTTTTTGGCATATTTTGGGACCAGGTACACTATTTTACACTAATGATTCTGCTAAACCCAGATGATTTTGTCTGTTATTTCTACATCTCAACCAAATATTTTAAGGAAGCAAGCATCAGTTGCTCTTTTTTTTTCATATCCTCAATGCTCTAATCTTGTCTCTAGAAAATTAGAATGTGCGATTGTCTAACAGTTGTTTGGCAGGTCATTTTAATTGAGCCCTGGACTGATTCTTCAAATTCCCTCCCACCTATCCCCATCTCTATCTTCTTTTATCCAGGTTAGCTTTGCAGCTTTGGCATCGAGGTCTAAGGGTCTCAAACTTCTATTAAAGATACATAATAAAGGCAGTAAGAGAGACCAGAGAAATAAATTACTTCCACATTGAGAGCCCACTCTGAGCACATCCACTTGCCAAAGTGTAAGAGAAGCTTTCTGACTTAATTTTGCTCTAGGTGATGGTGTGCTAGGAGTAGTATTTGTCCAGTGTATGTCCTGCAAATGAAAAAAAGAATGTATAGACATGTGTATTCTGAAGAGGGGACAAAGGAATACTCAATATTGTAACACGGGCTATAGCAAAATGAGAGATTGAAGTTAATAGTGTGGGGGCTTTAAAATGGCCACTCATGCATATCAGTTACTAAGTTAAGGAAAATACTTATTTTTTTAAAATTATTCAAACAAAAGGGCACAAGATAAGGGTAGGAAAAGCAAACAGTACCATTTGCTCACCCTCAACCACATTTCCCTCACCCTCTGGGATGAGATCTTGATGCAGGGTGCTGGCTGGGGTCTCGATTTCTTGCCACATCCAGCTACCTGAGTTGGCTCTTGTTGGGTCTATATTTTTCTGATTTGGATTTGCCTTATATTTTAAAACAGGTAATTTTTTTGTGCCCTAACCGGTTTGGCTCAGTGGATGAAGCATCGGCCTGCGGACTGAAGGGGCCCAGGGTCGCTTCCGGTCCAGGACATGTTCCTGAGTTGCGGGCACATCCCCAGTAGGAGGTGTGCAGGAGGCAGCTGATCGATGTTTCTCTCTCATGGATGTTTCTAACTCTCTATCCCTCTCCCTTCCTCTCTGTAAAAAATCAATAAAATATATTTTTTTTAAAAACTGATAATTTTTTTGTTGCAGACTGAAGGGGCCCAGGGTCGCTTCCGGTCCAGGACATGTTCCTGAGTTGCGGGCACATCCCCAGTAGGAGGTGTGCAGGAGGCAGCTGATCGATGTTTCTCTCTCATGGATGTTTCTAACTCTCTATCCCTCTCCCTTCCTCTCTGTAAAAAATCAATAAAATATATTTTTTTAAAAAACTGATAATTTTTTTGTTGCGGAAGGCTTTTTTTGTGCATCCTTGGTGCTACCATTTCAGTTGTGACAAACAAAATTATCTACAGACACTGGCAAATATCCCCTGGAGAGAAAAATCTAAAGCAGTGCTTAGAAAAAACCCCAAAACTCTCTGTGCTAATGGAAATATCTGTGTCTGTGCAGCCTGATATTGTAGCCATTGACCATGTGTGACCATTTAAGCAATTGAAACGTGGCTACTTTGACATGAAAACTATTGTTAATCACATGTAATTTTTTAAATTTATATGTTAGGTTCACTGGCTATATGTGACTGATAACTGCTATTAGATAGCAGAATGCCGGATTCTTTGTTAAAGATAGCTGGAATTCTGCCTTGCCTGTTGTGGCTCAGTTGGTTGAGCATCATCCTATACATCAAAAAGTTGCAGGTTCAATTCTCCGTCAGAGCACATACCCAGGTTTTGGGATCTACCTCCAGTCGGGGGACGTGTCGGAGTCAACAGATCAATGCTTTTCCCTCTCTCTTTCTCTCTCTCTCAAGTCAATTTTTAAAATATCATTTCAAAAACATTTATAAAAAGGATGACTGGAGTTCTAATGTTCCTTGTTTCTCTTTCTTTTCAATGAAAGAGAAAGCAGGACTTAGGATGGCATTAGGAAGTCCTCTCCTGTGTTGTTGGCTATAATTACACTAGAGACCCAGTGCATGAAATTCATGCACAAAGACGGCGTGGGGGGGGGGGCTAGGACCCTCTGCGCCTGCACCATTTTTTTCATCTCGCTATCCGTGACCACTGGCTCCTAACCGCTCACCTGCCTGCCTGCCTGATCACCCCTAACCACTCTGTCTGCCTGCCTAATTGCCCCTAACCGCCCTCCCCTACCAGCCTGATCACCCCTAACTGCCTCTGCCTCAGCCCCCGCCACCACGGCTTTGTCTAGAAGGTGGACTGGATGACTGGAAGATGTCTGGTCAACCCAGTTTAATTAGCATATTATCCTTTTATTAGTATAGATTCTTAATACCCTATAATGCATTATAGTTGACAGTTGGTTTTCAGCATATTATGAAAATTGGGCTCTCTATCCCTAGAAGTATGTAAGTCTCTCTCTCCTGGTACATAAGAGGGAGTAGATGACTTTTCCACCTTTATAGTTAATATGTGGCAGAACCTACTCAGAATTCATACGCCTCCATATGGTTCTTTTTCTTGATAAATGAGAATTTCAATTTTGCCAATATTTTTCTCATAAAAGTTTCCCAACTACCTCTATCCCTTTCTGATCAATGCTCACTTTAAGTTCCCATAGCCCAATCTCTATATGGCATTCGCACATTTTCATTTACTTACTGTTCTGCCATACTTTGTTGATTCCTGTATATGTATTCTACCTCTAAAGGGATTGAATTTTTTTTTGCATGAAAATAACTGAATATGTGATATTGGGAAAGTTACAAATCAGATTTGTAAATGTATAAGAAATAAATCCTGGTACTGTTTCTGTTTTGGGATGTGGGTCACTATTACTGACGTAAGAGAAAAAGCTGGATGAGGGAACCATAAAGAATCATTTTGTCAAATTTGGTTTATATTTTTAATTTAAACTGTTTCTTAAAAAAACAAACTTAGAAATATTTCTAATAGAAACACTGCAAAGTTCATTAGCATTTGAAGGCAAGTAAGGAAGCTAATTTCATTATTTTAATCTGCACCTGAGCATATGTTTTTATTTATTTTAGAGAGAGAAGAAGGGAAAGAGATATAAACATCTGTGTGAGAGAGAAACATTGATTGTTTGCCTCCCTTACCAGCCCGTGACTAGGGATTGAACCCGTAAAATATTTTGTGTAAGGGATGATACTACAACCAAATGAGCAACCCATCCAGGGCAGGGAGAGAATTTCAAAGGAAGAATTTAGAGTCGATAGCAATGAATTGTAGAACTCAATTATTCATAGAAAAGTTCAAACTCTTCTTAAAAGATACACTCTGAATTATAAAGCCGGGAAGTTATTGGGATACAGTTCTATATCCAAAGTGTCAAAAATGTTACAGAAAAATAGAATTTATGGTGTTAGATGTAACTTGGAATCATTCTGTTATATTTTTTTTTTTCTAGTGCAGCAAACTATGGCACTTTATTTTGGCCCACAGTATGTTTTCCACCTGAAACCTGGTTATTACCAAAAACTTAAAATGTCAATGAAAATGGACATTGATTAAATTGTAAATGAATCTGAAGGCATTTTATTCTAAAATATCAAGTGCTTTTTTCAGCCACCTTTGATAAACTATGAAAACAACCATGTTAATTCTGACAAATAATAAGTTAATGTTAAACATTAGAATGTGTCTGTTATCATACATTTCCAAAGCCCTTCTGTCTTCATGCCTTTTAAAGCTTCCTCTGATATACTCATTTGAGCTTGTGATAATGTCAACTTGTATTAATATGCATTGTTTCTTAAATTAATATGTTGCTCTCCACCAACATGTCTAATATCAAGATGGCTCGAGTTTTAGTTGTCAAATTATTTCATAATCTATAAAATTGTTAATGGGCTTTATTCTCAGTAAAATAATATTTAGTGAATGGCTTATAGGATAAATGAATAATAAATGAATTATTATGCTTATGAATTTTATGACTACAACTTTTCTATGAATAGTAGGTGATGTATTAATTCAGAAATATTTACTATGATTGTATATAATCAAAATGACATACTGTTTGATATGTGGTAATTTGTAGGAGCATCAATAGAAACACTGAGATTCTGAGTATGATAATATTTTGGTGGGTTTTTTTAATTACTTATTTTCCCCTTTTTCCCTTGTTTTTGGATTTGATTATATCTGGAATACATGGGCATTCAACTCATGGCTGAAAAGGTACAATCTCCAACTGATATAACTTGCCTTCACTTATACCTAATTAATCAAAACATGCTTTCATAGTAAATCTTTGATATTCATAATGGCCTTTTGGTAAGTCATGAGAGTTCTTCCTTTGAATGGGGACATGACACAGTGCCAACAATTCATAGGACATGGTTAACGTTCTCAGCATCCATAAGAAGCTAAAAATGAAAGAACCTTCCACCATCACCCCAGTGTGATCAGAGACTTTTCACCACTCATGAATGCCAGAATCAGGTTCCACTCAGGGTGACTATAATTCAGAATTCAGCGTGCAGGCATTTTTAATTGAACTGCTGGAAATGGCTGACAGGGTAATGGTTGTAATTGTTCACCATTTCACATAGAAAAGAATTTGCTCAATAAATAGGAGGCTTTGTTTCCAGCCTAATTTAATGGAAACGCAGAAGGTACAAGAAAGTAATGTGCCAACTGACACTGGGTGTAAAATAAGGCATTTCAGAGACTTTTGTGCAAATGTCCATCAGCTGACATCTGTCAAAGCAAACTCGCGGGATGGCTTCAGCACATCTCCATTTGCCAACAGCAAACATTGAGTGAGCGTCGTTCTCTGAGGAACAGTGTTGGTTTGTTTTGCAATGTGAGCATTTGAAATACTCTCTTTTTCAAAAAATCTCCAATGACTACAAAACACTCATAGCTTGGTTATACAGTAAAAGGAACAGACTTTTATGCATATGGACACCAATCCTTGGCTAATTGAGAGGCTCCAGGAGCTCATGAGAGAAGACTCGTGTAACACAGCTTGTTTTATTGAAGCTTGAATAAAAGCATTAAGGCTTAAAGAGTATTACTCCCATCCAACACACACTTAAATGGGCTCCAACCTGCCATGTGCTCCATTTAAAGCAACTTGTGGGTTCATACATCTATCCGTTGACCTGTTTTCCATTTCAATTTCTATAAGTTTCATAAAGTCTCATGGAACATAAACTTACAAAATTCAGCTATATTCTATAATTTTGAATTCACTCTTTAGAATAGTCAGAAGAAATTCTGATATTTTATCCATAGGGCATGACATATCTTTCTTTTTAGAGCATCTTTCTATATAGTTACTGACCCATGGAATATCTCTTTTTTATTTATCTGTGGCTAATTTAAATTTCCAGTGTTAGAAGAGTGGGTGCCTTCACTTCTCTTTTTCCCCCTAGTCCAATATCATGCCCTGGCCTCAGGACAGAGGTTTAGAACCAAACACAGAGTATCATGGTAGTGACAACCTAAACTAGAAATTTGCAGTGGTTATATTAAATGTCTCCATATAAAGTGTGCTAATATTTAACTTTGAAAAGATATGCAATTCTTTGAAAAAAATGTCATTTTATGACTCAGGATAATCATTTTAATTCGTGTTTATTTCACAAAATTATCGAATTTTCTCTAACCATTTTAGACTGGTGTGTACCAAGTATATTATTCAACTTCTCAATTCAATATATACAGAAATTGAGGCCAAGTTCAGCCAAGTGAATTTCATTGTGCAAGGTTACATATTGGAATATTCAAAGTTACCAAGTATATTATTAGAGGGTATAGTGATATGGAAGTGTTAATAACATCATTATTATTTAGACCCAGATATTAGGGGTAGAAATTTTATTCCTTTATATTTCTTCATTCTGTGTCATATTCTTTTTGAATTCAAGTTCATAAGTGCAGACTATTATCAATATCAGCACTGGGCAGCTTTTTAAAATACACATGACTTCTGGATCATCTGCTGTTTTAGATTATTTACACTTCTCCTCCTATTAGTGGTGCCTAACAGGAGACACTATGAACATGTAAGTAAGTGGTTTTCATTTAGAGAACCATTCAAATGTCCTTCATTGAGACACATAGAGCAATCATACTAATATTCACCATCGATCCAGGATCTCCTTTTTGCTAGATACTATGCTAAACACTTTGCAAACATACATTTTAATTATTAAAAATCTTCTTGCTTGGTGTTTTAGGTAAAATAAAAAGAAAAGAGTAAATAAATTTCAGATAGATGGATAGACATTCCTGCTTTACAGATGATAAAACTGAAGATATCACTTAACAGGGATACAAACCCTCTTTTAATACTAAACCCATATTCTCATTACTCCAACATATTTTACACAAGTAGCATTAATCTACTGTCAGTAATTTTTCTGTAACACTCTGATTCTCTTAATTTTTTAATATTTTTGTTCAGTTCTTTCTTGCTTGCTTTTCTTGTACACATGTGACACAGGTGTGTCTGTTGGTTAGTGTGGTGTGTAAGAGGTCATGAGTTTAATTTTATGGTTAGTCAGCAATACTTGGATCCTTGATTTCCACAGCTGTAACCACACCAGGAGTGAAGTGAGCCAGATTAACCTAGTACCATCTCCCACTCCCCCAGGCTCCCGGGGGAACAGCCCAGAGCATGCTTTTCTGATGATGACTTAGACATGTGCTTTCTTATAGAAGTCCATGTGAGGTAATGATTTTACACAGAAAAATGTTGTTAGGCCAAGATCTCAATTCTGACCATTCCTTTTTGGGAATTGAAAGGCGTCAAGGACAAATCTTTTGTTGACGTTGGTACGAACTCTCTGGGTCACATTCTCCATAGTGGACTACCTTAAATCTGGTAACTCAGGCATCTTTACCCAGTGGATATGTATTTTAGCGAGGATTTTTAAAATCTTTATGTAAAAGCTTTGGATATTGCTGCCATCCAGCAAATAACCAAGCTGTGGTGAGCTATGGAGTGACAAAAGTGTATCCTGGTAGCAACAAATACCTTCTTTTTTATCCTGACCTGAAATTACTTTGGACATCTAGAGTGATGGGCCCATAATACCTCTGAGAAAAGAGCCATAATATATATGTCTCCAAGCTATCATTCATACTCTGTGAACAAGTCTGCAGGTTGATTTTGTAACAAAACCCTGTTTCGAACATGATCCTGAACATGCTTCATGAGTCCCATGTCAAAAAACAAGTTTATTGTGCTGCACTTAGCACATCAGTGCTGTAAGGTTTGAACCCCAAAGGAAAGCAGTCATCAAATAAGAAAAAATGAGTGAATCAGATAAAAATTTACCCTTAAATTCATACATTTGGCTAAGTATTTTCCAAGGAATGACTGTTGTCACTGCCTGAAATATTTCTGGGATTCTTTGTTTTCCCCACTCAGATTCTTGTGGAGTACACCTATATGGATACCTATCATCATGTCTAATCTGTCCTTTAAAGTTAAATTTCATTTTCTCCTATAAATAGTCATTCACAAGTATTTGGAGACTGTGGCAGAGGTCAGCTTGTTGATGCAAACTATTGATGGAATAATATCATCTCCTCTCTCTGAATAGATTATAACAATCATCATTTTTGATCCTGTACCTTTAGGAGGGATTCCTGTTGAGTTGTGATATAGGGAGCAATATCCACTTAGTGAATGGATCATTTGAGGCAAGCCTGGCAATAAATAGGGTGACTGATTTCACAACCTGCCAGCCTGTGATTTGTGTCTGAGATTTGAATTTGGGAAGTGGTCAAAAATCATCAGGAATAAAGGCTGGGGAATAAGATGAGTAATCTAGTCTAAGAACACTCACCTGTGTATAAGAAAGGCTCAGGAAAGAGGTACAGACATTTTTTTATTGAGTTTGTCTAGTGAATTAATGATAAATTACTTTTTCAAACATATAATCTGATTACATATTATAAAGAAGGTTATTATTTAGCAAATACATTTTATAAGTAATTTACTTATTCATTATATTGAGGTTCTTTCATTGAGAAAAATCTAGGTTAGGAAAATACCAAAAAGGTTAAAGCAATAACTCATTGAATAAACAGATAAAAAGAGTTATTTGATATCTATCTACTATGTATCACTGACTTTGCTTATCTAGGTATGTATTAGTATAAATATTTAATAATACGCTGAAGTTTATATAAGCGAAATGGCTTCTTGACCATTATACAGTTAGCTCAGGATAGCCCTTGTACTGGAATTCATGACTATCTGATTCCATACCACCAACTCATTTTGTTTAAGATACAATGATAGATCATTTACATACATAGCTATTCTGGAGAGTTTACTTTTTGAAAGTTCATTGCTTTGTGCATGCGCCGTAAATAAAGATGAGTTGAGAACCCAGGTCTAAAAGATGTGCCTTCCCAATCTTACCAGCATGTCTTTGTGTGCTTTCTGTTATTTTAAAATGAGCTCCATCCTAAATGTCAGAAATTGGAACATATATTTAATACACAAATATCTTCAAACTTGTACGTAGAGACCAGTTTTAGTGGTGAAGTGCTGTTGAGAAATCTGAGCATTTTCAAGACTGAATGGCCTCCCTTTACAGTCCAACTCTCCTTTTAGCTCTCAGGTTATCATCTATTCTCTGACACATACAGCCTGATTCCCCATGGCATTGTCAAAGCCTACCCTGTACACACTCATTTACAGTGACTCCATTTAAGTCACACTTTTTAAATCATTCCCAAGAGGCCTGGCTCATAGAGTGGTACTGTCTGCATTAGCCATCACACACAGCCTGGCTGAGTGACAGGCATGCTTAATCTGTTCATTTCACATGTGGGTGGCGCTTTGTCTGCTAATGATGGCACTGCCTATAAAACCCAGACTGTAAGTCCCTTCACTTGGCTCAGTCCAGGGCTGGGACAACATCTAAGGCAAGTTGAAACAACACAGGGCTACTATGCCCAGATGCTGAGCTCATGTCTTTTGGAAAATAATCATTTCAGCCAAGGCAAGGCCCCAGATAATGAAACTAGGGTTCCAACTACTTTGTCTGGAATTGAAAGCACTTCACAGTCTGTTCAACTTCCCATTGTGCTGCTTGCACGAAGAATCCTTGGTTCTATGTGACTTTATCATTATTTCTTTAACCTTCTTGCTTTCTCATTCTTGCTTCTACATCTCATGCAGCTCCAGTTTAATATTCTTGCAGCCTGTGTATGTTTGATTAGATGTCTCCAAAGATTATTTCTAACATAACACACATGGTATTCCCTGATATACCTTCTACTAATCTGTATTCACCATGCCTCCCTTTTGGCCATACTACTGGGCGGGATAACTAAGAAGGCATTCGTGTAAAGTTGGCAACTGCAACTCTGTTTTCTTTCTCCTCTAATTTCTAGAACTTTTGAAAACTACTTGTGTATTTAATCCCATAATGCTCTTTACTTATCATAGGGCTACTTGTTTTATATCCATGTTTGGTCTCTGCAACGAGACTGAATCTCCTTAAAGAGCAATACATGCCTTCTCTGATTTTCATATTCCCACTCTACTCTTTGTAATTGGGAAAAACTTAGGCTGATTTTATCAAGTGTTGATTTTTCCCCCTCTGTCTCTTAATATCCCCTCATGTCTGTATCTTTCTTTCTCAGAACATCCACACATAGGTAGCCTAGGTAAGTGGTCGGCAAACTCATTAGTCAACAGAGCCAAATATCAACAGTACAACAATTGAAATTTCTTTTGAGAGCCAAATTTTTTAAACTTAAACTATATAGGTAGGTACACTGTTATTAACTTGATTAGGGTACTCCTAAGGCTTAGGAAGAGCCACACTCAAGGGGCCAAAGAGCCTCATGTGGCTCGCAAGCCACAGTTTGCCGACCACGGGTAGGTATATGGAGGAGTATGTAACTTAGTGATTACAACCTCTGGGCTTTGATATTTGAAATATAGTATGGCTATACCACATTATAAGTTGTGATATTGGGAAAGAAACAAAGACTTGATTTCATCAATAATGCCCAAGAAAAATAAATTAGATATTGTTTGCAAAAATGCTTAGTATAATGCCTGGTGTGTTTTAAAGGGTAGCAGATTGGGGAGTAACAGGGAAGTATGTACTTGTGAGCATGTGTATAAGTAGGGGTATGGTAAGGGGCTTATAATTTGTTGGCATGTGGAAGCATGCGCATAGCAGAATCACAAGAAGAATGAGACAAATTGTAAAAGCAGTAGCAAATATTGACATGGCATAAATCATTTGATATTCATAAAAGAAATGCAGATCATGTTTATTTTCAAATCATTTCACTTTGCCTTCCTAACTAGAATAGATAAATTAAGAGCGGAGACATAGGCATCCCCAAAATATTTTTCAGAGGATAAGGAATGAAAGGCTATAGAAATCAATGCTGGCTGACCCCAGATGCTCAAGGTAGATTTAAGCAGTTACCACTCTTGAATTTTGACTGCTAGCATGTGAAAAAGAAGCAACTGGCAACTGTTGGGCATCAAAATGTTACAATAGGAAACGGTCCTGTCCTGACTCCGGATCATTGACTGTCTCCTGGCTGGAGGCATCACCATCACAGACACACATTTTCCCAGCTGTTCCACAACTGTAACCTTGAGGTTCTGATCCCAAATGTTTTCATTACATGACCAAATAATTCTGTGCTTTGTTTGCAGTGAGATTTAAAATTGGTTAAATAAATCTACTGGGTGTCTTACATTTCAAGGCCCCTTGCTTTGTTTGTTTACACTTGCACTTCTTGTTTCTGTGATGCAATGTGTCAGCACCTCCGAGAGAAATACCTTGAGGGATTTCTCTGAGAGACAAGTTGTGAATGTAAAGGCCGCTCTTGTGGAGAAGTTTTGATGATTACGACCTGAGCCTTGTGATCTGCTTTATGTGGCTCCCTTGAATATTTATGCTAATAATCAATGTGACAGTCACAGGAGAGATATTTCTGGAGAATTTCTTCCTTCATTTTGTATAATAGCCTTGTCTGAGCGCTGCCATTGCTGTTTTCTGAACCAACAATGCAGAAACATTTTTGGACGGGTTGAACACCTTGGCCAAGGTCACACAGCAAACTTGTGGTTGGTTTAGGTCTACTATAAATTCTATTTTTCTATGATTTTTGTTCTCATTATTTCCTAATCAAACTGAGAATTTGGTTTTAAGTTACTGAGTCATAGTATTCTAGAAAATGTCATCTTTATTTTTACTGTTTATTCATTTAAACCCCTAAATTAATTACTATTTTCAAATGTGGAAAGGAAGTCTAGTTTAGTACATCTCAATTTGAGGTTCTGGGCTCATCCATGAATGGACTTCAGGATGCCTGAATTATTTGCATTTTGGTTCAGGTGTGTGCATATGTGCATTGTGTGGAGGGAGTGTCAGAGTATTCTTTAAATCCTCTGAGAACTTCTGACTATACAAAACAGAGTGAAATTGTTAACTTGTCAAATTGAAAATAATTTGGTATTTCTTTCTTACTAAAATACTCCTGCTTATCTGACCCAAAGAGAAATAATACATAGCAAAATAATATATATCATTTCTTAGTTTTGTTCCATTCTAGAAGAATTCTGAGTCTCAACATATCTAGAGAGTTGGCTGTCTTATTAACCATCACTTGTCGGGGATCATTTAAATATGAATCACCTTTAATTTTTTAGTCAACCAGAACATTGATTAGAACCCATGGAGGTCATTAATTTAAACCCAGCCTAAATTCTAGAGAGAAACAAAAGAGATATTATGACTTCAACTGGACAATAAAAGTCTGTAATATATCAGAAGCATGTCTGGTTAAAGGTAACATTTCTTATCTCTCTGAGATAAGAAAGTTGGGAAGTTCCAATTTATTTGTATCATGTAATTTTAATGTCAGAGTTTGAAATGCTGAGTAAGCAAGGAAATAAAAGCAATGTAATCAAAAAGGTATCATCAGGTAAAATAATTGAGTCATTAGAGATTAATGCCATGTTAATCCATTATGATTTGGAAAGGTGCTTATT
The DNA here is from genome assembly GCF_000412655.1 of Myotis brandtii. Classification (NCBI taxonomy): domain Eukaryota; kingdom Metazoa; phylum Chordata; class Mammalia; order Chiroptera; family Vespertilionidae; genus Myotis; species Myotis brandtii. The sequence continues at coordinate 662,533 of NW_005358567.1, read as the reverse complement.
AGTTATTTAGATTCACAATCAGTCAGATACAGAGCAAGACCTTGGTGAAACTTTATCAAAGGACATAAATCATTCTTCAATGTTATTTCAAAGGAACAGAAGTTTTTTGAGAGGTTGGTACAAACCTTATGTTTTATATGTGCATGTCTTCTCAGGTTTTGGTGTTACAGTTATGCTAGCAAAAGAAATAAATTGTGAAATATCTCCTCTTTATTTTGTTGTCTTTTTGCTATATCAGTTACTGAGAGATGGTTTGCTGAAATCTTCAACTATGATTGGGATTTGTCTATTTATTTAATGAGTGAATATTTAAAAATAATTTAGAAGACTTTAAATGTGCCCTTTTGTACATAACTTTTAAATATTTACTGAGTACTTTGTATAATTTGTCATACTAATAAATCATGCTACCTCTCCCCAAAACCTTATCTACCTTGTGGCATACTACTTACAAAAGCATAAAAAATAACAAAATATATTTTAAAAGGAAGCATGTATAATTTATTATCAGGATTTAGCTCTTTTATTTATCAGGGAATGCCAGAGAAACTTTTGCTGTCATTATAATTTTATCTTGACATATTGATAAAATCAATAACTATTCCTGTTCTATAGAAATACATTTGATGTAATATGAAAGATAATAATTAAATGATAAAATACCAGTTAATAGGTACAAATTATAAAGTTCATCAATTAAGGGACAGCAAGGGAACAATGTCATCACATTTAAGATTTTTTTCAGCACAAAGAGCTTCCAAGAAAATAAGAAAAATTTTGGTTTATGGGCTCTTTCTGCATTCATATCTATTATTTTCATGATTTACTCAAATGTTTCAGAAGGACACATTAGTTAAATGTTTTCTTTGGATTACCTAATATCCTATTGCAATTCTAATATGGTTCATAAAAACATTTTATACAAAAATGAATGAATATTGCTGTAAATAGAAAGTGCAAGAGCCTTTTCTTTGCCAATCATCCAAGCCTTATGAAAATCAGGTTTACTATCTAACATATTTAAATTTCTAGATAGCATCAATTCTTCAGATTTTCAAATAATTTATGAATTCAACATTTTCATTATTCCATGTAGATTACATAAACCACCGATCATCTATGATAATGGGCAGCTCAAGGGTATGTAATTGAAAGGCATAGATAATATAGAAAAGTCATCAATAGCAAAATTGATTGATTATAATTTTATCTCTCAGCCAATTCTTTATTTATAAGAAGGATCTGACAGCAAGAGCAAAGTCAAGATTGGATAAGTTCTATTTTATAAGAAAGGTAAAATGTGGAAAAAAGAGAATTGGAGTATTTTTGGATAATTTGCAAATTGAATTACTAGGTTCTAAATAATTCAGTGTTAACCATAAGAAAATGATCATCTATATTTTTCCTATTTTTTATAATTTCTAGCTACTGAACTCATTATTATTCAGAATTTTAGAGCTGGAGGAAATTTTAACAATTCATTCAGTTCAAAACCCAACCTTAAAAAAAACAAAAAAGCCCTACCTGCTTTGACTCAGTGGATAGAACATAGGCCTGTGGACCACAGGGTCCCAGGTCCAATTCTGGTCAAGGTCATGTACCTTGGTTGCAGGCTCCTCCTCTAGCCTGGGCTCTGGTCGGAGTGCATGCAGGAGGCAACCAATCAATGTTTCTCCCACATCAATATTTCTCTCTGTCTTGCCCTCTCTCTTCCATTCTCTCTAAAAATCAACAGAAAAATATCTCTGGTGAGGATTTCAAAAATAAAAATAAAAAAGTCACAGATCTTTTGCATGCAATTTTGTTTTTTCTATTCTTAAATTTCTCCATGCATTATGCTGTTTCATGTTCTTTCTAATAACTGATCAAGACATAATAGTTTTCTTCTGTCTCTGTAAGTGTGATGCCTAATTTTATGTGTCATCATGGAGCCTATGATTGGGTAAGATAAATGTTGAAATCAGTGAATTTTGGACACAGCAGATTTCCTTTTATAATTTGGGTGGACCATATCTAATCAGTTGAATGCCTGGTTAGAACGAAAAGTCAGACCTTCTAGAGCAAGAAGGAATTCTCCATCCTTCCATCCATTGTATTATAACAGAAGCATCAGCTCTATTGTGGCCTTTAGCCTACAATCCCACACTGCAAATTTGGACTTGCCTACCTCTACTATCATGTGAGCCAGTTCCTTACAATAAATTTACTTCTATAACAGTACACAAACTGTATACAAGTGTACTCGTCATAGTTCTCCAGAGAAACATAACCAATTATTAAAGATTTATTATAGGCATTGACTCATGTGGTTATGATGGCTGAGAAACCCTACAGTCTGCCCTCTGTGTGCTGAAGACCCAAGAAATCCAGTGGGGTAGTTTGAAGGTCTGAAACTAAAGAACCAATGGTTTAGATTCCAGTCTGAGTCTGAGAGCCTGAGAACCATGAGCACTGGGAAAGAGGACATTGATGTTCCAGCTCAATAGTTAGGCAGAGAGAAAGATAATCCTCTCTTCCTCCATTGTTTTGTTCTACTCAGTCCCTCAACAGATTGCACAATGCCCACCCACATTGGAGAGCGCAATTCACTTTACTCAGTTCACTGATTCAGGTAAACCATTTTCAAACACATCCAGAAATAATGTTTACTAGACATCTATGCATCCTGTAATCCAGTCAAGTTGACACATAGAACTATCACAAATCCAATTGGTTCTCTTTTTCTGGAAAACCCTGACTAATAAATACAGTGAGGCAAGGAAACATCCTATATAATAACAGCTTAATATGCTAAGTGTCTGATTGTTGGTTCAACCAATCAAAATGTAATATTCTAATGATATGCTAAGGCCCCTCAACCACTTGCTATGACATGCACTGACCACCAGGGGGCAGACAGTCGACCAGTTGCTATGATGTGCACTGAGCACAAGGGGGCAGACAATTGACCGGTCAACCAGTCACTATGACATGCTCTAACTACCAGGAGACAGAAGTTCCGACCGGTAGGTTAGCTTGCTGCTGGAGTCCGGCCAACTGGGACTGAGCAAGATGGGCCAAACATGCCCTAGAACCCTCCCTCAGTCCCCCCCGGGGCTGACCAACCTCCTGCATACCTCCCCGGCCTATATCATGCACTGGTGGGGTCCCTCGGCCTGGCCTGCGCCCTCTAGCAATCTAGGACCCCTTGGGAGATGTCAGAGAGCTGGTTTCAGCCCAATCCCGCTCAACACAGAAGCTGCCCCCTGGTGGTCAGTGCTCTCCCACAGGGGAAGCGCCACTCAGCCAGAAGCCGGGCTCATGGCTGGCGAGCACAGTGGCAGTGGCAGGAGCATCTCACCCCTCCTCAGCAGTGCTAAGGGAGCGGGCCTAAGCTGGCAGTTGGACATCCCTTGAGGGTTCCCAGACTATGAGAGGGTGCAGGCTGGGCTGAAGGAACCCCCACCCTGAGTGCACGAATTTTGTGTACCGGGCCTCTAGTAATTTTATAACATGATTGAGAGGTAAAGAAATCTTTACTTTCTAATTTAATTTAAAGTTAATTGGATTTCTGTTGTAGATCACATTTTCTTGTCCAGGGGAAAATCTTATTTTAGGACCTGCTCTTTGAACATGGCTCTCTATCTTCTGAGAACTGAGTTAGAAGAAATATTTTCTTGTCCAGGGGAAAATCTTATTTTAGGACCTGCTCTTTGAACATGGCTCTCTATCTTCTGAGAACTGAGTTTGGAGAAGAAAATGGTTTGCAAAACCTGTAGCAATATGATTCAGAAACTCAAAAATTCTTCTCAAATAGAACTTTGGCCAATAACATTATTTTAATATATTTAGTTAACATATTCATCTTTGGAAGTGGTTTAACCTTTGAAAATGTGAACTGTCTTCAGTGGTTTTGCTTTCAATGACTCCACTAATAATCAATTCATATTACACCATAGAATTTGACCATGAGACCAGAGTTATTCAGATTTGGGTAAAGTCAAAACATATAGGAATAGTGGGAATGTGTTATTCTGAGCATAAGTTTTGACTACAATATCTGAAGATGGAATCCTTTCAGGAAGCCACATTTTTTTTTTAATGAAAAGAGAGAGAGAGAGAGAGAGAAGAGATATTCACTATATCTGGTAGAACATGCACTAATTTTTTCCTTGTTCAGTGGAAACAGGATTAACAGACTGACCATCTCTTATTTTTGTTTAATAAATGCACTATAAGATTCTGTGGGACTTTTCAGAGGAGAATTTGTATGTTGGTAGTAATAGAGGAAACCATGTCCTATTGAAGTTTCCCTTTGGTTAGAAAATTGTGTGGCTTATTTCCTATGTTTTAATGATATAATAACAGGAAACATGTTCCTCGTGTCCAAAATAAAGTAACATTTAGGTGAGTAACATTGCCACTTGACCTTGTGGAGACTGGAGCACACAAGCAGATATGATACCCCTTCTTTAATCCACACTGCCATCAAAGACCAAAAGAACTGAATGAGCCCTGGGATCAAAATCATAATCTTCACAGAACCAATGAAGACTTCCATTTTCAGGAAAAGTCTAGAATTCATAAATATAACATTTACTTTGCAATATATATATTTCTTTTTGGATGTCTTGGGATTTCCTTCTCTAAAAGCAAAACCTTATGACATAGCACAGGAAAGTAGCACAGAAAAAAGAGAAGCACAGTGGCAAGTTCTGAAACTCAGTTTGTGAGATTAAAATCTGTTTGTGAGATTTACCCAGGAAGAAGAGCCAAATGGAGTCTGCTCACCAGACTTTGTACATTTCCCTGATGATGGATTTGACATCAAATCAGAGCAAGAGGTTGTTACAGATGATGAAAAGCGATGTATCCAAAATTCAAAGAAGCTGTATGCTGACCATGACAAATGTTAAGAGAGGTAAGCAATACACAATGCTATTTTTTCTCTCAGTATTCCTTTGGAATGTTTTCTCAGGAGGGGTATTCTTTCCATTTCCTGGGTTAAAAAACGCAAAAGGCTCACACTTGTCCTGCTCATTCTTTGTTAAAATCTTAAGTGGACTTTCAATTGCAAATAAAAGATCTACTTGAATGCGTAGTCCCATACAATAATTAAAATGCCTGATGTCTCCTCAAGTGCAGGAGTCATATATTAATATTCCTAATATGTACTCTAATATGCATTGAAGAAGTCCCTTCCAGGCTTCAATTGGAATAGTAGTTACTCCACATGCTCCCTCTTTTGGAGGGAGACATATTCCAGACTTCAAGGAAATACTATTCTCAAAATGATCCCTGAGGCATTGTTATATATTTCTCAGTTGATTAAGAGGCATTAATAAATCTGAAGCCATTAATGTGTCATTTATTTAGATTATTTGTACTTTGTACTGGCACCTAAATTTGGTATCCACATCTATTGCCTCCTCAGACCTTAGTTGAAACTTAAATGCAATCATTTTGTTCCATAATGAGAAATTATCTGAAACTGAGAGAACATTATCAAATTAGGGCATTTCTGGGAAATGAGCATTCAGGTTAGGAGAATTCTGTGGATGAGCTGATTGCTCAGAAAGTTGAAGCAATTTTCAATTCCTCAGATGAAAGAAATATTCAGAAGCATGAGATTAATTTGAGTCATATCAAGTCCTATTATAAAGAAGAATTGCTGTAAGGAAGAAATGCCACATATGCAAGACACATGGAAAAGCACATGAAACACATTTTGTGTCAAACTAAACATAAGAGCATCTATGTCGGCAAAGTTCCATGGAAATAATGAATGTGGGAAATCCCTTACCAAGAATTTATCCCTTGCAACATCAGAGGATTCACATAGGATATAAACACTATGAATACAGTAGAAATGGTTAAGCCTTCAGTGGAAAAAAAGCAGCTCTCAGACCAAAATGAGAGAATTCATGCTAGAGACAAATATCATGAGTGAATGAGTTCAGAAAATCTTCATTGTGAAAAATAATTTCATTAAACATCATAGGATCCACTATATATATTTTTTCATAAGATCATTCTACCTTTTTAAAAAGTGCATCGAGAGCAATAATTTCACTCTGAATGATAGACTGATCTGTAAAACACTTTATCTAAGAATTAAACTTTATTTTGGAAAGATGCCTTGGGACTGCTATTGCATCTAGAAAATAGTCTGATGTGTGAAGATACAAAAGATCCTTCTTTATGTTTTAGTGTCATTAATAATATGTGGAAAATGTAAATTAAAAGATGTAATTCTTCATGCCATACTTATATATCTAGTGGTTGCTCATGTGCCAGGCATTGTGTGGGCAAGCTGAACATTGCTACCACATTTTAAACTCAAAAAAAAATTATCAGGATCTTTTTTTACTCTTGTTTGTTTGTCTGTTTCTAGGAGAAATGACTTGTTCCAAAGTCATTTCCAACTCCGCAGCAATAACATACTTGCACTTCGGTAAATCCAGTCTAGGGCACAAAGAGTGCCCAAACAGAGAACGGTTGTGGCTAAATAGGTGGACTCTGTTTCATTTTAGATTGAAGCAGTTTCCTAGGCTCCATACTTGATTCACTGAGTCAAACTTTCTAGAGACATAGCTCCAAATCTGCATGCTACCAAGCAGCTCTGGTGGGGGATGGAGGCAAATACCTAAAAAACACTCTTAGGGCCTTGCAGGTTGCTTTTTGAAGTTTCACAAACTAATTTAGGTCAGCAGTAGCCCTGAGCACCCAAGGAGACCATTGAAATCCGTTTCACAGTGCTGCATGGGTGATTCAGTAGAGTTTCCTCAGCAGCTACGACAGGCAGACCAGGAAAGAGCTGGGAGTTATGAGGGGGCTCCTTAGTGCAGCAGAGAAGGAGGGAATATTTAAAAGTAAATGTTACTGGAGATTTTAAGTCAAGACTGGAGCTAAGTTAGTGCCACGGCATTTTTCTTTTGATTTTTAAATTATGCAATGGAGTGGTTCTGAGTAAAAAAAAAATGTTCATCAAATTATGTAAGGTATTTTCATATATTAGAGTAATTTAACATTCTGCCATAATTTGGCTGTAGAGTCTAAAACCCACAGTTTTGTCTTCTAACTTTCTGTTCCAAGTCTCTCTCTTTTTTTTTTCATCCAAGTACAAGACATAGTCCTACCTTCACGCTCTTGCTTTTAAATCTCTCCCACCAGGAATGGTTTTCCCTCTCCTCTCTGCCTGTCTAAATCCTGTCATTCTTGATGGCCATGGCCAGAGAAGACTTCTGTGAGTAACTTCATGCAGCTCTTCTCTGAAGTGAGGTGCCCATACTTCCCCCATGTGATTTTACTCTATGCTATCTGACTCTCTTGAACTTTCATTTTTGGTAAAGCTTTTATTTTTACCGTCATTTTGATTCCTCCAGAACTGAAAGAACCTTGTCTTTTAGTTTCTTCAGATACCTAATTGTTCATATCATGTACCTGATATATTTGTTTAATCAAATCAGGTTCTTATCCATGGTTTTACTTGCTTTCATAATTGTGCTTTACATGGACTCTGTCATAGTATTTTAACTTTCTCAGACTCTGAATCACAAAAGTATGAGTTTATTGAAATATTCCATTAATTGATTTATACTGGTACATCAATAATATTAATAATAAAAACATCTGCTTCAATAGACTACATACTCATGTTCTCAAATAATCAGAAAGGAGTTATAAAAAATTGTGACAACATATTTTTTCCTGCTTTTTATACTTACAGCTCACTGTATCTTAAAAACAGAGGAGGGCTGATTGGTACAATTCAGAAATAATAAGCCACAGACAACCAGACTTTTCTTATTAGGTCTCAATTAGTTAGTGGTATCATTCCTAATCTAGTTTGAGAAGATTAATTTGAGATATTTAGAAAATGCAGGCATTCCAATACGATTTGATATATTATTTAATAGCAGAATTGATCTATTGACATAAGATGGGAATGTTCTGGTTGGTGAATTGTAAACAACTTGATATTGGCCTCAGAAGCACTTATTTATTTTATCTGCTACATAAACAGGATCTTGTTTTCCCTTCTCTGGTAGTAATTATGGAAAATCAGATGTTTATGAACAGTCTACAGAGGTCTTTATTTCAAAGCAGCATATCACTCAGGACCCCAGGAAGGTTATTCCCTACAAACACAATTTCCTGCACTTCTTGAAAACCGAAGGGAAGGGATGAAACAAGAACAGCATCTGATACAAGAAATGGACGTTTCACTTACCAGGAATGAACACGTCTATTTGTACAGCCTACAACCTAAGATCTGGCTCACAGATTTGATTCTGTAATTGAAGGAAGCAAGGGAGCTCCAGGATGGTTTCCTGAAATGTGATACAAATAATTGGTGCCAGTGAGTAGACACCAAAGCAAGACGCGGAGACCAGGCATTGCCACTGCACTTCAGCTTAGGAGGAAATTCAATAAAAATGCATTCTGACAAGAAATTACTTTTTATGGTGTTTTAAGTTAGGAACAACACTGGCAGGAATGCAGAACTAATTAAGTATCACATTTTATGTTGTTGTTTTTTTTTTCTTTCCCCACCCCAGTAAGAGGAGTAGAGCTGGATGGATGGATACCATAAGTAGAGACAGTGTTTAGAAGTGGTAATAGGAGAAAAGTCCCTAATAAAGCAACTTCTGAAAATAGAAGACAGTGGAATTCAAACTCCCAACCTCAGACAGTCTGAACACAGTGGTGGAAAACAAATACTATTAGAATCATCCTTTTATCAAAATGGAAAGTGAAGTGTCATGCCAGAATGCATGGAATAAATGTATCTGGTGATATATGTGCCCATCTAAGTGGGCAGACCAGCCTTCCATACTTAGAAATTCCCTGGCAGTTCCCACAGTGGCACAGGAGTTGAACAGCTAGGAGCCTAGGTGAAGCATTCTGCTAGTTTCTATGGTAAACCACTATCAAAATGCTTTTGAAATGGCTCTTGATTTTAGCTTTTATTTGGGGGCCAATGGAAGATGATGCAGCCTGGTAGTAAGGCCAATAATAGTGGAATCTTTTCAATGTTAGATAATGCATCAATGTAATAGGAGACTACTATTTGAAGATCAGAATTTCTCATTAAACTTTGTAAATATCATCTTTGATCAGTAAACAGTTTATTTGAGCATTGCTGGGGTATGGCATTTAACACAGCTTTGGGCTTCAGAACCTAATATTAGATGAGCCGAGTGGGTCTATGCAGAAATGAGGACTTCTATAATGTAGGGAAAGAGCATTTGCTTTCACTTCTTTCTAAATTTCAGAACAAATAACCATGTCTTGGATCCTAGAAAAAACCCCTCTATCCTGTTTACCTGATGCTTGTCTTCTAGTCCTCAGAGCTATCCAGAAGGAAAGCACATTGTAAATCCTCAGCATTGCTGGTGCATGTTAAGGACCATGAAGCTGTCAGGGCAGGTGTTTCAGAAAAGGGCAAGGCCGTTAGAAGAAAAAGAAAAAGCCAACTCGAAATGAGTTATCACGTTTAGAGGAGCTTGCTCGCTTCCCTTCCCTTCACACGGAGGGAGGCCGTTAAATGCTGACAAACCAAATGGTTTATAGGCGCCTGACATTTTAGATTCATGAAATCCCATTTAGGAGCCTTGCAACACATTAAAACAATGTGGACAAAAAAATCCCTATGGTGCCAGCGTGCTGGCAGATTTCTTAGAGAATGGCAAGTTGATTTTCTCTTCCCCCCTTTGCCAGTCTGTCTGTCTCTGTGGTGTCCAGGCTACCTGCAGACTTCCAGCTAAAGGCATCTAGACCCAATGTGAATTGCAACTTTGAACTATGACAGGTCCTTCCATTTGCCTCAAAGAGCAAACATCTCTTGGCTCTTCCATACGTTTTATTGTTAAGCGACTCCCTTGATCTCCCTTGGGGTCATTCACTCAGATGGCTGCAAAGTTGATTTTGTCGGCTTCCATATAAAGACCCAATCATTGCAAGTTTTGAGAATAGGTTGACAAGACAGTTTGGTTCTGCTTCTCTGGGAAAGCTCCACATGTTGGGAAAGTTCAATGTAAAGTTTGTAATATGTAAGTTACAGAGCAGCTTTCTTTGAAATGCTGGAGAAGGATGATTCACCTTCTATTGGGCCAGGGACTACAGGAGGGTGAAAAGGAATTAGGGGACATATCATTGTGTTAGACTCTGTTGACATGCAGCTGGAGCAGCTAAAGAGCATCTGACTAGTACCCCCAGGAGGCATGTGTATCTGCAGGCCAAAAGAAGAGTTTGGGATGGAGATTCATAGTTCTGGGTCCTTGATAACACAGATAATGATGGAAGACATACACTTGGGTGACATCACCCAAAGGAAATGTATAGAATGATAAGAGGGCTGTGAAATGAAACCTGAGAGACCCTGGCAGTGAGGAGGAATAAGCTGAGGAACAGAATCAGAGGAAGAAATCAGAAAGGAAATTATCATAAATATAGAAGTATTGGAATAAAAAATAGCCAACAATGTAAAATTATATAATTTTGCTAAGAAAATACATAACTGGATATTAAATTTGACCATAAGGAATGACTGATTTTGAAAGCAATTTTCCTAGATTAATATATGTGGAGAAGCAGGACTCTGAGAATACATTTTCATACTTAGCTGAGAAAGTAACCTAGAAATGCAAACAGCCAACTAGGTATACAATCTCTAACTATTAACACTAGGATATAGATAATTGTAAGATTTTTTTCTATAGTACATTATAATAGCAGAAAGAAGAAAATAGGTTTTCTGGATCCTGGATACGGAGTGTAGAAACAGTATACTTGCCCTTTGATTCTCCTTTAGGCAACATTTGAAGGCCTTTCCAATCTCTAAACAACCATAGTTCATTGTCCTTTGCTTCTCTTTAGAAAATATATTGGACAACACGCCAAAGAGAGGAGCAGATACTTTATTCAGGTGCTTTATTTTTAGTGTATTCAAGTTTATAGTTAGTACATAAATCCTTTTCATCTTCCCTATCTCCCTTTAACTAGATTCTGCTTTGTATTATCACACGGGCTTTTTATACCCTCTAAATTTACATTTTACAGATGCTTGAATTTATGCTAGCTCTTCCTTTTGACAGGTCACTGTAAGATGTGATATGTCAGCTAGTGATTTTATGAGAACATATGTTTATCTGGTTAATTTTCTCCAAAAGATAATGTATCCTCTCAGAGTGAGGTCAAAGTCACCAAAATTTTCAGCATCTTTGAAGATCAAGTCATTTTTATTTTCAAGGATTAAATATGAAGAGACATAAAAAGAAAATACTCAGAAGTTTGCTGCTTATGAGAACACCCATAATGAAGCTACAAACCTGTAAGTTAGGCCCGGATAGTGTGGCTCAGTGACTGAGCATAGACCTATGAACCAAGTCTCGGTTAGATCCTGGTCAGGGCACATGGCCAGGTTGCAGGCTTGATCCCCAGAAGGGGACATGCACAAGGCAGCCAATCACTGATTATCTCTCATCATTGATGTTTTTTTCTCTCTCTTCCTCTCCCATCCTCTCTGAAATATATATATATTTATATAATATAAATTATATATATATGTCAGTGTTTCATAGGGAAGGATAGAAGGAGTCATTTGGGAGAAAGAAGAGAAAATATGAACCCAGAAGCAAAAATCAGATTTAAGCCTAAACTCTCTCATGAAATTTCACTTGGGAATCCTGACTGTACTGTTGCTTTGATCTTTTGAATAAATAACTGTATTTACATGGACATGCAAATAACAGCCTGGGATTTTAAGTGATATAGTTCAGGTTATCACTTTCTAAGGGTAGAGATTAAGAGCACTGACTCTCAAACCACTTACTGCCTGATTTCCAACTTCTCTAAAACACATGGTTAAGTTCCTGAAATCTTCTGAGCTTTAAATTCCTAGGTATCATGTAAGGGAAATATTTCATGGTGATTTGAAAAATCGTATAAAATAATGCATACCAAGTGCCTAACATTTAGGCAGTATGTACTAACAGGTTATTGTAATTATTTGTCTCAAGTAGATAATAAGTATGTGGACAAAGAATTTCTTAAAACCATATGATGAGGCAGGTGATATAATAGACACTACAGATATAAAGTTTCAGCACATTGGTTCTTCTAAAGGAGCTCATTGTCTAATGAGCAGACGCACCATACACAAGCATGTACTGTTCTGCCAAAGTGCAAGTTTTAGGTATCAATAACATATTACAGATTCTCTGAAAGCACATGTGGCTCAGCCCAGGAGATCCAGGATTGGGTGAGGAGTGAGGCTGGTGACCACTGAATTAAACCAGTCAGTGTGGTAAAGGGGGGTAGTGATTAAAGAGGGCAACCCAGGCTGAGAAAACACAGTGAGAAAAGCACAGGAGATTGCAAATAATGAACCCTGCAATTGGCTATTGCAAATGTGTAATTGGTTAGGCTGGCTGTGCTGCATACTCATTTCTACTTGTAAGTAGGACTTTTTGATTAGATATTAAGGAGTTTGGACTTTATTTGCTATACAACAGGCAGTCAATGGAGTGATTAAGCAGGAGGCGGGGAGTCACATAGACAGACTGGTGAAAAAATCCCCCTAAAAACTGTGTGGAGAATTAGCATCAGGGGCTAAGGGAAAGGTGATTAGAAAGCAAGAGGAGCATTTCCAGTGAATGAGACATCAAAGGTAGAGACAGACCCTCGTTTGGAGAAAGTCTGCTCTGGAAGCCTGATCTTCACTCTGCCTGTAATGAGGACCTTCAGGAGGCAGAGTTAGCGATTAGTGGCGTTAGCCATGACTTGGGTGTAGGAGTATAAAGAAGAACCTCAGGTGACATTTAGGTCTCACTTTGCCATTGTGTTGTTAGTGCTACTTCTCAGTTAGCGGGCCCTCAATAGATATTGAAGATAAACAGGAGGAGGATGGGCAGAGGGATCCTTTTCTTCCCCAGGAATGTTGAATCTAGCGGGCTCTGCTAAGACCCCATGGAGCTCTTGGGTTATATTAAACAGGCATATTTTTAAGATTAGTACCACTCTAGGTTTAGATCATATTTATAAGTAAGACAACATAGCTTACAATATCTGTACAAGAGAGGGATAGCATGGTGGGAAGGGGGAGAGACTACTAAAGCTAAGGAATTGCTCTTGTAGCTAAGGTCTTTGAAATTACAATAGATAAACATGCATTTACCATTTACCACCAAATTAATTTCTCATTGTATTTGAAGTGCTTAGGGCTATGGTGCTAATTAACTTTGGGCCTTCCTAGTATGGAGGCAAGTTAGCTTAATTAAATCAATACTGCTGTATATTAATTATGCTACAGACCTAGATAATTTAGGACACACTCACCCTTCTTTCAAAGCCTTGTTTATTTTGCAGCCCAAGGTGGTAGATTGGTTGTTTCAAACTTAACAAATGTCACTAAGAATTCACACTCTGCTTTCGCCTTTTTCTCCCATCTGCCATCAATAGTCTGGATTTGAAGGTTGGGGTCCTACCTGCATGACAAAGATAAGGTTCGATTCCACGAAAGCAAAGAGAGCAATAGGAAAATGATTATTTTTCTTTCTGTAGGTAATTCTCTATTTAAAATTGTATCTAATTTTAATACTTTTGATTTTATAAGTACATTAGGCTCTATTCCTAAAATGACATCTAGATGTCCTTTGAATTAAAGGCATAAAGCAACTACAGTGTGTAATAAACCATAATTATTCAGAACTCCTGAATTCAAGCAGCCCAGAGACATGATTTAGTTTGACGAAACTGTCACTTCCATAGAAACACTTTCTTTTTTTAAATAATCCACATTTATTCAGCTTTGATATGCATGAAAAGAATAATATAGTTCAAAGGAATAAGAAAGCCATCTGGTATAGAATTCTTCCTCAGAGCATCTGATTTATTAATTGTTCATAACTGAAAAACGACTCAACTCTGGTACATGCAAAGTGGAGGGATACACTTATATCTCCAATCATTTTATTCTTAATGGGAGATTGAAATAAATAAAGCTCATGACAAAGCTTAAAGAAGCAGGAACTTGATGTAAATGCTATAAGGATTCAGAAGTGGAGAAATTGATTTGGATTGGGCTATCTAAGACAGACCAGTGTCTTTGCTCATCTGAAGTAAATGGAATATAGAAACTTGCTAACATATTTTTAAGATAAATCTTTGGTGTCTATGATCCTAATGACCAATATTGGACCATGATTAGTTAAGATGTGAAAATAGTTCTCATCATAATTTTAGTCAGCCCCAGCCTTATAAAAAAGAAAACGGGGAAGTAACTTCAGATCTTGGAACAATTCCGATTTGTTGATTATATTATGCTCTTAGGTATTGTTGTATGGTTGATTAAAGATATTTGGATAGGTGATTGGGCTCTTTAAAGGTAATTGGCTCCTACCCCACTGATAATAATCACATTATAAACACGGGAGAAATCATTTCTGTATGGAACGAGATTCTGGGGTGAAAGTCATAATCTAAATGCTAGTTTTTATTATCTTTCTATTAGATCAGCACAATTTCTGAATGTGAGCTAAACAAAGGATGTTTTTTTTAAAATATATTTTATTGATTTTTCACAGAGAGGAAGGGAGAGAGATAGAGAGTTAGAAACATCAATGAGAGAGAAACATCAACCAGCTGCCTCCTGCACATCTCCTACTGGGGATATGCCCGCAACCAAGGTACATGCCCTTGACCGGAATCGAACCTGGGACCCTTCAGTCCGCAGGCCAACGCTCTATCCACTGAGCCAAACCGGTTTCGGCACAAAGGATGTTTTGATACCCTTCCTGGTACTCATGATCAGTCAAACCTTGCTAGATTGCCTGCCCTATTATCACCGTCTAAAACCAGAGGAAGTGACTATAGACCTCTTAGCTGAAGCATGCTGCCCACATTATTCTAGATGAAATGTGTCCTTTCCTGGGGCGCTCGGCTGCAGCTGCTTCTCTGCTGAACGCTAATTCAGCAAATGAACAGTCAGGCTGTCCTGTTTATAATATTGTATTTAATTGTTCAGCAAATAGAAGCAGTTCTATTCAACACATCTTGAAGCTACAATGATACAAAGAGAGAATTATAATAATACCCCTCATAATGGTTATCCAAAGACGATAATGCCATGTAAAAAATATTTAGTAACTGCATTATGACTATGTTAGTGAGGTAGGGCATTATACTGCTAGAAGCAATTACAGCTTGCAATATATAAGAGCAATGGCTTCACATGAGCAGAATAAGCTGAAGGCTTGAAGCGTATGTCTGTGCGAGGAGATGGTGCTTTCTTTGCAGGGAAGGTGTTTAACAACACATAAAACAAAAGGGTGACATTTATCTATACAGAGCACTTTGACTTTTCAGTAACAAACAACATTGCAAAGAGACAAAAGAAAATAGAATTAAGTTTCAAGTGGGGAATGTAGAATGAATTTTCTTTTAGAATAATGCTCTAGTAATAAATAAAAAGTATAATTAAAATACGAACACAGTAATATCAACATTAAAGTTCCTCTTAAAAAACTGTGTTTTATAATCCAGTAGTGTTTAGAGAGTAAAATTTCGTAAAGAATTTCAGGCATTACCTCCTGCTTTTCTACGGTCTGATGAATGAGGAGAGTGAGAATGATAATACAAGAACTTACAGCACAGCATTCTCTTTTCCTTCCCAAGAACAAAATCTAACCCCAAAAAGAAAATCTGCTGTGAAAGCTACCGAGGGAGCAACTAATAATATTAGAAAGGTCTGATAGAAATTTTTACTTATTACTATTTTATCCAATTCCCGTTTGGCCAATCACAAATCGCATTATTAGTAGAATTCACACTTGCATGACCTGCACTGGCCTTTCCAGATCTCCCCACCGTTCACCAAACATGGGATCCCTCTTAGCTTCAGATAACTGGGGGCTTTTGCACACCCTGAGCCATGTCCACTGGAGCCTTCTCTCACACACAGACCTCCACTTAGCTGGGGTGCAATCTTCTGCTTATGCTCATCTCAAACTGTAGTACATTTATGACAGGGCTTCTTGATTTTTACTCAAGTACTTAGATAGTTTTATACCCCAAATTAAAAACACATATAAATGTTGGCTAACAGTAAAGCTGCATTAAGTTAAAAATGAAACAAACAATTGCAAGGAACATTTTCTCTGAAAAGCTCAGTATCCTTAGTCATCAGGTACAGGTTTTCTACCCTGGACTTCCTCCAGGTGGACACTGGTGGAGGCTCCATTGCTACCAATTCTTTTGTTGACTTCCTTGGGCTAAATTATTGATTTACTCTGATGGACTCAAAAAGTGTTTCATGTACATATTACTAAAATGTATCTTGTATATTTTAACTATTTTTTTCTTCTCTTTGATGGCGAATTCTTTTCTGTAGGAGGAGTGGTTTTTTCCTGGGTACTGAGAATAAAATGGTAAAAATTAAATTGCATATGGTGGTATTCATTGAAAGGAATGAATGAGATGATCTGGGTTTCTTAACTGGTCATACCATTCACTGGGTGTTGTTTTGAGCCATAATTCTCTGTTAGCATATATCTAAATCAGTGTGGTCTGTGATTACGGAAAATATAAACAGGGGTGAGGAAGAAGAGAACAGACCTGTTTTTTTTCCACTGGAGGAGCGGGCAATGGGTGAGCTTTCTCCTAAAATTGCATTATAAATGCTTGGAAGCATTCAAGGTCCATAGTTGTCTTAGTGCACGACTTTTAATGAAGTTTTAACTCTATTAACCTAAGAAGAGAAAACTACAGATCAATTAACAGGGTATCTCCCTGTCATCTGAGCTCCTGGGAGGTATTCCTAACATCCCGATGTTTCTTTACCTTTTTACTGTATTATTTTTGTTTTCCCATAGTTTTGTCACATTGGAAAGCATTTATAAGGTAAATTGTGTTTGTTTCCCAAGCATGATCATGCTGTGTATGTGTGTTTTTCCCCCTAAATTAAAATAAATGGGTCTGGAATTTAATTTTGACAATTAACTAATTAATTGCATGACTTAGGGTCAGGTTCTTTATCTGAATTATGTTTTTAACATTTACATAGTAAACAAAATTCTCATAAACTTCAAATGAGATAGTGTTAATACAAATTACTGAGTTTTGAGTTGAGAAATATGGAAACCTGATAGCATGGAAATTAAGAACAAGGACTCTGGGCCCTTTATATTTTAAAATCCTGGCTCCATTTCGGATCAGTTGTGTGCCCTTGGGCAATGAATCTAAAATCTCTGTCCTTAACTTCCTCACTTATAAAGTGTGCATCTATTACAACTTAATTGATGATATTTTTGAAAGTATTAAATTAGATAGTATATGCTAGTGCCTGGCATACTGTAAAGCTCTAATAATTGCAAACCATTAGTAGTGTTACAGTAAAGATAATTTGAGAAATCAGCAGTAACATTAGAATAGATAACGAGAATAGAAAACTGGAATAGAAAATAAGAATTTTTCATTTTAGGCTCCAATTTAGGAAAAAAGAAAACATTCTTCCATTTCACCCCAGATGTAATATCTCCATCTCAAAACTATCTATTTCACCTCAGGCTCTCTCACGAAACATCCTATCAGGCACCCACTGAGGATAAATGAGCTGTGTCTGATGAAGATTCAGTACAGTGGAGGAGGTAATCAGCATTGTGAGTTCAGGGATTATTTAAATTTAGCATCTTTCAATAACCTTGGAGAATGCCTCTCAATGCATAAATACAATCTAATGATCCCATTTGTTCATCTCACCAATGTTTATGAAAAGCTTTCATTTTGTTAGGCATTGTGAAGGTGTGGGGAGGTGTTAGCTCTGATGGGATTGTCTTCTTGATAAAGAGCATAATTAAAGGCCTGGGAGTATGACAAAGCACAGTTGATTGGGACATTTTAAGGAGGTCACCAGGCAGAGATGCATGTGTGAGTTCAGGAGAATAGGGCAAACAGAGGCTCGAGAGGCAGTCAGGATCCACGTGATGAAGCGGGCAATGGCTGATACCTTATTTAAGAACACGTGATAATATTTGTATGACATAACCAATAGTTTTCTTTGTTATGTACGCAAATAAAGCCCTCTATGTTGGAACTAGTATATTTTCAGTATAGCGAATTTTAAGATTAATTAAAAACTTCTATTAGAGCTGCTTTTCTATTAATTCAACTAAACTTTGAGCCCATTGGACTTGCAAGGAATCTTATACTTGAAATGTTCATTTTTTAGGGAGTTGATTTAAGCATGTGTATCTACCTGCTGAAGCCCTGGCAGGATACTAAGTATTTTTTTTAAATATATATATTTTATTGATTTTTACAGAGAGGAAGGGAGAGGGATAGAGAGTTAGAAACATCAAAGAGAGAGAAACATCAATTTAGCTGCCTCCTGCACACTCCTCACTGGGGATGTGCCCGCAACCAAGGTACATGCCCTTGACCGGAATCGAACCTGGGACCCTTTAGTCTGCAGGCCGACGCTCTATCCACTGAGCCAAGCCGGTTAGGGCCTAAGTATTTTTGAAATGCTTCTCTCCTAGGAAAGTTTTGTTTTGTTTGTTTCTCTGCTTTTCATTTCCACCCTCTCCCCTTTTCCAAGTATCCACATGTCTGTTTTCTTTGTGCTTTGCCTATACAAGAAGAAATATTTTTTAGGCTACTTCTGAAACCCTGCTAATGAACCACACTAATTTAATAGTAATTTGGCCAATAGCCAAGACTGAGATGCCAATATTCTTAACTTTAAGTATGATGCTTTAGGATTCCTATTATCACAGTGACTTAGAGATTTTGAGCTTGTTTTATGTTATGTACATGTAGGCCTGTGGATGGTGAATCAAGATACCTGTACACTGCGGACAGTGTTGATCAAAATGTTGGAAAATCATGACTGGGCTGCAAATAAGGAGAATAGTTCTTTGAGGAGCAGAATCCTTGTCCATTCCTTTCCCTTCATTTCTTGATATTCCATCTCACATGTAACACAGTGTGTTTCCTTTAGGGTGGAAAGTAATTACCTTTAAAATACCTTCCTTGGGTCTGTTCATTTTATCTCCTTCTAGCACTTATGTCCTCCTCTGGGACACCATCACTAGGGGTACTGAGAAGGCACACACATTTTCTTTTTTTTGGCGTTATGCTTACAAAGGCTCATTAGTGTCACATCTGGAGTCCAGCCGAGCAAATGTTGAGAGTAAAGCATTTGGGGAATTGCATTCGGACGTCTTGCCTAGCTATCAATAGGGTACCTATAGGATGCCTCACACCCTTTGTCTGCTTGGCTCACTCAGACTCATTCCAGGAGACAATTCAAATGTCAGCTCCATTTGAAATGTTTTTGATCCGCTCAGGGTTACTTGTATGCATTTCCATGTGTTTTTTTTTTCCCAGAACTGTAATATTGCCATGTGCAGTATACTGTTATTAGAGCAATTATCATATTTAAAATGTTAATTTCCTTCGGGTTTTTGTTTGTCTCTTTCCAACTAGATTGCAAGCTTCTTGTAGACAGGACTCCCTTTTAATCACTTCTGTGTCTCCAAAATCTGGCAGGTTATTATTATAGATATAGCAAGTGCTAAAAATATTTGAAGAAGTAGGAATTTTTGGTAATTTTGTGCTCAGTCATCATCTCTTTCCTTTTTTCTTATAGAAGTGTTTTTTTCATAAAATGCAATTTTCTGTACCTTTCATAATTGATCAAATAAGCCTACACCTCTATGGAGAAGAGTTGTAAATTTGATTCTATGATAAAATACTTTTTATAACATTTTATTAAATCAAGATATATATAAATTACTATGTCAAAACAGTGTAATTTGATAAGCTTTCACAGTGAGCACACATATATCCAAGAATCCATATTTAGAAATACCCCCTCATACTCTTGTCTAGTCATTACTGCGACTGCCAACACTAATTACTAGCATAGTCTCCAACAGCATAAATTAGTACAAAATGGGATCATAACTAGTGCACTCTTTGGGTCTGACACTTTTGGCTCAATTTTTTGTGTGTGAGATTCATCTGTTATGATGGCTACAGATTTGACATTTCAAGCATGTGACTCATTCATAGCACCAACTCCCTGTCTTAATATGGGAGAATCAATAGAAGCTTACATAAGAAATTATATATATGCAAAATGCATAAACATATTCAATGTAAGTGGTATATATATATAACATATGAAAGAATTCAAAGATAGACTGAATAGTTGATTCTTATCAATCTGCCTTTCCTTCATTTATAAAATAATCTGAGTACTCATTTTCCTTGATCTATCTCATTTTCCCTGGGGTAAAAGAGTTTTCAAGAACCTCAAAGGGGGCATGGTAGAGTGAATGGCCCAGAAGTTCAGGATTTCTGTCCTGAGGCAAATCAAGCAGACAAATATAACACACTTTGAGTATGAGATTTCAGGAATAGAGACGTGAAAAGGCACGCTGGTTTGACTTTCAGGAATGTTGCTATGCATTTAAGATTAAGGTCAAAGGCAGTAGTGCCGGATATCCCTTGCCATTCCTGTGTAGCAGGATTAGGAAAGAACAGATAATGCATTCATTAGGGCAAGAATAAATAAACTTGGAGAACACTCACCTAAGAAGCAAAATAATACTGGTTATTTTACCCTGAAGATGAAACAACTTGTGGTTATGATTAAATAATAAAATAGATTGGCATTTTAAGAAAATTGACACCAGAAAGACATTGTTTCTTACTCAAATTCCTAATCATTATAAATTGATTCCAATGCATATTTTAATAGGTTTGTATTTAGACACTGTAATGGTATGTAATAGAATATGTGTTCTTACATTTACAATTAGAAGATAAATTAGATCTCCTTTCTTAGCTTTCATAAATAATAACCAAATTATATATTTGGGATATTGTTTTTTCCCAAGCCTTTCAGAAATAAACCAAAGAAATTGTATTGCTCATTTTTCCACTGCTTAATTATACCATATTGGAAAAGTTTCTTGATAATAGCTTGGTTTATTAACTTTAGTAAGTTTATTATTACATATTAAAAGAAAACAGAGAATTTCCAAAATAACTTTTTGCCACTTAGGACAATTCTGTACTTGACACATGATTTTTTAGTGGCTAGTGTTAAAGCATTATGGGAATAAATTCTCCATATGCTGTGTCATTTAAAATATGCATACTATTTTCTAAATTGTAAATTGACCAGTATTTTAAATTACACATTTCAAATAATCAAAATGGCATAGTCACAGGTACTTCTTATGGGTACAATAATAGCAATATCAATTATCACTTATTATTATCAGAGTTACTAGTAGTTGGAATCATTACTAGTTATTAAAAATAATAAAAATATATGTACATATTGATTGATTGATACCTCTGCCAGGCAGTGTTTGTATAATACATTCTCTATTTTTCACAACCACACTATGAAGTAGGTATTGTTGCTATCTCTGTTTTAAAGTCTTAGAGAGGTTATATCATAAACTTTCAAGGTTATACCATCCATCACTCTGAACTGGTTGAGGCCAAAACCTGTGCTGTATTTTCTATTATGTTGAGTTCCAGATGTATGGTTAGTCGCTCAAACATATATCTATTCCTTAACATCCTATATTTATAGATGCAGAGCTGAAATTCAGAGTCTATAGATACCTTATTTAAGACTCCATAATCAGGAACTGACCAGTCCATGGTTTGAAATCATGGATTTTCCTTTTCCTCTTTCTTTCTTTCTTTCTCTCTCTTTCTCCCTTCCTTCCTTCCTTCCTTCCTTCCTTCCTTCCTTCCTTCCTTCCTTCCTTCCTTCCTTCCTTCCTTCCTTCCTTCCTTCCTTCCTTCCTTCCTTCCTTCCTTCCTTCCTTCCTTCCTTCCTTCCTTCCTTCCTTCCTTCCTTCCTAGAGGAAGAGAGAGATAGAAACATCAATGATGAGAGAAAATCATTGATTGCCTGCCTCCTGCACGCTCCCCACTGGGGATGGAGCCCACAACCCAGGCACGTGCCCTTGACTGGAATTGAACCTGGGACCCTTCAGTCCACAAGCTGACCCTCCATCCACTGAGCCAAACCAGCCAAGGCTCTTTCTTTCTTTAGTTTCTTTCTTCTTTCCTTTCCATTTTTTCAAGGAGCCCACAACCCAGGCACGTGCCCTTGACTGGAATTGAACCCGGACCCTTCAGTCCACACGCTGACACTCCATCTACTGAGCCAAACCAGCCAGGGCTCTTTCTTCCTTTTGTTTCTTTCTTCTTTCCTTTCCCTTTTTTAAACTACACCACAATGGAAACACAACAAATATGATCTCTCCATTTGCACAGTTCTTAAAATTAATACAGTCTTCAAAACAACCTCAATGATTTTCCATTTTTAAAAAATGACCATACCAAACACGGAAATCAAGAACATAATGAAATTACTGAGACCAGCATTTCATACTGGTGGTTAAATATATTGGTGTAGCTTCATAGATATGGCAAGGGTTTTCCAGATAGTTCAGTTCAGAGATCCCTGTGTTCTAAATGAAGAAACTAAGACTCAGTAAAGTTGTGATTTCCGTAAACACAAGCGAGAAGTTGTGGATCCCATCTGGTTCCCCTTGGGACTACTATAAAGTGGCTATCAAAGACAATTTTATGTATCTGTTGTTGGAGAGACTGATTTGTTCTGAAACAGAGAGACTCGAATTGGAACTCAAGAAAAGAAGACTAAGCTGCCAGAAGAAACTGAATAAGAGAAGCTAAATTACCCTCGTCGATGTATCACATGGAGGTTTTATTGTTCAGAAGCATACGTTGAGTCAAAGCAGACAGGGGTGTGAGTCATAATTCTGTGACTTCAGGCAGTGACTTAATGTTTCTGATTGCCAGTTTTCAGATATGTAAAATATGGATAACAAAGTCAATCTAATAGTGTGCTCTTTCTTTGCAATTTAAATAGTGCATAATGTTCACAGCAGCAATGTTTTATGCATGTGTGTGTGTGTCTATATCTTAAATAATGCATATAGTAGTCACGTAACATAACATTAA
>NW_005358567.1:638373-638789 GCF_000412655.1 Myotis brandtii | reverse complement strand
ACCCCAAGCTCCCAGCCTCTCCTTTTTTTCTTTTCTTTTTTTTTTCAGCACCCCTGTGAGCAGAGGCCAGGCCAGCTGGAAGCAGGTATCTGGGATTTATTTGTCTTCTATAATTGAAATTTTGTAGCCTTGAGCGGAGGCCACTCTGGCCAGGGCCAGTGGGAAGCTTGGCTTCTTCTATTGCTGGGGCAAGCCCAGCCTACTGCTTGCTCCAGCTCTTTGGCCACCGGCCGCCATCTTGGTTGTGTTAATTTGCATAGTCACTCTGATTGGCTGGTGGACGTGGCTTGTGGGTGTAGCGGAGGTATGGTCAATTTGCATGTTTCTCTTTTATTAGATAGGAATATATATTACTAGAGGCCCGGGGCACAAAAATTTGTGCACTGGGGGGGGGGGTCCCCCGCCCCGCCCGGGCC
>NW_005358567.1:619991-637979 GCF_000412655.1 Myotis brandtii | reverse complement strand
TCACTGAAGCAAGGAAGCCTCATGTTCGCTTCCAGCTGCCTGGCTGCCGGCCGCCATCTTGGTTGACAGTTAATTTGCATAAGGATATGCTGATTAGCCAATGGGAAGGGTAGCGGTCGTACGCTAATTACCATGTTTCTCTTTTATTAGTGTAGATAGTAATACTTTAAATGCCAGCATACTGGATTTGGAATTCTGTAGTAAGGAATTCTGTAATCCTTTGTTTTCAAGATCTGCCCTGGCTGGGTGGCTCAAGTGATTGAAGAGTCTTCTCTTACACCAAAAGGTTGTGGGTTCCATTCCCTGTCAGGGCACATATCTCCATTTCAGGTTCCATCCACGGTCAGGGCTCATATAGGATACAATTGAGGTTTCTCTCTCTCTCTCTCTCTCTCTCTCTCTCTTCCTCCTTTCCCCTCTTCCTCTCTCTCTAAAATCAATAAACATATCCTCAGGTGAGGATTAAATGAAAGTGTTGCATAATCCACTACCTAACTCCACATATAGTCTTCTCCACTAAGCAAAATGCCTATACCTTATACTCTAAGAACTATGTGTCATCCCCTGCTCCCATTTAATACTTTTTTATCATTATATTTGTTAATATTATTCTTACCATCAGAAATCTTTGGAAATGTCTTCACATTACTCCTCATAATATTCTACAATCATAAGACTAAATGTTTAATCTGACATTTAAAAGCCCAGAAAGAAACTTTATTCCTGAATTCTTTCCTAAATCCCACAATCAGTAGTATGTTTTCTTCTTCTGAATTCCTCTGTAGTTTTATCTACAATCTCTTACTTTCTTGCAACATGGTAATTTGTATACCTGATATCCTATAAGCTCTTTGAAAATGGATACCAAACCATGTCCTCATATTACTCCCTAATGTAGAAAAGTACTCCCTTACATCAGGGTTTGAGCATCCTTTGCTGAATAAATTTGTTAAGTGCTTCTCATAATTTTACGACCAAGGAATGCAGCTGAGAGGAAGCACCCTCCACATGGCCTTAGGAAGAATCCTACTTTACTGCCAATTGTAATAGGGAGTCAGTATATTTCAAAGCATTATAAACAGTATTAAAGGTTATTTTAAATCATGTAAATATACCAACATTCTGTTTTTAATATTTAAGTGATAATGTTACTGTGAAACATTAGCACATGTATATTTGTTATTAGCGCATGTATATTTGTTCAGTTAAAATTTGTCGATATAGCCTGGCTGGCATGACTCAGTGGTTGAGCATCGACCTATGAACCTGGAGGTAACAGTTCAGTTCCTGGTTAGGTCACATGCCTGGGTTGTGGGCTCGGTCCCCAGTGTGGGGTATGCAGGAGGAAGCTGATCAATGATTCTCTCTCATCATTGATGTTTCTATCTCTCTCTCCCTCACCTCCTCTCTGAAATCAATAAAAATACATTTTTTTAAAAAAAGTAAAAGGTACATAAGATTGAGAGTTTTGGTCTCTCTGTATACTGCTATATCCCAGCATCCAGTACAGTACTACAATGTAGGTTATGCTTCATTATCTTATTAAGATAATACGTTATCTTCTTACAGGTATGTTTAAGTCTCCCTAGATGGACTGAATACCATTTAAAGACAGTGACTGGGTCTAATCTTCATAGAGTCCCACTGCAAAGAGCACCCCCATACCTTTCACAAAGAGGACATCATTCCATAGGTGTTAAGTACTGAATTCCGTGGGTGTGTTAGACATTGGAAGTTATCTCCAGAAATGTTAAGTCTGCCTCTTTGGAAGTTCCTCCATCATGCATGGTGACTTGATTTGATTGGAAAAATCAAAGGAATTGCTTTGCCAAAAAGCATAGCTTATTCCAAGGAAAGATCACAGTTGAAAGGGAATGGAGGTAATAGTGTTAACAAGGGGAAGACATCTTGTTTGGTGGTGAGTAATGAAGTCCAAGTAAAAGGCCAATTGGAAAAGAAAGATAAAAAGATATTCCAGATGACAGTAATTGCCAAGAATGCTCATGCTGAGTCCCAGTTTCAAAGGCTAAAGATGAATAAAAGGATGGAAGCCTTTATCTTTTTAACAGAAAATAAATGAGAAAAAGCCTCACTCTGTCCCTTTACTTTGGCTATTAACATTGGAGTTGAAAAAATATTCGAGTTAGAAAGAGAATATAAGAGGGAGATAACCATTCCAGACATTATAAGATTTGTATATAATTTTTCTTGGTGTTTCAACCGAGATATTTTTGACTCAGAATTCCTTGATATTTAATGTATAAACATTGTGAAGTTAAATATATTAAACATTATTTTAAATACAGACCTGTGTCTTAATCTGGCTCAGCCATTAATAATTGGGTGTCATTGGGAAATATAGTCAACCATCTGAACTTGGTATCACCACCTGTAAATTAGGAATAGAAATGTACCTCCATCCCAGAGCATTTTAAATTTTCAACATATGTAGTATGTGTAAAACAATTATACCAAAAAGGAATTCTCAGTTATTTGTACAACATCATAATATTATTACTGAAGTTTTGTATACTATCCTCCTATGGTTGAATTCTACTCATCCTGTTGTAATTTGGAAAAACAATCTAGAAAAAAATGCTAAAACAAAATGTGTTCTATGCAAACCAAATGAAGAATGAGTAATAGTGAAGGGAATGTATTTTAAAGATACTACAGTATACAGTGTAGACATATTTTAGTACAATGCCTCAATAGCTTGTTGATATCTACTCTCTATTTAGGTCTTAAACCTCTAGCTAATCTTTCTTTTTCTTTTAACCAACCTTCCTTCCTTCCTTCCTTCCTTCCTTCCTTCCTTCCTTCCTTCCTTCCTTCCTTCCTTCCTTCCTCCCTTCCTTCTTCTTCTTTCATAATTTATTTTCCTTGTACATATTTTTATTCACTCTGTGGAAAGTAAATTGGGTACAGACTATATATGATTTGCTCTGGTGACTTTGAACTTGGCATGTGACTTGCTCTGGCCAATAGAATATGAGCAGAATAAAGAACACTTTACTATTTCTAAACTGATAACTTAGCATGCAACATCAGTTACCACTTACACTCTTCGTAATTCTGCCTTCGACTCAGAAGAACATGCCTAGTTAGCTGTGGATTCCACACTGAGGAGAAAAAGCCAGTTTCCATCCAGCCCACAACTTGGACACATGCTAAGGTCAGTAGTGCCCAATCTGCAAAACTATGGGTAAGACGTATTTTGCTGTTATTATATGCCACTGAGTTTGGAGATTGTTTCTTGTACAGCATTACTTTAATACCAGGATGGTGATGAGTAATTGGAATTCTCTTGCCTTGTTGGTGGAAGAATTTAATATGCAACCACTTTGAAAAATAGTTTGGCAGTTTTTAAAAACAAAGGTGCCTCAAGAAATATTACTCCTTCATATTAACTTAGGAGTAATGGAAACCTGTGTCTAAATATATGATTGTATAAGAATGTTTAAAACATCCCTGCTTGGTGTAGCTCAGTTGGTTGGAGTGTCTTCCCATAAAATCAAAAGGTGGCAGGTTGGATTTCTGGTGGGGCATGTATGGGAGGTAGTCCACAGGTCTCTCTCTCTCTCTCTCTCTCTCTCTCTCAAAAAAGCAAGAATATTCAAAACAGCTTTATGCATAATCACAAATATTGAAAAAACTCAAACATCCATGAATAGGAAGACATTTAAGTAAAATTGTGCTACATTCATAAAATGAAAAACTTAGCAATTAAAAAATAAAAGAACATGTTATTTCTCTGGCTGGTGGTGTGGCTCAGTTGGTTAGAGCACTTTTTTTCCCATGCAATAGAAGGTTGCAGATTTAATTCTCTGATTCCCGGTCAGGGCACATGCTTGGGTTGTAGAATTTATCCCCAGTAGGAGGTGTGCTGGAGGCAGCCAGTCAATGTTTCACAGTCACATTGGTCTCTCTCTCTCTCTCTCTCTCTCTCTCTCTCTCTCTCTTTCTCTCTCTCCCTTATCCTATTCTCTCTCTCTAAAAATCAATAAAAATTGTTAAAATAAAAGGAGTGTTATTGATACAAACATCAACTTGGATGAATCGGCAATATTTTTGTGAACAAATAAAGTCAGACACAAATAAATATGCAGTCTATTGTTCCATTTACATGAAATGCTAAGAAGAACACAGTAAGCTATAAGGATAGAATTAAGAGCAATGGTTGCCTTAGGTAGGTGAGGAGATTGAGTGGGATGGGGATAAGAAACCTTTTTAGAACAAAGGAAATGTTCTATAAGTTACTTGGGATGAAGTCAAATACATAGATTTGAAAAACTCATCAAACAGAACATGGAAATCTATGTATTTTATGTTTTTCTAAATTACATAACAATAAAATAATTTAATCTCTTTCTTCCCTCTTCACATTTTTTTTGCTATCATTTAGCAGATATAATAATTGTTATAGAGGGAAAATATCAACAGTGAGAGGGGTATGCAATTTCCCTTCCAGAAAACCTGTTAAACATCAAAGCCATAATGAAATGCTGTCAACATTATGTTAGTTTTTATGGGTAGTTCTTCATACCATACAAAGTTTGAATTGACATGAACAAAATAGATTTGCATTAAATTTAAATGTTCAGTCAACAATCAGTTCAGGTAGATAATAAAAACACATGACCCATATCTTTTAAAATTTAAAAATTATTTAGATATAATTTTACTATAAGAAAAACAATCAAATTAAGAGAAAAACATAAACTAACTAGTTATTCTAACAGGGAAGATGTTATTAATCTTCAATTTATAAATGATGAAACAATGCTCCAAGAAAATAATTAGGTAGCTAAACTTGTATAACTAGTATGTAGTAGAACTGAAACTGAATTCAAATACTTTAAGATTCAATTCTATGAAAATAAAATTGGTCAAAAGGACTTTTAAGAAGTTGTCACATTTTTGACATTCAGAACAGCTACTCTAGAGATAAATTTAGCTATAAAGCTTAGAAAGGTACGCATGCCCAGGAGCAGGGTGCTGGTGTTTTAATTTCAGAAAATGCAGAACACCATACATTCTCAGATATGCTTAGCTTCACTTTTAGTTTTTGATTTCCAGGGAAAATGGGTAATATTGCCAAACTGAATCCTTCCTAAGTCTAAGAACAGATTTTATGTCATATGTCTCCATTTGCTCTCATTGTTCACTTACAATTTGGCAGTTGACTGTCACCTGTTGACAAGCTGTCTCTGTCTTCCCTATTCTGCCATCCTTTATACTCAGATTTAAAGAAATGTCATTTTTTTTACTAGGCAAACCTCAAGATGCATAATATAAAATTATCTTTTAACTATAAAAATAGGAGATATATTATTTAAATTATCTTTCTACATCCCCCAGGCCTTGGAGAGGTATTTTTGCTCTCCTCTTGAGTATTTCCTTAAAGTTATGATGCTTTTCCCAATGTATTTCTTTAAAGGTCTATGTAAGTTTCATGACATGGAGTAGAAAATGTGTCTCAAATGTCATCTTTTAGTTTATTGGCTATTATCCTTTTTTTGCCAAAATGACCCTGCCTCATTCCCACTATTTTATCTTAGAGACAATTTAAATATATCTGCAATTTTTGTGATTATTCCGTGCCTGAAAAGCTAATTTGAATATCTATCATTTGCCCCCAAAAATCCTTTCATAATCCATTGCTTATAGAGCTTTTTTTTGTTAAATGTATAAAGAATAGTTCATTATTTTTATACAGAGTCAATATCATAGATAAAGTAATAATAATTACTATCTCTTATTGAGGTCTTACCATATCTGTTTCAGATATCTTGGTATGTAATAACTGATTTAAATATAGCCATAATCTAGCAAAACAGGATTTGTTATTGCTGATATTTTAAAAAATAAAAATTCAGAGACACTAAGTGAGTTTGCTAATGCCACACAGATTCAAAGTAATTGTGCAGGGACAACATCATAGACTTTTCTGATTTTGGATTTTCGAAGGTAGGCAGTGCCTTTGTTGGTTGCGCATCCCTTGGAATGCTGAGTTCTGTTAACCGGCTCAAAAACATGTGCCTGAGGCCTCTCAGCTACTGGCTGCTAGGTTAACCTTGTCACTCATAAAAATTGTAGTGTCCTGTCTCCTGATGATTAAGCACCACTACCAGGGCTTCACTGTTTCTAATCCTATAATCCCAATTGCTAGTATGAGGCCAATTCTGTAAAGTATTCTCCTACAGTTGCCCCTGGACTACCATGGAGAGCTACCACTGAAATTCTCCTGGATGCCAGGGCCTCTCCAACCTCTTTCAGCCTTAGCCAGAGTCATGGTGAGTCTGGAACCAAACACATACTACCAAGTTGCTCCTTATTAGAATTAAATGCAAGGGTTTGATAACTGCAACTCCATTGGCTATTAAATGAGGCCTGTCCCAGGGAAGCATATGACTTTGAGTGAAGCAGCTCTCAGCAGCTGAAACAACTCTAAAGGATCCACATCTGAAGGGTCTCATACATAATAGTTGTACAATTAATATTTAATATATGAGTGAATGAGTGATTATATGGAGGCATGATAGGAAGTCATCTATATATATAATAGCCTAAGTGATGGAACAACCAAATGACGGAACAATCGGTTGCTAAACCAGTTGCTATGATGTGCACTGACCATCAGGGGGCAGACACTCAACGCAGGAGCTGCCCCCTGGTGGTCAGTGCACTCCACAGCAAGAGTACTGCTCAGCTGACCTACCAGTCCCTGAGGCTCACCAGCCCAGCAGCAGCCACTCACTCCCTCAGTAGTCCTGCAGGTCCAATCTCCCCAGAGAAAGGGCCAGGCACTGATGAACTAGCACCGCAGGCATGATCCCAAAGGCAGCACCAGCCTCCTGGAAGTCAGCCTCTGGCACTGTGGCTGCAAGGAAGAAACGTTATAAAGCAGCCGCCAGGTGGCTCCCAACACCAGCGCGGACGTCAGCAGGACTGATCGGGATCCAGGGGTGGCAAGGGCATTCCACCATCCACCCAAAGGGCCAGTCGCATCCCAGCACCCCACCCCCATCCCCCTTGGGACAGGTGCCAGATGCAGGGCTTATGGCTGGTGAGCACAGCTGTGGCGGGGTGAGCCTCTCCTGATCAGGACTGACTGGGTGTGAGCCAGTGGCAGGCGCAGCAGAGCTGGGATGAGTGGGAGCGGCAGGCAAGAGTGGCAGGCTGGATTGCCTGTTTCAGCCCAATCCCCACAGGCTACGCCAAGGTACCCCACCTGTGTACAAATTCGTGCACCAGGCCTCTAGTCAGTGAATAAAGTAGATTAAAATAAAATCATAAAAAAGATAAAGAAGACTTTTCCACCAGTCCTTATTTCTGAGCAGCTCATTTAAACTATCAAAAACATTTCCAAAGTAACTCAATTATTGCCAATGTAATGACAAAACAAAGATTAAAATGAAACATTTGGTAAGTCATTTAAAAGCTTATCAAAAAACTCACATCTGGCTACCTGGTACTCTCTGTAAATGGGCTGAATGTAGCTCTCCATCATGGTGTTTTAGCTCAACATAGACAGAGCTATGTAATCCTGATGTGATTTTGCAACTGAGAACATTAGATAGTGAAACCCTTATTTTCAAATAAAATACAAAGCTTAAAGCTAACATTTCTTAAAGTTTCTAGGTGACATTTTAATTAGCAAGGCTTTTCAGTTTTAGTCTTCCTCTTCAAATTTCTATTCATTGAGAAGTAATTAAAAGGATAAACAACATTATCAAATTGAAGATGCTCTGCATATAAACCTTGTGTTTTCACAGGATTTCACTACTAAACAAAAATAACCTTTCTTTTCCAAACTAGGGTCACCTTTTAAAATTTGATGAGCAATTTTGGTAAGCCTTCGAACAGTACACCTGGGAACTGGTAGAAATGTGTCTTTGTCATTGACCAAGGGTTAGTTCATTCAGAATGTGGAAGGAAATAAATGATGGTAGAATTTTCTGATTTAAAGGGGCACTTGGATATTTTAAAGACAAATTCTAGAAGCATGGTTGGCAAATATTGATGAGGATAGTAGTTTCCCAGGGCTTCCAAAACGAATTGCTATAAACTGAGAGGCTTAAAACAACAGAAACATCTGGGCATGGATCCAGTTGCCATCACTTGGAATCCCAGACAGCAAGGTTGATGGTTTTGTGCTCTGGCTGCCCTGTGAGCAGTGAGCCCCATTCTGCTCTTGGCTCCTCAGCCAGGGCATAGAGAAACAGGCAGATTCACCAGGGATGATGGGACTTTCTGATTTATAAACTAAGAAAATGAGGAGGCCCCATGTGGGCATGTCCAAATTGGGTTAGACACTGTTTTAACTGGCAAAGTCTTCCCCCCACCCCCCAGATTTCATTTGAGAAAAGCTGGAATTCAGCTGATTTGCTGTTTCTGGACTGTTCACTGCTGTCTGAATTGAGTCAGAACCTGGCCCTATGCTGTGGACTTCACGCTTGGAGGGCCACTGAGGGTTTTCTCACGCTGGGAAACCTGAGAATTATATCAATTACCATCTACATCAAGGCCAAGTAATCTTTTTGCTTTCTAAAAACAAAACAAAACAAAAAACTATAGTGAAGTAAAAGTCCAAGATGTCCACAGTGCTTGCCTTTCACCTATTACAGTATTTATTTGACTAGATCAGTACTTTATAGAAAAAGATTCTGTTAGTAATTGAGTCACCATTCATTCTTCTGAGGTAATACGTTTATCTTGTGACTGCCTCCTATCCTTTTGTCTAAATGAAGCCACCACCATGGCAGCCACTACCTATGATTCTATTTCTGCAAAAGTAAAATAAATGTTAAGTGTGGGGGGAAAAACACCCAGAAACAAACAGAAATAAGTGATAAGAGCATTAGAGACTCTTTTGTTCTAAATTTAGCATTTGCCCCTGGTTCTTAAATCCCTTGAAATTTTCTGGGGGGGAAAAATCTTTATTTTTTTTATTTATTATTTTTATTTTTTATTGAATTTATTGGGGTGACACTGGTTAACAAGATTATATAGGTTTCAGGTACACAATTCTATAAAACATCATCTATATACTGTTTTGTGTATTCACCACCCATATCAAGTCTCCCTCCCTAACCATTTACTACCTCTTTACCCTCTTTCACCCTCCCCCAACTTTTCTCCCCCAGCAATCACCACGCTGTTGCCCATGTCCACGAGTTTTCTCTTTTTTT
Organism: Myotis brandtii; assembly: GCF_000412655.1. Taxonomy (NCBI): domain Eukaryota; kingdom Metazoa; phylum Chordata; class Mammalia; order Chiroptera; family Vespertilionidae; genus Myotis; species Myotis brandtii. The sequence continues at coordinate 628,785 of NW_005358567.1, read as the reverse complement.
CCCTCTTTTTGCTCTATCCCTCTGCCCCCCCAGCTGTCAGCCTGTTCTCTATCTATGAGTTTGTCTCTGTTTTGCTTATTAGTACATTTTGTTCATTAAGAGTCTACATATGGGTAAAATCATATGGTAATTGTCTTTCTCTGACTGGCTTATTTCACTCAGCATAATGCTTTCCAGGTCCAATCATGCTGTTGCAAAGGATAAAATGTCCTTTTTTACAGTCTAGTAGTATTCCATTGTGCGAATGCACCACAGCTTTTTTTATCTACTCATCTATTGATGGACACTTGGTGCCTGAGGTGGGGGCAGTCTAGTGGGACTGAGCCCTTAATTTATGGGATCTGATACTATCTCCAGAACTTCTTGATGTGGGAAATCTACACACAAGGTATCAGCAGTGCTGTGTGAGAGTAAAGAAGAAGTAGTGAGTTTTACAGAGGCAACAAATAAAATAGACACATTTGGAAAATACATAATGGACTTTGGACTTATCTTCTAGAATCACATCATAAAAATCGTTTTTATCACTTTGTTTTTAGATTAGTATGGACATATACAAACAAAACTTGCTGTGATAAAATGAGTCTACTTACTTTTATAGATTTCTCAATTTAGGTACAAAGACTTAGAACTGCAATAGAGTTGTTTTCCTATTAAGTGGAACCAAATTCTGTTATTTATGGTGAGAAGTTAAGGCCCTTCAGAGTTAAATGAATTTTACATGGTTTTAAAGATAAATAGGAGCATAACTAGGCCCACTGCTAGCCAATATATCATCTTTAGAGGAACTTAAAAAAACCCATCTTTTTCCTTGGATTTATAGACAAAAGGATAAGCGAAGCTGAAATTCAGTGCCTCCTCCACACTTCAGGAGACATGCAGGGCTGAATTTTGTATCTTCATATGGGACACAACCTATGTAGCTATATGTATGTTCCTGCGCAGAAGATGATGAGAACCTAAATTTCTTGATTCTCATTCAAAATAGTACTATCATTTCTGCAACTTCACTTAAAAAACATCATTTACACAGAGGATAAAGGGTAATGGTTATAGATGTGTTAACAGAGAATTTTCTAAGCACTTTAATTTTTTAAAACATAATCATTCTAGCTCATACTAATTAATATATGCATTCATGTGGACATACAGTCTTACAAGTATTGGCACTCCAGGTACCATTGTAGATGCTGAATTAAATGCATGTGACTAATTCTTCTGAGAAACAAAGAACAACAAAAGAACTCTGAGCTCATGACAACTCTGCCCAAACCCTGTACGAAGAGATCTGACCACACATGAACGTGGCCTCTAGTAGCCTGGGGCCAAGTTCTTAGGACAACCCAGGACTTTTGAGTTTCTGTTTGAAAAAACACAAGTTGTCAAAAGAATTTAGTGCTTGTTGCAGTCAACATCTACTCAAGGACTCTTTACCTTCCTTTCTTAGCACTTGGTAAAAATATCTTACAATTGTGAATTTCCCTTTGAGATGTAGATGTATCTCTTACAACTCAGGAGTGTCTTTCTGGAGGACTTAAAAGTCATTCCTTTGAAATAAAATCATCAGGAGGACTAGGGCTTCTGTCTCCTAGGTCTCTGAGGGAGAATAGGATCCAAATTTAGGTAATTGCCAGCCAGCAGACACAACTGGCCTAATCAGCATGTCTACCAACCAACCCTTTGTAATGTTTCACTTCCCTGACTCTAACTGAGCACCATTCACAACCCTTCTGCAACCCACCATACTCTCTTTAAAATGCCCAGCGCAGCTCTGTGCAAACCAGAAGGGAGCTCAGCTCTTTCCCCTGTCAGTAGTTACTGAAGAAAAGCTGTTTCACAGCTTTCACAGGTGTCTGCTTTTGTTTTTCCTTGACATAGCCAATGACCCCCTGAAGGAAGCAAACATATTTTGAAACATGTGACCTGGCCATCCTGCAGCTCAGGATGGAACCAGAGGTGAGCTACTTGGTCCCACAACAACAAACTCCATGTTTGTTTGCTAAGGAGCCTAAGATTAGTACAAAATGAATGCTCTTCTAAAACGGGATGTTTCATTTCTGAACAAGGTTTGGATGACGAATCAGAACCTCATTTATAAAATTTATCTTTATTTTGCAAGTATTACAGCCCCCCCCCTTGACTCCCATGGACCCCCTCCACCTTGCTTTCGCTCCCTCTACAGGCCTTCACTGCACTCTTGTCTGTCCATAGAAAGCCAAACAAAGATACAGAAAAGAGAGAAAGACCCTCCATTTAAAGCTGTATAAAGAGATATTAGTAAACAGGTACAGGGTATGGGGAAAGGTAAGTAAAGAAGTAATAAAGCCTAGAAAAAGAAGAAAACATGGGAGTACATAGAAAAGGAACAAAAATGAAAGCTAATTGTGAGTAGAAAGGAAACATGGGCAGAGAGAAAAGCAGGGGGTGGGGGCACTGAGGCACATATGTATGATTGTCTATCAGAACTGCTTTGTATAAGAGATGAAGCACAAGAAAGTTTCCTTGTCAGGACAGTTTTTTTCTAATATTTTTAATTTTCCACCTATCCTGATAATATCTGCTGCATTACACAAAGAAAACTCAATGACTTTAGGAATTGTAACCTTACAGGCTAATAAATGCCATTAGAATTGAAATATAAATAAGACACGTATCCTGCCCCAAAGAAGCTCTCAGGTTAATAAGCAAGAAAGTGTCCTGATTATTATCAATAAGACAATGAGTCCATATCAGAATCTCTGGTCACTTTATTGACTTGTCATTTTTTTCCCTTCAGGGAAGCAAGTTCTCAATTCTAATACCTTCATCAGGATGTCTGCAGAGAAATAGATGATTTGGAGTTGAGTATGTATGAGGCCTGCTTGATTATGCAAAGCAGCTCTTAGCTCAGATAAAAGGTCAGTCAAACTCTGAACAATTATACAGTCTCTTTTTATAGCCCTCATGGTTTATTGCTGATTTTAAGAGAATGAGAAGAGCATATGAAGATGTCAGATATATGTAGATTTCATAAGTGGATGACTTGCTTGCTTGCCTAACCCAGACCAATGTTTGGAAAACAAAAATTTTCAATGTCCATCTACTTAAAATAGAGAACACCAAGTCTAACCAAAATTTTCAATTGCTTGAAGTAAGTCTTCAGTACCATTTTTAAAATTTTCCAATCCTCTTTCTGTCTCAAGCGAATAGCCACAAATCCATACAAGTTGATAACCCAAAATCTGACTTTCACAGTTTCTTATGAATAAAAAATCACCCTTTTCTTTCAGAGGGTAAAATTATTGTGTGATTTCAGAACTGATGAAATCTTGAAATTTTTGAGGCGGTAATTCCTTCAGATTGATATTTTGCTTTGTCAGTGATTATAGAATCCCTTAATTAAAGGGATTTAAACCACCATTAAAATATATTGTTTACCCTGTATAATTTTGTTAACCAATGTAACCCCAATCCTATGTAATAAAAGCATAATATGCAAATGGACCAAACAGCGACCATCTGGACAACCATCCGGGACCACGCTATGACACCCACTGGCGCCAGGCCAGCCAAGGCAGGTGCAATGAGATTGGTCGAGGGCCTGACCATCACCCCATGATCACCCTACAAAGGGAGGTCCAGGCCACCAGCCGGCAGGGCAATCAATCAGGGGGCTCCATGATCGCCCCAAAGAGGGAGTCCCAGGCCACTGATGAGTGGGCTGTAGCGGGTGGGTATGGCCTCCCTTTGTGAAGGAAGCCCAGGTCCCAGGTGCCAGAGGGAAGCCACTGTTGGCAGCCAGGGGAAGGAAGGCCTACTCTTGCAGGAATTACATGCATCGGGCCTCTAGTCTATAATAATAAAAACATAATAGCAAATTGATCAAACAGCTGAATAGCAGAACGACCATCTGGACATCCTTCCGGACAAGCTTCCGGATGAAGCCGGGGCTGCAAAGGCCTACCCTTGCATTAATTTCGTGCATTGGGCCTAAAGAAAATTCAATAAAAAGGAAAAAATAAAAATATTATTTAGCTGTATTTTAAAACATTAACTTAGCTAATAATTGGAAAGTATGAGGACTTATATCAGAAATGAAGCCTAATTTGCCAATTGGTTACAGCAAGCAAATTTAATTTTGATTTCTGTGAAAGACATTTCTACAAGTACTCTAGTATTATCATTATGGTCAACATTAAAGAAAACACCTTTTTCTATTATTCATTATTTTCATTACTAATTATGTTAATTATGTTTAACCAATGAATCTTAATAGATAACTTTTTAAATTCTCATTTTGGAAAGAGTCACATTGAAATACAAATGAGGTCTTAATTTTTTTGGAGGTCATAAAATTAAGAAATAGACCTATGAATCTCACTTCTACTCTTCTGGTATTTATGACCGTAAAAGGTTTTTGTCAGGGCACAATAACTTCTCTATGGCTTAGAATTAATCATCCTATAAAGTAGGAACTATATGCTTCCTTTGTAAGAGCAAACAGAAACTATTCTGTGGGAGAGAGATAGGCAAAACAAAACATTGTATTTTAGTTATTTTTATGTTTTTCAGATGCAGTGGCTAAAAAACATGTGTATTGCTACTTTTATACAAAGTCAGTGGAATTTCAGAAAACATTAATACTCTATTCATTACTGAAAATCTACCAAGTGAATGCAAAGCAGTAAAGTAGAAATTCAGAAGTAAGGCCTCAATGTGAACTGCTAATCAATCCAACCTGCATTATCCCAAATAAATTCATGAAAACATTAATGCAATCTTCTCCAGAAAACATTTCTGTAAAATATTTATGTTATTCAGATAGCTTCGATGGGGGCTAAGTGAGGAAGATATTTGAATGAACAATTATAGAGATGAATTATAGAGATGAAGAAATGAATAACAGGTCATGACAAAGACGGGAGAACTCTGGTCTCCAGACTCCAAGGTCAGTGCTCTTCTTCACAGCCGATCTAGACTAAAATGGTTCCTAGTAATCGGTGACCCAGGAACCTGCAGCACTATGTCCACATCATGTGAAAGCTACTGCGGTCTCAGTATACGAGTGCCCACTACACATCTACACATTCCCTTCCCTCTGGATAAGAACCATGTTTCAATCTTCAGGTATTTCTCATTTTGAGTCTGTAGGGCCAACCAGATAGACCTATTTGCCTCTGTGACTATCTCATTCTCTTTGAGTCTTAAAAAAAAAACTAGTCCAGCTGACATGGCTCAGAGCACATGTCTGGATTGCTGTCTCAATCCCCAGTGGAGCGTGCAGGAGGCAGCTGATCAATGATTCTCAATCATCATTGATGTTTCTCTCTCTCTCTCCCTCTCCCTTCTTCTCTGAAACCAATGAAAATATTGTTGTTGTTGTTTTTAAAAGACGGTGATGTAGCGGTGATGTGCCATCCACATATCTACCCCTTCAGGAATAAAGAATTTATTACCCTAGAAATTGAAAGAGCTGTGGAGAGACTTTCAGGAATGCCTCAGCTGAATAATACCCTTTGTCCAAAGTCACTCCACATTTACAGGGCAATGGCATTCTAGGACTGATTAATGCAGAAGTATAAAGACCTGGCTCTCTCAGGGACAGTTATGAACGATTATGTCATCTTCAGAATCTCCTCTAGGGTTTGCTGAGGCTTCCACTGAGGACATCACAACTAGACTTCTCCCTCTGACTAATCTTGTTTCCTTCTCTTTCCTTCCCTAGTTGTTTCCGAGTCCTCCATAATAAACTCCTTATACACTCTGTCTGAGTCTGTCTCACTCAGGACCCATCTTGTGGCAGAATAGGGGAAACCAATGGACAGTGAGTGAAGGCAGTTCATCCATACTTTATGAAATGCTGCAAGTCACTTCAACTCTCTGTGTCCACATTTCCTTGATCGTTGATATACATGTAATCCTATCTAATAAGGAGGGAATATACTAATTGACTGCCCCGCCTTCAGAGATGGTGGCACCCACAGCCACAAGCTGGCCAGCAGGGGAGGGCAGTTGTGGGTGATCAGGTCAGCAGGGGAGGGCAGTTGGGGGTGATTGGACTGGCAGGGGAGCAGTTAGGAGTTGATCAGGCTGGCAGGGGAGTGGTTAGGGGGTGATCAGGCTGGCAGGCAGAAGAGGTTAAGGGCAATCAGGCAGGCAGGCAGCGAGCAGTTGGGAGCCAGCAGTCCCAGATTGTGAGAGGATCCGGGCCTAAACCAGCAGTCGGATATCCCCCAAGGGGTCCCAGATTGGAGAGGGTGCAGGCTGAGCTGAGGGAAACTGCCTCAGTGCATACATTTCATGCACTGGGCCTCTAGTATCAAATAATGTCTAATTTTTCAGTCATCCACAAAGCTACAAGATCTTACACTCCACTGTGAGCAGGACCAACTCTTAACAAAAATGCACAATATACTAGTATACCTCTTGTGCTTTATTTGGGCCAAGGAATAGGCAATGGAGATGGAGCTCTTCTATCTTTTGTGTTCTTTCCTTATCCCTTCCCTGGCTTTTCCCAGGTCTGCCCAGTCCAAACAGTTGTCTGTTTCTTCTTATCCCCATTTACATTGTGCACTCATCCGGGTCTCTGCCAGTTACAGTTTCTGGCACTATCTCTAAGTAACTTCAGTGTGACATGACGGTTGTCTAGTATGGGACCCTGGGGCCCACAGAGCTTTCAGAACTTCCTTCTTCCTACCCATGTTCCTAGGTTTCTGCCATTGTGTCTATGATTTCTAGCCTATTCTTTTTCCTAAGAATAAAGTTTTATTCTAAATTCTACTTTGTTGTCTGGAGCTATGACAACTCTATCCAAAAGTACCTTTTACTGAGAGAGAGTTTCTACTCCTTCCCATCCCATTAGACTGTATGCATTTTAGTTGCTTAGATTTGTTGAAATATGAATTATCTTGAAATATGTTATTATATGCATAATAATAGCAACCTGATTCTGAGGTTCATTTTTAATAGGAGCTTTCTGGTTACTTTCACTCATCAGCTCAGACCCACTTAAGTTTAGTCCTGCTAATGCCTTGATTTAGCTAGCTGATCTCTTCCTTCTCACAGGAGATTCCTATACTTTTATTTGTTTCAATGAGTTCTCTTTTCTTTATTCCCAGCTATATGGTTAATTTTATAACATTAAAGGGTAATATTTCATAATAAAACATATATTACTGGTATGGGCTTCATCAATTTCTGCTTCTAGGCAGGCATCTAGTTTATGTGAAGTTGATTATACACTGGTGCTTCAGAAAAAAGGCTTTTCTCTCCATTGACAGAATTTCAAAGAAAGAGTAATATTGCAAGGTTTGCCTACCCTGGACCACCATAATTTTATAGAGCAGGAAAAAAAAAAGAAAGGCAGACACATGTAGATGCTTTAGAGAACTAGATATGGGAAGAAAGAAATCTTTGGCATTGTATCTGAAATACAAAAACATCACTAATAAAAAACAAAACAAAAACATGATGTATTTGCATTCAACCAACAGAGCTAGAAATACATTTACAGTTAGGGAGAAAGGAAGTTAATATATGTAGCTTATTCTACAGCTGCTGATACAGATAACACATTTTTTACTTTGATATTCTGAAAATGTAGGTCAACAGTTTTAATCAGTGCAGAAGTTGCCTCATGCAAGCATAAATTTGCTCGGCCAGGACTTCAACTCACAGGTATTTCTATATTTAGAGGAAATTAAGTTTTTATCCTTTTGTGTGACCAATCTCTGCTCTAGATGCTCAAAACATGTGGCTGGAAATATGAAGAGATTTGTGGGATATTGGCAATCACTGAAAAAAAATACTGGTAATCTCATTTCTTATCTTAGAAAATGAGAGAGAGAGAGAGAGAGAGGATAGTCAGTACTGACTTGGTGCATCCATTTTCATTAATTTGATCTATACGTAGATTCCTTTTGAAAAAGGCTAATCCTCATAGGAAAATGTTTGCCTGTACCCTGAGAGGCTGATAATCAGACATTGTTCACCATGTCAGTGTGGGGAGAGGGAAGTATAACCTTGACCCTAATCTAGAATCCACCTTCAAAAAAACCTGATTTGTGAAATGACACAGCTGGAACAAGGGAACATAACCTGTTGGTTCTGTCACTATTTTGTGACTTCTTGCTGGGGACAGATAAACATTTTCTGTATAGTAACCACAGAAAATTCCCTCCTTGTATGGTTTTATAGAACTGTGTTTGCTAGAAGGTCCCAAACATTTTCTTGTCTTTACTATGACCTGACACAGTACAGGAAGCTAAGGGAGAACAGACAGACCTTTTTGTGTATAAAAGAAAGAATCAGAGAGTATAATGTGAAAATTTTTTCAGTGACAAAATGATCAAAAGTAAAACTCTATAACAGAAAATCTCAGTTGTAAAGAAAAAATGTAGAACTAAAGAAAAAAAAAAGTCTGAGTACACATGTTATAAAAGATAGCCTCAGCATTATACAGCCATATCCATCATCTTGCAGAGCATATTAGAAGGAAGAAAAAAAACAAATAAAAAATAATAAAAAAAATACAAACAAAGCTACTTAAAGCAGAAGTTTAAGTAAAGGCAAAGGCTTTCAACATTCTTGATACATACAATGTGGTCAAAGCAGCATGGGATTCACAGAAGACGAACCAACAGAATCACAAATGATTATTGATAGAGATGTACTAGTATTAATGTCCAATATGATAGTAATTTCCTATTCTTTTGTATCCTTCTTGAACCTGTGTTTGTTCTATTCTACAAGAAAGCTAAATGAGACTAGGGACAGTTATTCCAAGTCATCTAACATACATAGAAAATTAAAATGT
>NW_005358567.1:588673-618975 GCF_000412655.1 Myotis brandtii | reverse complement strand
TTAAAATAAATGTGCAAGACAGAGTTTTAAAAGTTCCCCCTCAAGATTTCCATCTGTGCTTCTTCAATTAAACACTAATTAGGTACTTCTGTAGAAAGACTTTGCAGATGTAATTAATGTTACTCAACAGCTGACTTAGGATGGGAATAGTATCATGGAACATCGAGGCGAGCCCAAAGTAATCACTTCATTAAAAAAAAATGCAATGTCAAGAGAATAAGAAGAAAAGCTACAAATGGGAGAAGATATTTACAAAAGACCCTTCTTATAAAGGACTCTTAGTCTTATTGGAGAAATTGAGGTGTCCTCTTCCCCACTGAGTGCTGGTTGTGGGGTCCTTATGATATCTCTAAATAAAAGTTTTCTGAGACTTGCATGAAATTACAACCCTGAGTTTCTAACGTCTCATTAAGTTATAGAAAAAGTGTAGCTGGGCTTTCAGTAAACCTAGAAGCAAAGCCAGTGTCCAGAGTCCCCGTTCCATGTTGGAACTGGGTCCAGTTCAGCATCAGGCTATCAACAGTCCATTAGTCCCTTGTGGGTGTGGGACCGCATGGCCCTGGAGAAATAAGAGTCCCAAGAGTACATGTGGAACCAAGAGCACAAAGAGCATATGAGAGCTAAATTCTTTCTTTTGGGAAGTATCCCAAAATTCATGCCTTTGAAGTGGCCGTTCCCATTCTGGCCACTGACCTTTTCCCAGGTCTGACTGACAGCAAGCACCTTCCCTATGTCACCCCAACTTTACTGGGCATGCATCTATTCTCCTTCCTGTCCAATACCTTCCCCCCAGAGATGTGCAGGGAAATGACTGGTGGCTCCCTGGGGAGTGTAAAGCTTTAGCTACCTGGTGAAGCCACTCAAATGACATGCCTACATTTGGCCTTCCCTTTGCACTTTTCCTGTTAGTAATGACTAGTTAACTACATTGGTATCATTTCCAAATATACAAGAATCTCTTAAAACTCAACAATAAGAAAACAACAAGATTAAAAATTGAACGACTCCGGTCTTCTTTCTTTTAATGAAGCACAGTCTAATAATTCTGTGTTTTATCCCTCCCTTGGATTATGCTTTTAGTGTTATCTCTAAAAAGTTACCACCAAACCTAAAGTTATCTTGATTGTTGCTTATATTATCTTGTAGGAGTTTTATAGTTCTTCATTTTACATTTAGGGCTGTGATGCATTTTGAGTTAATTTACATCTAGATTAAATTTAAGAGTATAAAATTTACATCTAGATTTTTTTTTTCATGTGGATGTTATGAGAAGGCTAAAAGGTTAATTCCAATGTAACCCTGATATTTGGAGGGGGGGAGCTAGCAATCTGAATCTGTGCCAGCAAGCCTCACCCCTCCTGTCCCAGGGTGGGGGTGGGGCAGTCAGGACCTGCCCTCTCAGAGGCGGAGGAGGGGCTATCTATGAGCCCTTGGCGGCAGGCCCATCCCTGTTGCCCGGAGCTGGGGCCTGATCTGCAGCTAGTCCTCAGTCAATGCAAGCCGTGAGGAAGATCTTAAGACAGCCAGAAAGCAAGGAGGTAACCTACTCCCGCAAGAGAGAGCCGGAGACAGCGAGAGGCGGAGAGAAAAACAAAGGGAGAGAAACCTGCCAGGAGAAACAGCCTTTGGAGAAACGAGCACTTAACTAGAAGCTGGGAGACTCATGTGCATGGAGACCTTTGAAATGGTGCTTCCACCTTATTCTGGGCTGGTCCTGAGAGGCTAAAAGGCTAATTCCAATGTAACCCTGATGTTTGGGGCGCTAGCAATCTGAATCTGTGCAGTGACCTAATGTAAATTCTTGATAACCTATAATTAAGTCACTGCCCCTTTCTCCACAATCCGGTCTTGCAAGGCCTGTTACCTAAATGCTCACATTTTACAGAGGCCATAAACCCTGAACAATACACAACCCCCGGAGGAGGTTATCAGCCCTGGTGCCAGGCCAGGCCCTTAGATATGATCTCAAGACCCCCATCCCAACCCATGGGGCTTTTTGCAAAGCCCACAAAAGGTCCAGAAGTCCCATTCAACATTTGGGGGACAAAGAAACCAAAAGCGGATAAAAGAGGGGCTTCCACCATATTGGTTTGCTCAGAATTTGAGAGGCAACCTCCTCTGAGTCTGTCGGCATAATAAAGCTGTGTAACTCCATTTCTCTAAGTGTTGCTTGGTTTTTCTCCAGTCTTCTATAACAGTCTAATTTTTCCAGCACTATTTGTTGAAAAGACTACTGTACTCCACTGTATTTATTTGTCTTTGCCTCTTTATTAAAAATAACTTAACTATTTATTTGGATCTATTTCTGGGTTTTCTATTTTGTTCCATTGAATTTTTCACCTATTTTCTTTTCCCGAAAATGTCACACTGTCTTGATTATTGCAGTTTTATAGTAAGTCTTGGAGTCAGGTAGAGTCAATCCTTCAAGTGTGTTTTACTCTTAATCTACAGATCAAGTTGGGAAAAACTTACATGTTGACAATATTGAGTGTTCCTATAAACAGAAATAGCTTTCCATATATTCAGTTCTTTAATTTCACTTATTAGAGTTAACAGTTTCCCTCATATAGATTGTGTACATAATTTTCTAGATTCATACCTAAATATTTCATTTTTGGGTGCTAATGAAAGTGGTATTTCACTTTTAATCTCTACTTAGTCACTGATGTTACGTAGACAAGCTACTGACTTTTGTGAACCTTGTATCTCACAATCTTGCTATAATCAATTATTAGTTCAAGTACTTTTTGTCAGTTCTTTCAGATTTACTATATAGTCAATCATGTGATCTGCAAAGAAAGTTAATATTTTCCTCCCTTATCGATATATGTTTTATTTTATTTTCTGATCATATTGCATTAGCTAGTACTTCTAGTATTACATTGAAATTAGTGATGAAAGAGAGCATCCTTGCCTTGTTCCTCATCTTAATGAGAAATTTTCTGGATTCTCATCATAAAGTATAGTGTTTTTGGTTTTTGTTTTTGGTGGTCATTTCTTATCAATTTGAGAGAGTTCATATTAATTTCTAGTTCATGGAGAGTTTTATATCATGAATGGATGTTGGATTCTGTCACATGCTTTTTCTGCATCTACCATGTTATTTTTCTCTTTAGACTGATGATGCATGGATTATATCAGCTGCTTTTCAAGTGTTGAGCCAGATTTGCATATATGAGGTAAATAATCATTCATTTATTTATTTATTTATTTATTTTTCTTGTAATGTCTTTCTCTGGTATTAGGGTGATAGTGGCTCCATATGAAATTAGAAATAATTACCTCTGCTTTATCTTCTGAAGATTGTAGTGAATTGGTATACACTTTTTCTTAAATGTCTGGTGGATTCCACCAGTGAATTCTTCTGGGCCTGGTGCTTTAAATTTTTTATGGGGTGGGGAGGTGGAGATTATTTATTAATGACTCAATTTCTTTAGTAGATATATTCAGATTGTCTATTTCAGTTATCTTTCTATTATTCATTTCTAGTTTAATTCCATTGCAGTCTGGATGCAGACATGTTATGCTTTCAATTTTTTTAAATTTGTTAAGTTGTGTTTTATGGCCCAGAATGTGCCCTATCTTCATGAATGATCCATGTAAGCTTAGAAAAATGTGTACTCTGCTGTTGTTTGATGAAGTAGACTCTAGATGTCAATTATATCCAGTTGATTGACGGTGTTATTGAGTTCAACTATGTCCTTACTGATTTTCTGCCTGTTACATCTGGCCATTTCTGATAAAGGGTGGTTGAAGTATCTAGTAATAATAGTAGATTCATCTATTTCTCCTTGCAATTCTATCAGTCTTGCCTCATGGATTTTGATGCTTTCTGTTAGTCACAAACAAGTTAAGAATTGTTGTGTCTTCTTGCAGAACTGACCCCTTTATCATTATGTTATGCCCCTCTTTAGCCCTGATACATTTCCTTGATTTAAAGTCTGCTATGTATGAAATTAATACAGCTATTCCTGCTTCCTTTTGATTCAAATTATCATGTTATATCTTCTTTATCCCTTTATATTTATATATTTAAAGTGGTTTTCTTGTAGACAATATATAGTTGGGTCACGTTTTTTGATCCTTCTTATTAAATTGCTCAACAATTTATTTCACTTACACAGCACAATTTATCTGCCTCAAGGCACTGCCTACTTCCAAGAAGACTTGAAAAAGCTTACAACTTGAAACAGGATAAGAATTAAATAAGTAGGAATTTAAAAGATTTAGAAATTCTCAGGTTTCTAAGATAAAATGATTACTATGCTGAACATTGGTTCTGGATGTACAGTTTTCTGACAATTAAGTAAAATTTTGTTGTCTTAACCATGGAAACATACTGGCTTATAATCTCTCTCTCTTCTTAAAAGAGATAGCTTACACATCTATGTGTTCAGTAGAGCCAATATTTTTTGAGCAGGACAATTCAAGCAGGAAGTGAACTCTGCAGCAGATTGAATTATTGGTTTCAATTTTTCAGCCCCTGTTATAGGATGATAGATCTATACTGCATCCATGGTCTTGTGGTAGGCAGACTATTCTCTATCCTTCTTTTTCTATATACTCTGACTACTTGACTTTGTCTGTGACCTTGTGACATGCTGTTCAATTAAATATTAGGACATGATGGGGAAGTAGCTGAAACTGTCCTCTCACGCTTGTGTCACTGTTGTGAGCAGGGCATGGCTCCCATTGGGATTACTACAGCAGCCTGGGTCCAGAGACTTATGAAGCAGGCCTGCAGCTCAGACCAGAGAGGCTGCGGCCAACATATGATACATAAACACAATATGACTGTGGGGATGGCTAATAAAGACCAGTTTCTTCCTCAAGGCACAGATGAAACTTATACAAAGCAAGCTGAGTAATAAACATAATCTCTTTTTCTGGGTATTTTAAAACTTCAAGCTAGTATCTTTCGGTCAGCATCAAAATGGTGCATATAAACATTCTGTGTGACCACACTGTTCACGGGATACTGATATTATAAGACAATATTTCCACCACTGAAACAGGGATAACTATGAATAATCAGCAATTCAGAGTTAATAAATATATGTGTGTTTTACACTTTATTTTTAGTGGGTATTTTTGTTTGTTTTGCTTTAAAAGCTTCAAAATATATTAGAAGCAAAGGTGTGTATATTTTATGACTTAAAGGTTAATCTCTAGAGTGTGGTCTATAAGAAACTATTATTCATGTAAATCAAAACCTGTACAAAGAATGTCTATGTTTTAATGATTTAAAATGAAAAAACTTTCCAAAGGTTAACAGTAAATAAATGAACTATATTTCCTGCAAGAAATATAAACTATATGGACTCATGTCAGTCGCTTAACTCTGGTTCATTCATTCTTAGTTGAAAATGTTTTCCTTCGCAGAGAATAGAAAAATAAACAAATACCTTAATGTGGAATATGAGGCCCTCCAAAACACTGCATGTCACAATCTTTTTAGGCTTATTTCTTTCTGAATTCTGAGCAGCTTTTATTTTTTTCCAAAGAAACAACTGCTTGTGGTTACCTGCATATACCAGATTATCATGAATATTGTCAAGCTTATCAAATTCTATTTTGTGTTTTTAATGTGTCTATTTTCTCATGTTTAACATTTGACCTTGGGGATATTGCTAGTCCTATATAAATAATTAATTACTATTTACTACATAAATAAGTAAATTAATGAAATTACATTAAACTCTGGATAGAAGCAATTATATAATTTTCTTAGATTTATATGAGGTGGACAAACAGGGCTATGAATTAAAACAGTGATATGAGGACAAGCATTAGTCCATGGTTGCATGTACATTTCTACAGTCTTTCCTTATCACTCCATCCTGTCATTTGCTCTCTCTCCTCCCTGCCATTTTTTGCAGTATCCATGGCACTTATTACCCATTTTAGGAATTTCTGAGACCTGATTTATTACCATTTTGTATGTTAGCCTTAATCTCTTTATTTATGAAATATAAAGACAAAAAGTGAGAAAAAAGGAACTATCTTGTATTTATGAAATACAAATTGTTTAATAGGAAAATACAGCATGGTGATTAAGAATAGCATTTGGAATTAAGCTGCCTGGATTTAAATGCCAGTCCTACCACCATCTGGCTTGTGGTTTCCTGGAATTACTTATCTCATCTCTGCCCTTGTCTCATTATTTGTAAAATAGAAGGTTAGAGTACTTACCTCTCAGGTCATTCAACAGTGCAGAAACCAACAGTAACAAAGGCAATAATAATAACAATAATAATAATAATAATAATCAGGTAATATTATTTGCATTTCCTCGTTTCTGAACCATTCATCTATACTAATAATAGAGGAATATGCAAATTGTCTGGGACGCTGTCACAGTAACAGTAATGACCGAACAGTAGGCAGCAGGCTGCTTGGGGCAACCAGGCCAGCAGGTGGGTTAGTGAGGGACAACCAAACAACTGTACAGCAGTCTGCGTGGGGAAACCAGGCCAGCAGGGGGGCAGTTGGGGGCAACCAGGCTGGCAGGGCGGGCAGTTGGGGGTGACCAGACCAGCGTGGCGGGGGAGGCAGTTAGGGGCGATCAGGCCAGCAGGCAGAGGCAGTAAGGGTTGATCAGGCTGGTGGGGGGGGCAGTTAGGGGCTATCAGGCAGGCAGGCAGGTGAGCAGTTAGGAGCCAGTGGTCCCAGATTATGAGATTGATCCCAGATTGGAGAGGGTGCAGGCTGGGCTGAGGGGAACCCCCCCGCCCATGCATGAATTTCGTTAAACTATAATGAATCATCACCTGCAATGGAAAAGGCTTTTGGTTTGAGGGGGTCTCATTTAATTTTAAGATTATACCAATTTTTTTATCTTGACAATCCCCTGCCTTCCCTTACCCCCCAGTGTCTTATGTCCATTAGTTATGCTTATATGCATGCATACAAGTCCTTCGGTTGATCTCTTACTCCCCTCCCTCCTGCCCCCCAACCCTCCCTGGCCTTCCGCTGCAGTTTGACAATCAGTTTGAGGCAGCTCTGCCTCTGTATCTATTATTGTTCAAAAGTTTGTAATGGTCTTTATTATCCATGAATGAGTGAGATCATGTGGTATTTTTCCTTCATTGACTGGCTTATTTCACTTAGCATAATGCTCTCCAGTTCCATCCATGCTGTTGCAAATGGTAAGAATTCCTTCTTTTTTTATTTTTTTTTCTTGTATGCATGCATATAAGCATAACCAATGGACATAAGATACTGGGGGGGTAGGGGAGGCCATGGGATTGTCAAGGGCGGGAAAAAAAGGAGACATATGTAATACTCTTTGTAATACTTTAAGCAATAAAACAATAAAAAAATCAATGTAAATATCCTCCTGTGAGGATTAACAACTAGAAAAAAAATAACTCAAAAAAAAAAGATTATACCAATTTTTTTAAATGTTTTTCTTTATTGATTAAGGTATTACATACGTGTCCTTATCCCCCCATTCCCCACACACACACTCATGCCCTCACCCCCCTGGTGTCATGTCCATTGGTTAGGCTTATATGCATGCATACAAGTTCTCTGGTTGATCTCAGTGTGACCTTTATAGACTGATCTCTGATTCTAATGAGTGTTCTAAATTCCTATATGTTGAAGAATTCATATTATAGAAAGTGATAAATGGGAATATTGTAAAATTAACTTAAATATGAATGTATTGTTTATTCTGAGGGAAAGAGAGACAAGAAAGGCTGCCTTGATGTAAGCTTTCTTCCTGAATCATCCTCGATGATACAATAGACAAAGTACCTTTGTTTTAGCCATATCTTCTTCCCCTTGTGAGTAACTCATTGGTTTTAACAGTGACCATGTTTTTTGTTAATTCATATTATAGATTGGCCTGGCTTTTTTTTTAATCAGCCCACTGTAGCTTTTGTAAAAAGATAAAATCTTTTAATATATCATAAGGATCTCTTCAATTCAGACAAAAGCTAAAAGTTATGAAATAGCCTTGGCTATTATGCTGAAGGAAACAATTAATTTGGAGTGTCATGACTCTTAATAAGCAGATTCTTCTTTTATGCCATTAAAGCAAAAAGAACTGAGTTAGAAACTGTAACAGTTGCCTCATAAGGAGACTCAAAATTACACATATGGCAAAAATTTGAATTAACATGTTTTCTAAATTATGATGGCAGCAGGTTTTTTAATGTTAGATTGCTTTAACACTGCCAGGGTTGTCTACCATGCATTAATGATAAAGATGTTTCTGTCAAATAACTCAGAGTACCTTTATAGCTCAGACACCTGCATTTATTTTGTTGACAATGTTATTGCTCCTTACTCAGCTTAGATCTGCCTCCATGGATAGTAACATCTAGTAAATGGCAAAAAGGAATGCGTATATTTTCCAGAAGATGATTAATGTGCTGCCTCCTCTCAGCAAAATGCTCTCAATGATTTATTTTTAAAAATAGTTATTGTAACATAGGTAACTTTACAAATTAATTCTCCATCTGCTAAGGAAGTAAGAAGAGATAAGGGAATGTTTGTTTTATTTCTATATCGACTACTCAAATATGATTCCACAACTCTAAGAAACACTTTGCCCGCTGCCAGGAGTAGAGGCAAAACAGTGTGGTCAAGAGCATGGGCATGGAACCCACCAGCTTAGCCCCTGTGAGCTGTATGGTTTGGGGAAAATAATTCCGTTTCCTGGTGGTTAAAATAGAAAAGACAATGATAGACGTCATCTCATAGTCTTTTCATTCTGAACTTAAAAAAATACATTTAGGATGTTTAGATCTCTTCCTGAATACATTTTTGCTGCTACAAAACCCAGGAAAGAGAAGACACACCAGAGACTGTTTGGTCTCTGGCACCACTAACCCACCACATGGGGTTGGGTGTAGAATTTATTCGGGCTGTTATTCTGTAATTCATATAACAGCAAATTTGACTCACTACCTTTTAAAAAAAAATAATAGTAAGGTAATGAGCTCTGAGATTTATATGGAAATATTTATTTCTCAAATATCCATTTTAACTCATTAGAAAAAAAGTCAATAATCCTTTAGTGAAAAATGATATATGTTTTTATGCTGGGCCTCAGATTAATATTTTGTGGCAGGAGCATCGATGTTAAACAATATGATTAAACGCTGAATGAAAAAGTGATGATGCAGAAGCGGTGAACCTCTGGATACAGATGGTGCATTAGCTGGGATAATGGTGATGGTTCTTTTTCGTTTAACGTGGGACTTGCGGATGTGCGTATGAATGGTAATATTTGTCTACTCTGTCTTATATCCTGGAAATCTTATTTTTTAAAAACTATTCAATGACTACTTGGAGTACATTGTTCTACCATTATCCTATCATGTGGCTACTAATAGCAGAGTCAATTTTGGGGGTTGTGTGTGTATATGCTATTGTCTTATTGAAGGCAATATATTGTAATGGTTTTTGGATCTGTAAGATCCCATGCCTACTCAGAAGATATAAACATGTGCTGATTGGAAATTAGCACTTTTTTTTAAATAATAGAAAGAGTTTCCTGAGAAATAAGGCATAGAGATGGCGAAGAATAGATATGAAATTTAAATGAATTATTGTCTGAGTTACCTATGGCAAATAATTCAATAGCTCAACCACTACTGCTTTTCTAAATATGAAAATGATGCTGACTTCACAGTTTTGCGATGAGTCTTTTCAGTGCCTCGTTCATGAAGTTATTCTGAATATTAGTCCAATGAGAACTAATATTGTTAATATCAAACAATAAAACTGCAATATGATGTAACATTCTGCCAACCAATACTACTGAATGGAAAAGGATTGATGTACAAAAGTTTATAAATTTGATACATCTTAGACTTAAATACTCTCTAGACCCCAAGGATCTGACAATGTTTTATACTTTCTATTCTATACTAAGTTAGATCAACGTTTAATAATAACAAGTGCATTTTGGGTTATCTCAACAACCGCCATTTATGATCATGTATTCATGCTGGTCACATGAACATTTTGCTTTTCTGG
This sequence comes from Myotis brandtii, assembly GCF_000412655.1. NCBI lineage: Eukaryota > Metazoa > Chordata > Mammalia > Chiroptera > Vespertilionidae > Myotis > Myotis brandtii. The sequence goes on along the minus strand of NW_005358567.1, from coordinate 608,982 downwards.
TTTTGAACATAAATACTATTAATTATCTATACAAGCTAACAGAAGAGAAGGGTAAATATATTAAGTGTGCATGCTGAAGATTAGCTAACTTTTACGTAGCATAAGCCAAAATTGAAATACTGAATTCAGCCATTGACACAATCACACTTGTGTGTCGACTTAGATTCAACAAAACAAGCAAACTATCTCCTTAAAAAACATCGTGTTGTAGGAGCCTATTTGAAGGAAATCAGTATGTTCAAATCTGAGAAAATTTGAGCACCAAAATAAAGGAGGATCATATGAATTGTAATTCTAAAAAAAATTATGAGTTTATTTTGATGAGATAAATAAATAGGGGAGAATGAAGAGCACTTGCTATAGTAGAGTTGGTACCTCATCAGTTTATATACATTTATCACATCTACCATTTATATTCCAATTTTTATCATTGAAACTGCAATCATTACAGTAAAAATTGGATAACAAAATAATCAGAAATGGGTGTTTAGTATAGGAAAATTTTGGTAAGGAGCTGTATACTTGTATGATTCAAATATCTTTATATTTGAACTTTAATGGCACAGTTGAAGTTAAGCATGTCTAGACCAGCAATTTTTAACCAGTGTGCCACAGGACTTTCTAAAACATGCAATATCTGACTATTTAGTCAGGGGCACTGACCTCTTTCCCCTTAGACTGTCAAATAAAAAATGATAATAGTCAACACAATAGCTGTCCAATGTGAATGCCCTGTCTTAAACCATACATATGTAGATCATATAATGGAGTTGCATCTTATTGGCCACATCATACTGTATATGTAGCCCACGTTCAAAGGCTGTTAAATTGCGTTGTTTACCCATATCTTCAGAAAAAAGTCACTTCTACTGTCGTGGTAAACAACCTGCTTCCCTATTTATAATGGTCTGGCCCTCTAGCAACTTCAGCGTGAAATTATAGCTAATTTGCCTACAAACGTCAGGTGGTCATAATAATCTGGCCACTCAGTGTATAATACGGTAGAGTGTGATTGGTTAATTTTTGGTACCAGAAATCGTTATATGCAAGTATAGGCAACTGATTTTTTAAAAATCACTTTGGAGCAAAAAAAGTAGGTAATTACTATTATTGTTATTTTTTTTTAATCAAATCCAAATTATAACTATTGTTTTTCAGATTTCCACAAATATAAAATATTTATTGTGTGCCACAGAATTTTAGTAAATAGTTAAGTGCCATATGATTTTTTAAAAGGCTGAAAATTGCAGTTTTAGACAATATAAAATGATATTACCAGATTAATTGATTTTCATTGACCCATCTGAAAATAACTATTGAACACTTAAATGTACAGCTACCGTTGTAACCACTGGACACCAGAATTTTGTGTTGTTTATTTGTAGTCATTGTCTGGTTCATGATTAAAAAAGACCTTCTCTTCACTTCTTTCAGCAAATGCTTGAGGCTATATTATTTGGTAGAAGCATTGCCTTGTTAAGTTTTGCTTAATAGAGGAGACATAAACCTAAGACAGTATATTGACATATGTCAATGAATAGTATAGAGAAAACAAAACACAAAACTGATAAAGTTCATAAAATATAAAGTGATTCCTTTTGACTCTAGTAATTCCCGCTCTGAATACTTAGATAAAGGCCAAGTAGGAATAGGCCTGGATGGGATTTGATTTTAAAGTTCCTGCATTGTATGCAGTGATGGACAGAGTGAATGGATTAAATTCACAAGTGTGACATTGTCAAAGGTGTCCACAGTGCTTGCTGCTCTCATTACTGTCCCCAAACAGCACAATCTAATTTTGAGGTGACAGCAATCATTCTAGTTGTAAACTAATGTACTGGATTTAAGCGAAAACTACCATAATGCATAGTTCTAAAAAGCAATATTCTTCCAATAAGTCTTCATGTAAACATGAGTGGTGCTGATTAAACATTGTGCATAAAAGCTGTTACTGCCTGAGTATATAATTCAGAGAGGTTGGTAAGATTGTCATCAGCCAGCTAATATAATTAAGCAGTACAAAAAATATAGAAGTAGAGACACCATGAAAGCCATAATTACATTTTGCTTTTAATTTACTGAATAAGAACCAGCAAATGGTTTCCTAATATGCCAGGAAGGAAAGAAGTTGAGTTTTCTGCTTTGTTTAATTTGTGTTCTGCTTATGACCTTTAATTTACATGCTTAGTTCATCACCTCCATGTTCTTCCCCCTTCATTTTTCTTCACTAATAAGCTACTATAATAATCTATTACATTTGCTATTTTAGAAATTACACCAAATTATAGTGATGTCTTCAATATTTTGTAGTGCTATTAAATATTAAGAATGTATCAAAATCTTTCTGAACTAAATGAAATGAGTGATGAAATATTGTTATCACTTTTAAAACATACAGGTTTAATAGACTAAATTTACTAACTTATTAGGACTAATAAAGTACATCCATACTTTTAACTATATCATAACCTAAATTATACAATCATACAGGTTTACATACATTTATAAATATATCCATACTCATAATTATATGGATACATATAATGTAAAATTATTTTAAACATTTAAAGAGTTATGCAAATATACATATTTATTTCTTATTCTCCTCTACCATCTAATTTATTCCAACACTCTGCCTTACCTCCAAACCAAGAAAAAAGCTTTTCTGTGTTCTGCATATTTATTTTTTCAATCCAGCATTACACAAAATTCACAGAGAAAATGGTTATCCTGTAAAATATTTTATTCTATATTCATACCTTATATAAAATCCTATTTTATTTATGGTAAAAAAATCAGTCAACAAAATGAAAAGACAACCAATGAATGGGAGAACATATTCACCAATATATCTGATAAAGGGTTAATATCCAAAACTTATAAAGAACTTATAAAACTCAACACCAAAAAATAAATAAGCCAATTAAATGGGAAAAGAGCCTGAATATACACTTTTGCAAAGAAGATATTCAGATGGCCAATAGACATATAAAAAGATGCTCAATGTCACCAAACATCAGATAAATGCAAATTAAAACCACGCCTGTCAGAATGGCTGCAATCCTATACAATGAAAGGATAATATGCAATTGACCCTAATGCCAGAATGACTGGGAACAAGCAGTCACTATGACGTTCACTGACCACCAGGGGGCAGACACTCAATGCAGGAGCTGCTCCATGGTGGTCAGTGTGCTCCCACAGGGGGAGCTCCACTCAGCCACAAGCCGGGCTGATGGCTGTGAGTGCAGTGGCAGTGGTGGGAGCCTCTCCTGCCTTCTCTGCAGCACTAAGGATGTCCGACTCCAGCTGTCAGGCTCCTGGGCTGCCAGAGGGATGTCTGACAACAAGCTTAGGCCTGATTCCCTGGGGAGCAGGCCTAAGCCAACAGGTGGACATCCCCCAAGGGGTCCAGGACTGTGAGAAGGTGCAGGCCGGGCTGAGGGACCCCCCCAGAGTGCACGAATGTTTGTGCACCTGGCCTCTAGTCTATATATATAAAAGCCCAGAGACCGTTACAGCAGAACAACTAGAACAACCAGAATGACCAGTCTCTATGATGCACACTGACCACCAGGGGGCAGACGCTCAATGCAGGAGATGCCCCTTGGTGGTCAGTGCACTCCCACAGTGGGAGCGCTACTCAGCCAGAAGTCAGGCTCACTGCTAGCAAGTACAGTGGCAGTGGCGGGAGCCTCTCCCACCTCCACAGCAGCACTAAGGAGCGGCGAGCCAAGCTGTAAGTAGTGAGCAGGCGGGCGGTTAGGAGGGAACAGGTGGGAGGATAGGAGCAAGCAGGCCGGTGGCTAGCAGAAGCTGTAAGTAGTGAGCAGGCGGGCGGTTAGGAGGGAGCAGGTGGGAGGATAGGAGCAAGCAGGGCGGTGGCTAGCAGACAGGGGTCCTGGATTGCGGGAGGGTGCAGGCCAGGCTGAGGGACATCCTGCCGAGCTGTAAGTAGTGAGCAGGCGGGCGGTTAGGAGGGAGCAGGTGGGAGGATAGGAGCAAGCAGGGCGGTGGCTAGCAGACAGGGGTCCTGGATTGCGAGAGGGTGCAGGCCAGGCTGAGGGACATCCTGCCCTGTGCACTAATTTTGTGCATCAGGCCTCTAGTCAATAAATAAACCACAGTGTTGGCAGGGATGTTCAGAAAAGGGAACCCTTGTGCTCTATTAATTTGAATGTAAATTGGTGCAGCCACTATGTATAACAGTATGGTGTTACCTCAGAAAATAAAATATGAAACTGACTTATGACCCAACAATTCCATTTCTGAGAATTTATCTGAAAAAATCCAAAACAATAATTTGAAAGAATATATGCACCCCTATATTCATTGCAGCATTATTTACAATAACTAATATCTGGAAATAACCCAAGTGTCCATCAGTAGAGGAATGGATAAAAGGTATACTATATTTACACAATGGAGTACTACTCAGCCATAAAAAGGAAGAAAAATTTATAACAGTATGGACGGACCTAAAGAACATTCTGCGAAGAACATTATGAAACAAGCCAGTCAGAGAAAGATAAATACCACATCATTTCACTCATATGTGGAATTTAATGAACAAACCAATTATCAAGGAAAAGAAAGACAGACTTATAGATAGAGTACAGGCAGACAGTTCTGGAAGGTGAGGGTGTTGGGAGGGTGGAAAAATTGAGCAAAAAAGAAAACAAACTAATGGACAGAGACAACAGTGTGCTGCTTTTGGTGGGAGAGGGTGGATGGAGGTGGAGGTGGAAAAGGCTATGGTGGCATAAATGGTGATAAAAAAAAGCGAAAGAAAAAAAGAGAGAAATAAACAAATAAAACTGAGTTAAGCAATTAACGTGGAGGTGGAAAAGGCTATGGTGGCATAAATGGTGATTAAAAAAAGCAAAAGAAAAAATTAAGAAAGAAAAAAAGAGAAAAATAAACAAATAAAACTGAGTTAAGCAATTATAAAGCAAAAATATTCTGTGTCACTCAATAGAAATTTGATTCCAAATTATAGTTTCTGGAACAGGAGGAAGTTCAATGGCAGATTTTAGTGAATTTTATGTTTTTTACAGATTTAAGTGGCCTTTATATATCTTCACAGAGTTACCAAATTTAAATCCCCAGGGAAATCAACTAAATATGTAATTTTAGAAAGATTATTGTGTTTTAGCTATATATATATATTATTTAAGAGAGGAAGGGAGAGGGAAAGATAGAAACATCAGTGCATTGAGGGGCTGTCTCCTGCACGCCTCCCACTGGGGATCGAGCCTGCAACCTGGCCTTGTGCCTTGACCTGGAATCAAACTGTGACCTCCTGGTTCATCGTTGGATGCTCAACCACTGAGCCATGCTGGCCGGACATAGCTGTAAATATTTTTTAAAGGCATACACATAAAGAGTAAAGCAAATACATTAGCTTCAGTAACGATTGACCAAATGACTCAGCAACACTGCTGAATCCTACTTTCATTCTGTCCTGACTGAGCCATCCTACATAGATCCCAGGTGTCTTTCATTAAAACTGCTGGAACATACTTGCTGTTCATGTCCAGCAGGACAGAGAGAGAATATTTGTCTCCGCATTGCCTTCAACACTCCTGTGATTGCCTGGTCCAGAGAGGGTTTCCCTGTGCACTATCAAAATCATCATTAGCTAGCATAATTGATTTATTTTTATTTATTTTGTACAAAGTCCCATCTTCTCTACTGAAATTAGCAGGTGAGGACTTCTCCCCTAGAATCACATGAGACCTTAAATGGAAATTGGAGTTGTTAGAAAGGAGAAGGCAGCATCTATTTCTACAATAGACACTATTTAACAAGTCATATGTTACTATGGCCATGCTCATTACCGAAATCAAAACACCTTTTATTCATAAAAGGGATGCTCAATTCACAAAAATGTTTGTGCCTTATCCAGTACAATATAGTCCAGAGCTACACTAGACTCAATGATCATCTAAACATGCCACATTCTGAATGAGGAAAGGAATCATGGGTTGAAAGAGGTAAAATTATTTGTCTAAAACCAGAAGAGATGGTGGCAGATTGGCACCGAGTTCATTTCATTCCCATTGAGATCCTCTTATATTAATTTCTCTTGAGAATTATGTGGAAGCAGTGAGTCCAAGGTAGAATTTTTCTTGTTATAGTTGGTGAGAGAAAAATCACTTTTATCTTTTCATTACCAGTGGGAACTAGAGTTTCAAATGATAAAACCCTCCCATAATGGTTTCTTAGCTTGGAAATAGCTCTACGTATAACTTTTCAAGTTAAGAGCATTCCATTAAAAAGAATGAAACCAGATGCACTTTTTAAAGAAATCCAGGCAATCATTATGAAAACCTCTGTACTTAGAAATTAACTTGTGTTAGTAGGAGTTCCATTATAAAAACACATCATTCTTTACTTGAAGATTAACTAGTGTAAGGAGAAGAAGGATGTTCCATTAAACTGCTCACTCTGATAACTTGAGTGATAACTACTTTGGGAAAGACGTGCACTATTTCAGAGCACCAAAAAATAAATGAATCTTGAACACTGGTCCCCATCCTTTATAGAAATGTCTGAAGATGATTTATCATAATCTGTTTCATTTTGAGATTTCCTCCAGTCTTCCTCTCAAGTCCAGCTGAAATTCTACTTCCCCGTGAAAGTTCTTTAAAATTTTATTTTAACTGGTAATTCCAAACCACTCTAATCTCTCACATAACTAAGCATTGATTACACTTGGAAATGGTGTCACACAGGTTGGCATTTAAATGTTCCCTATTGACCTTGTAGGACAAATTCTTAGTTCCAGAGTATGATCATAAACTATTCCATCTTAGAGACACTGAATTATATCTCTTCCCATCCCAACTGCTCTTAGACTTGCACAATATTTAGAACTTTATACATATGGTGGGTGACAAATTGAATACAAAGAAAAGGAAATTATGGACAGAAATGTAATTATTTTGTGATATTTATTTTAATTTGTGACTTGAGAGAAATGAACACATTCAATGCTCTGCAACAAAAGTGGATAAGGCTCTTTTAACTAAAAAAAAAACTTGAAACTGTCTTCTGGACATGTAAAAATGCATATACTTAAAGAATTTTCCAAAATTGGGAAATACAATGAACATATAGATATGTGCATAAAATACAGTGTGGACTTTAATCATTTAAAACCAAAAACTTGAATAACAGCCTCCCTTGAGAAGAAATATTGTCAGCATCCCCAACGTCGTGCGTGTCCCTTCACATCCCAAACCTTCTCTTCCTAAGAACATTTAAATTCTACTTCCCACCCTTATTTTTCTCATTATTTTTGCCACATGAGTGTGCATAACTGAACACTAACAGCATGCATTGTTTTCTGCCTCTCTTCCTTTGATCCCTTCATGCTTCTGAGATAAAAATCAAAAGTTTATGTCACTGTGGTTTGTTCATTTCCTGGTTGTATAGAGTACTGTAAGTATGCATATACCACAATTTATTGATATATTCTACAGTCATTAGACATTTGGATTGTTTCCAAATTTAGACTATCATAAACATTCAACATTCTCCTACATGTCTCACAGAGTACATGTACATGAAATTTGCAAGGTTTCCTGCTTAGGGCCGCTTTTCTCAACAGAGGCGTATTGGATATTTTGGGTTTTATAATGCTGTTTTCTGGGGGCCATTCTGCGAATTATAGAACATTTAGTTACATCTTTGTTCTCTATCTAAGGTAGTGATGTCCATTTCACTACTATACCCCCTACCCCACTCACATTATAAACAATCAAAAATGTCTTCAGATACTGACAGATTTCCTGATGGAAGAGGGACCATTGCACATAGTTAAGAAACACTGACCGAGGAGTATGCCCAGTTTTTGTAAATAATAGCCAATTTTTTTTCAAAGCAGAATTTCCAACTTTCCTTACACCTGAGATTTCTAGGGATGTCATAACAAAATCACAGACTAGAGGGTTAAACAACATAGATTTATTTTCTTAGGTTCTGGGGACTGACATTCTAAGCCAAGGTGTCAACAGGCTTTGTTCTCCTGAGGTTTCTATCCTTGACTTACAGGTGGCCATTTACTCACTGTGTCCTCACATGGCCTTCCTTTTCTGTGCAGGGGTACCTCTTCCTCTTCCTTTAAGAACATAACTCCTATTGGATTAGGATCTTACTGTTATGACCTGACTTAACTTTGATTACTGCTTTAAAGGTCCTCAGATATAGTCACATTTGAGGTTAGAGTCTTGAACATATGAAGTTTTAGGACAACATAATTCAATTCATAACCTTTGGTATCATCAGTTCTTCCATCTTTGCAGTTCCTGAGACTTGTCTTGTATCCTTGATAATTAATGAGTTTGGCACTTTATCAAATGTCAATTGGCCATGAAAATCCTCAAGGTGTGAAGTTTCTGTTCACTTTTTTTAGCCAATTTTTCAAAATTGGTTTTTGTTATTGATTTGTTAAGGTTGTTTAAACATTTCCTTTGTCAATTATTATTATTTCAGGTGTCTTCTCCCACTGTGTGGCTTTGATTTTCACTCTCTTAATGGTTTGATTGGCGAAGTAAAATTTATACTTTTAATCAAGCTTTTTTATTACTCTGACCTGTATTTTGTGTATGTGGCATATAGTGTGAAGTTGGGGTCAAGTTTTAATTTTTCTTTATGGATGTCAAGTTGACCAAAACTATTTAGTAAAAGACCGGCCGGAACATTGTTCTGTTGTGCCAACTTTGTCATAACTGAAATCACTTTGTGTCCTATTTCAGAAACATGCTATATATTAACTTATAATTCCTTGGAGGGTAAAGCCTCTTGGACATGCTTTGAACAACATTCAACACCTAGTGCTGGCAGTAGTACTTTAGGCAACACAATTAGGATGAGAAATATGATAAATTAGTAAGAGATTCTGTTGTTCTTTTACATGCTCAGTCTCTGAGCTCAGGGTTCTGTTTTATTTCAGCAGCATCCAACTAAAGTTAAATTCCTAACAATTGGAAACTGTATGGAAATTCCATCACCAGAGATTAAACCAAATTATTACAGGTCAACTTACATGCCATAAAAGGTTTTTAGGGGGAAGTGTCTGGAGCTCACATCATGCATGATGTCTGATATTAACAAACTAAGGATGTTTTAAAATAATTTCAACATTTCCTAGGCACCTACTGTGTGTTCGGTTAGTTCTTAATATACATAAGTTTGTTTCAAATACTCAAAGCAGCCCAGTAAACTGGGACATGTTATTAGATCTACTAATTTAATAAGAAACCTGTGTGCCCAAAGTTTCCCAGCTAGTAGTACTAAAGTCAGGATTTGAATTATTTTCCATCTGAATCCAGAGACTGCAGACTTGATCAGTAATTATAATGTATCTGGGTTGATGGAGAAAAGCCTAGGCAGATTGAGGGACCTTTTTCCTGCCAAGGGCCATTTGGATATTTATAATATCATTTGCGGTCCATACAATATTATCAACTTAAAAATTAGCCTGATATATTTGGTCAAACATTTAATTAACCCACCCCTAATGCCTTGGCAAGGCCAGACCAAATTATTTCACCAGCCCTGGCCTAGAGGAAGCCATATTAAGTATGTTCAATATTTGAAGTTTTCTCAATGACAAGTATTGTAGTGCTCCAAGAGTTAAGGATTAACCGTTAAAGCTTTTAGGAAAATATTCACATTTGAACAAATATTATTTTCAAAAATAGAACAGTTTCCTTGGGGCTCACGAGTTTTCTAGCCTTAGCTGGTTTGGCTCAATGGATAGAGTGTTGTCCTGGGGACCAAAGGGTCTCGGGTTTGATTCCATTAAGGGCACATACCTCAGTTGCAGGCTCCTCCTGACCCAGTCCCTGGTCTGGGGGCATGCAGGAGGCAACCAATCAATGTGTTTCTATCACATTGATATTTCTTTCTGTCTTTCCCTCTGTCTTCCACTCTCTTAAAAAAATTCAATGGAAAAATATCCTCAGGGGAGGATTTAAAGAAAAGAGTTTTCTAGCACTGGTGACATTTAAATTTAAAAGCTAGGAGTTCTCCACTGGATAGGATGTTGGAGAAGAAGACTTTCAAATGTTTCTCCAGATAAAATATATTGACACTTATATTATTAAATATCTATCTTATTATTATATTTGACTTAACTCATTTTGTGTATGAAGATTGTGTTAAAGAGAGATATGATATTCACCTTCTACAAGTCCCAGTATGGCCCCGTGGTTGAGCATCCACCCATGAACCAAGAGGTCACCAGTTTGATTTCCAGTAAAGGCATAGGCGTGGGTTGCAGACCAGATAGCCATACAGGGGGTGTGCAGGAAGCAGTCAATAGATGTTTCTCTCTCATTGATGTTTCTATCTTTTTATCCCTCTCCCCTCCTTTCTCTGTAAAAAAAATAAAATAAAAACATATTTTAAAAGAAGATAGCCACCTTTTATTTTATGATATAGAATTAACCAATATAAATAATAGCTTATAAATGTAGTGGAAAAAGTTAACAATATCTGCTCTACATGACTCCCCTTATCGAAGATAATTTTTTAATTATATCTTTATGTGAATGAGCAATAACGGAGTCTCTCTTTTTCAGTTTGATTGTACAGTTTACAACATATCTAACATTTAAAATAAAAATCCAAACCCCACACCATTTTTATCATGCTTATAAAGCTAGAAAGTTCATTTTGATTAATGTAGTGATCAACTATAGCTCTTATGTAAAGCAGAATTCTGGTTCAAAGGAGTACAACAAAGAAACATCCCTACACAGTTTTGCTCTAAGCCCTGAGTCTATGAGGATGGCGGATATTACATAAATAAAAGTTTAAACTCTCAAGCATTTCTGAAAACTGGTGATACTGTGTGATTTTTTTCTAATAATTACAATCTACACATTTACACTACACTGGTTATTCCATTTGCTGTTGCAACTATACAGAGGGTCAGTGATAGGATTAGGACAAACTATATTGTTGTAACAAACAACTGAAGCATCTAAGTATCTTTTTATAAAAAATGCCTCACTTACACAGTGACTGTTGTGCACTGGGCCTTCACTACCGGACAGCTCTTTCCTTTTCAGTAACTAGACTTGAGTCAGTATCACATTTTTGGGTCCATTACCTCAAACGCGGCCGTAGGAATAAAGGGATAGATGTGTGTCAATTACAATTACATATGCAATTCAACAATTACTGCCAGAGCTTGATAATAAAGCACATTTTATAAAGGAGGATGCCTCTATTTTATCTTAAATTGTTAAAATGGGGTCAAAGTTTGGGAATTTGACTATTTTAAGTTTGACAATAAAAATTTCATCAGTATTATCTGTACTATGCTTGAACATTAAAAAAGAACTACAAGGGACTTTAACTATTAAGTTTTGTGCATTAAGAAGGAAATGACCACATTAGCAGCTAGAAGCACTAAGCATGAAATATATTCATTAATTCTTAGGAAAGGCATACTCTTTAGGGTTATGTTCAATGAATTATACTCATTATAAATAATAACCACATTCATTAGGGTCAGAATCATTAGACAAAATATATGCTGGTTACACAACAAATTTAATTTTTTTCATTTAACGAAGTTCAGTTAAACTGTCATTCAGTATTATTTTTAAAAACATTCTCACAGAGTGCTAATAGATAATACCATACAAATGCAATTTAGGTACTTTTTATTTTTTAGTATAAAAGAGACAACTTGTTTAGATTATTTAAGACATAAAATGGTATGTGCCACAATATATGTAATGATTTAAAAATTTATTTTAAGAATGAAAGTATCATTCCAGTAAAGCAGTGGTTCCCAAACTTATTTGGCCTACCGCCCCCTTTCCAGAAAAAATATTACTCAGCGCCCCCTGTTAGAAACATTGAAGTTTGAAATGATGAAACTATTTATTGAACTCAGAATACAAAGGTAATACAAAAAAAGTTAAAACAAATGCACCTGTGGCCATCACCGCCCCCCTGGATCGCTGCAGCACCCACCAGGAGGCGGTAGCACCCACTTTGGGAACACTGCAGTAAAGTAAAATATAATGAAGGCCAGAATCAAAAAAATACTAGTGCACAATCTCACCCTGGATCTCAGACCTGATTGATTCAGAATTTAGAGTTTTTCTAATTTGAGAAAGGTGATATGGTAATCGTATAGAACTTCTCAACTAAACCCCTTGAAATGTCCATAGAAAAAATAAAAAGACTCAATCTAAATGTCACACATAATGAATATACATTACCTCACGTCTGTGTGGGACAGGTTTCTACACCATGAGTTCAGCTCAGGTGAGGTTTGCCAACAAATGAATTTAAAAAACACACGCCAAAAAATAAAAATAAAAAAAACCCTCTGGATTTTCTGAGATTTATATATTTTAGAATAATGAATAAAAATGTGAATTAATTCATTTGTAACTGCTACCTATTATATATACAAATAAATGCATACATATTATTTCAGCTACCTAGAGAGTAGTGATCAAATTATATATTTGGTCAGTGAACTGGATTGGCCTTGGTGTCAACCAGATCAGTAAATCTAAGCCTTCTTCACTTCCTCCAGAGGAGAACCTGGAACCACACTTCCAAGAACTCCTCCTCCCACCCCAACACACACACACACACACTTTTTGCCACTAAGAAACAAGTATGCAGTATTTGGAAGTTGGAAGAGATAGAAAGGTTATTATTCTGAAGCAAGTAAGTGGGAAAATGGACGACCTAGGGAAAGTTCAAGGTGATTGGTGAGCATCTGTGAATCATGCTGGGATAGTATAAGTCTCTTCCTAGAGGTTCTAGGGAATCTGAGGAGTTTCTGTGTGAGCTCTGGAGAACAACTCTCCCTAACTTTGGTGTTGTAGGATGAGATCCTTGCTGATAGTTTCCCTTAAATCTGCTTAAAATTCTTAAAAAACCAAAATACTTAGAGCAACTTCTGTTTTCCTGAGTTAATTCTAAGACACTCAAGTAAACTCAATGAAGAACCAGTTTGAAACAGTCTAAAAGTGCTGCTTTCATTAGAATTGCTTTTGAAATTTATTTGAAAACAAACAGAATGTGTAATGTATAGAAATTTACCAATAGTAAATTTATAATTTTCTATATCTAACCTTGTGTAAACAAAGTTATTTTCATTGAGCATACTTTCATACATATAATAATCTTTACCATAGACCAGGGGTGGGCAAACTTTTTGACTCGAGGGCCACAATGGGTTCTTAAACTGGACCGGAGGGCCGGAGCAAAAGCATGGATGGAGTGTTTGTGTGAACTAATATAAATTCAAAGTAAACATCATTACATAAAAGGGTACGGTCTTGTTTTTTTTAATTTTATTCATTTCAAACGGGCCGGATCCGGCCTGCGGGCCGTAGTTTGCCCACGGCTGCCATAGACCCATGCCTGTGTTCCAAAAATAAGTCGAATATATTGTGGCATTTCAGCATTTCTAACAAATAAACAAGAAATTGTTATGACTATAGTTACTGTGCTTTCCCAATTCCCCTTCTTCTTCTTCTTCTTCTTCTTCTTCTTCTTCTTCTTCTTCTTCTTCTTCTTCTTCATTAATTAATTAACTAACCCCACCCTCTTTTTATTGATCTTTACTGACTACCCCTTTGTGAGTCCCAAATCAAAGATTTTTTGTATTATTATTAGGTCTTTTAGGATTAACTTAAACAAAAAGTGTGTTGCTTAATATCAGTATTTTATTAAATATCTGAAAGTTTGAACACATAAATTCTATGAATTTCTCCTGTAATCTTTTGAATTTAGGCATTTATATAAATCTAAACCTGAGTTTTTACCTATTTCTGTCATTTATCATGATATTTATGACAGTGTATTGCTCTATTTCCAAAATGAGTTTGTAAAATAGAATGCTATTATTCCGAGTTGAGTGCTTCCAAATGCTTCCATGTGATTTTGCTGCTAATTTCAAGATTTATGATACTACATATATACTGGCTAATGAACCCATTCTTTAATGATAACTCGACAGCCTATTTGGCATAGGAAGAATTGCTCACAGCTGCATGCAAGATGCCACTAAATACAAAATGACAAAACTACTTATCTTTGGCATATTGTTAACCACATCCTTTCAAAATAAAGCACAACAAATCTACTAATTCTTCTTTGTTCAATTAACAGGAAATGACAAGCATCGGAGAATGCAGCAGAGCTGAAGAAAAAATAAGATGCAAAAGATAAGTTATGTAGACATATTGGAGAGACTGATACATCTGGGTGTCCACAGGGCTCATGGACACCTTCTCTGTTGTTTAATCACACTGGCATATGCTGGATTCACATTACAGGAGTGCAACTGTACCTTGAGATTAGGGACTAGCAAAAAACAGGTTTATATGTCTACCTTGGGATAAACACCATTTAGTTTGGAGTAAATAAATTTATTGGTTATTTCATATAATCATCATAATTTGTCATTGAATAATATTCTCTGTAGATAATCTTACTTAACTCCTAAAGATTATCTTTTATTTTATGTGTTGCCAGATTTCTTTTTTCACATCATCTTTGTTTAGCTTCACTCACGTGCAAATTTTACTGTTATCTTTTTAAAAAATGTAAGGGCTTTAATTGAGAAAATGTTTGGACTATTTTATTGTTATTGTGCTTTGTTTTTATTTGAGGTTAGAGGATAAACTACAAATTGTATTTCAATTATATTTCAGCAGAGTTTGAAGCCTAGTCAAAATCAACTAGTATCTTTTGACATAAACACTAAATAAGCAACCAAGAGCTAAATGTCTAGCTTGTCAACTTTAAACAATGACCTTATTCCAAGCAACAAGATGACCTTTGGAACTTAAGTCTTTTAAACATCCTGTAACTTACTGCATGGCTATTAACAATTCCAAGATAAATCAGTAGCTTTTCAAACATCATGCCACTCTGAAAGCTTCAACGGAATGGTATAATTGCCAACTTCATTTGCACTTAAAAGTATGACACAAAAGTATTGTATATTCTAAGAAACAACTTTTCTGATGAACTGGTCTCCTGTTTGAGAAAACAAACAAAAATATATTCTGATATTTCAGGGTTAAATAATAGACAACACACTGAGGCTACTTAAATAACTTAATTCTAACATATTAGAGTTACAGTACTGGTTTAGTGAGAGGTAGCAGCCAGCAAACTTTGAGAGTCTCATTGTATGCTGAACTTTGTGTTATCCCTTTTCTGAGATGAACTGAGTGAAAACTTCAGCTTGAAAAATTCAAGGGAGTTGAACAGAAATAATGCTAAGTTTGATTTTATATTTTTAAGTAGTGATATCAAATACAAAAAAAAAAGATAAAAGAGTATTTCTTTTTTTACCAGTAGCAAATGTTTTTTTTCAGAAGGGCATTTTTCAAGGGGACTGCCTTGTATAGCAAATGACATTTCTCTGGACTTGACTCACATAAACTTATGAATGGAAGAAAAAGAAACAGAAGGGAGAAATGGGATATTGGCAAAATATAGCTTTTATCAAGTGTGTTTCTAGCTGAAAATGTTATTTTTCTCAAGCTTCAAGATAGTTTAATAAATTTAGCATTGAGTATGGGATGACAACAATATCTGAAAATAAATTTCTGTTACAGGCTGGGCATTATGATTACTGCAAAATGACCTTTAATGGTGGCACTTCACTCTCAAGAAAATGTCCCTTTTTTCAGTCACCGAAACTCAGTATGCTTTGTTGTTATTTATTATTTTTCTTTATGAAGAATGTTTCCATCTAGGTGCTTTATGAAAACTGAGTTGCACCTTTTGTTGACTCTTTCAAGACAATAATAATAATAATGAAAGTTGTGGCATTGTGAGCAGAAAATACAGTTGGGTAGCACCAACCTATTTTACATTTCTAAAAGAAACAGATGTGTTTATTTTTAAACCTATATAATAAAAGGCTAATATGCAAATTGTCCCTCAGGAGTTCAACCGACTGGGAATTTGACTGACCGGGAATTCGACCGCTCGCTATGACATGCGCTGACCACCAGGAGATGGCACGGAATGAAGGAAGGCCCTGGCCAGCAGCCAGCAGAAAGGCCCCGATCAGCCCTGATCACCGGCCAGGCCTAGGGACCCTACCTGTGCAGGAATTTCATGCACCAGGTCTCTAGTTTTTATAATAATGATGAATAGGCAAATAAGTAAGATAATGTTTAAAAACCACTTTATTGAAAGTAAATCTCAGTGAGTTCTAATACCATGTAAAATGTGTTTTTATATGACTACTAGAGGCCTGGTGCATGAAATTCATGCAAGTGTAGGCCTCCCTTCTCCAGGCTGCTGGCACCGGCTTCCCTCTAGCACCCAGAACCCAGGCTTCTCTCCAGCCACCAGCACCTGTGACCAGTCTTCCCTCTTAGCTCCAGCTTCATCGGGAAGGTCGTCCAGAAGGATGTCCGGTCTAATTAGCATATTATGCTTTTATTATTATAGATAGATGATAAAACTGAACTTGATGTTCATGACTTGCTGTGAATAGGACAGGCATTGGTTTTCCCAGTTTTTATAACATTCTTGGACTCTTTCCCTAGGAAGGATCAATATTTGATAAATGGCTTATTGAAGTAAAGATTAATTTAATAGAAAAATTTTCTGTACCTTCTATATGTTATTATGTCATAGATAATTATTCTAATCAGCTGAACTATTTTAGGCTTAAAGTTTAAATAAAATATAAAATAATTTTTTTTCTAATAAACATTTATTGAGTCCCTTTTTGAACTGACATTTGAGGAGAGAGAGAGAATGAGAACACACTGGCTCACATAGCCAAACACAGGCAGAGCAGAGATGCTACTGATAGAAAATTATAGGAACAGGAACTGGTGTCACCTGGACCCTTATTCTAGCCTCTGCTTCTCTATGTGGATGAGCTTCATTTTTATATCTATTTAAATATGTAGAGGACATTTTTGCCTTGTTACCAATCCACTGTGAATCTGTACTCAACTGAAAACTTAGTCTTCTCCAATTAAATTGTTGTAGATTTGAACACATGATTATTTAACCTAGAAATAGGAATTTCCATCTATTGTTTAT
Source organism: Myotis brandtii (assembly GCF_000412655.1). Taxonomy (NCBI): domain Eukaryota; kingdom Metazoa; phylum Chordata; class Mammalia; order Chiroptera; family Vespertilionidae; genus Myotis; species Myotis brandtii. Next base: position 591,906 of record NW_005358567.1, on the reverse strand, counting down.
CACAATTTAACTGTCTTTGTAGGGAAAATAAAAGAAAAAAAAAACAAATTAACTAACAAAATAAGAAAATTTTATTTCTCTCCTTACTAAAAGGAAAAAAAACAAAACATAAGTCACTGGTAAAAGGATGGTGTGATTAGTCCATATTCATTAAAACTAGGCTCCTATTCCAAAAAGGCTGCTGGGTCTCCAGCCATCAAATCTGTATCTCTACTAGCAGGATGGGAACACAAGTAAAAAAACATGCCCCTTTCTGCTGGAGAATTTGAAGAAGCTCAATAGATCATATCTGCCAGCTCTTTCAGTGACAAGGGAGCCTGATGAGTGGCATGTTTTATCTGGAGAGTAATGTACTAGCTATAAATTGATGTTCTGTTGCTAAGGAATAAGAAGAGAATGTATGCTGTGGTATCAATGAGTAATAGCTGTAATGAGAAAGTGTGCGTATGCTAATTGAAAACTCCTAAAGAAGGTTGCATACTGCATGATTCCACTTATTTAAAGCTCTAGAAAATGCTAACAAACCTATAGTGACAGAAAGTAGATCCGTAGTTGCCTGTGGATGGGGAGTAGGTGGTGGGAGAACTTAGAAGGAAGGGATTACATTCTTATGAAAATGTCTATATTTAAAAATACTAAACATGCCAAGTGTTGACAAGGAAATGTGCAATAGATCATTTATAATACTCATGGAAACGTAAAATAGTAAAGTACTTTGGAAAAGAGTTAGCATTAAAAAGGCAAATATTTCATTTTTGATGTTTCATCCCTGACAGCATTCAGGTATACATCTATTTTCCCATGTTGCCCCACATCTGGGCAAGACAGTAAGGAAGGCTACCTTCCACCTTCCTTGGAGCACCCAAAAAGTTCAACCATGCAGACACTACCAATAGGTCCCCTCACACCAGCCCCATCACTTAGATGCTAAAAAAACCAACTCACCATGTTGCTTTACTGCAGACTGAACCAGAACACTACTTGTGGAAACCTTTTGTTGTTTACTTTAAGAGTAATAAATTGTTTTTCATATTAATTGGTGCCTATGTGTCATTCATCTCACTACTAAATAAATTCCTGGGGCGGGGAGTGGTGTTCAGGGACCAGAAGGGGGCAATTGTTAAGCAATTAAAAAATTAAAAGAGAGTTTCTTTAAAAGGAAAGCACAGGGTATTATCTCATGGGTATTTGCTAGTATTTACCCGAGGAAAATGACAGCGTATACCCATACAAAGACTTGTACATGAATGTTGATAGCAGCTTAATTTGTAATAGCCTCAAACTGGTAGTAACCATCAAAAGGTGCATGGGTAAACCAATTGTGGTGAAACTATATTATGAGAATTATGTTAAGTGAAATAAGCCATGCTAAAGAAGGTTACATACTGCATGATTCTGCTTATTTAAAACTCTAGAAAATGCAAACAAATCTGACAGAAAATAGGTCAGTAGTTGCCTAGGGATGGGGAGTAGGTGGTGGGAGAACATAGAAGGAAAAGATTACATAAGGGCATGTGAAAACTTTTGGGTATGGTTGTATTCATCATCTTGATTTTGGTGATGGATTCACAGTTTATACTTACATTGAAATATATAAAATTGAATAATTTAAATATGTAAAATTTATTCATTTCAATTATGTCTCCAAAGTGCTTTTATAAAAGGTTCCTTTGTCTGAATTCACTTTCTGTCTACATCAATCATATATTTTGTTTCATATTTTTGTTCTCTATGAAGTATGATTGTTTATATTTCATATTATATGAGTGGGAAAAATATTCATCTTTCTAATAGAAAATTAGATTGAATCATAACTTTATTTTTAGTGCTATTTTATTTGTAGAATATATATATATTTAAAACTTCTTTTTAAATATTTTTAAAGATATTTTACTTTTAAATAGAAATATATGAATTCCTATGTTTACATTGGGCAGTCAACAAGATGAAAGATGCTTATTTTCTATCAAGGTCATTCAAAATTAATTCATTGGCAAACCTCTTTGAAAGAAGTTGGCTATAATGCAGGCATCATTTACTCTAGCTCAAGCCAAACTGCTCTGCAGCAAGTATTCCTTAGAATATAGTTTATGGAGATTAGAGTTTGATAACATCATCTAATACGACTGAATATTGATTGACTTTAGTTCCAATTAAGGAGACTTGAGTCTTTTAGATGTACTTTAGTCATCACAAAATATTACTAGTTTAAATTTTGTTAAAATGATGACCTGAACAAGGATGAACTATACAGGCAACTAGAAATGCATGGTAGGGTAAGAGTAGATTTACAGCTGTGATTACGCAAAACACAAATTTTGTTCTTGTATTGCTACCTATTAATTATTGTATTATTCTCTATGAACAACTATAAACCTACTTTTGTCCCACCCTGTAAGTTAGCCAATAAAAGCAATTTATCTCCCAGGTATAATCACCCTTTTGAATTTTAAATTAAAATCAACATTTGTGCAAGGTCCAGGTGGCTCAGTGGTTGAGTGTCTACCTATGGACCAGGAGGTCAAGGTTCAATTCCTGGTCAGAGCACGTGCCCTGGTTGCAGGCTATATCCCCAGTGGGGGGCATGCAGGAGGCAGCTGATCAATGATTTGCTCTCATCATTGATGTTTCTATCTCTCTATCCCTCTCCCTTCCTCTCTAAAATCAATAAAGATATATTTTAAAAATGTTTTAAAAAATCAACATTTGTTTCCATGATCTATTCATTTCAAATACCAGTTTCTTCATAATAGAAATTTGTTTTAAAAATAGCATTTGACATAATATCATAGAAAACATCAACTATTTTATTAAATAGTAAATGTAATTTTTATAGTCAAATACTTTCTTATTATTTAAATTATGCCACCTTAATATGCCACTGTTATTTTTGAGGCCATCAGTGATGTGTTGAAAGAAAAGGAGACACGGAGAATAAAAACAGGGAAGGCCATCCCTAACAGCAGCAGCTGCATTTGTCTTGGCTTTTTTGCTACTGAAATTTCTAAAAGTGACTAAAAAAAACCAAAAAACAACAACAAAAACAAAACCAGAATAATGGTCATGTTTTATTACTGGCCCAGTCTTGTCTCCCACAAAATGAAATAGTTTACAATAACGTGAATAAAAGTCATCTTTCCTAGATGGCATATTTTATCATTGTTGGTTTATCTTAATATTCCCAGATATAGATCCATCTGAGAAATCAGTGAAGAATTATGGGATCTTCTATT